>NC_137639.1:32036097-32063597 GCF_963383615.2 Lipophrys pholis | reverse complement strand
AGATGAGAGTCGTTTACCTGCAGCGCGCTGACAGAGAACCGTGTTTCCATGAAATTAGCAATGGTGGAAATATTCCTAAAGGAGGAATCCATGAGGATCAGGAGCTTGAATGTCACAGAGAACCTTTATAACATTAGAACCACGTAAAAAATATTAAAAGTCTGTAGAGTAGTTTAAATCATGAGACACATTCCAAATAATTCCTGAAGCTTTGTGAAAAGACTGATCTAGACCCTGTTTACTGGACATTTCAAATGATTGTCCATCGACTCACAGGTGGTTGAGGTGCGCCGTAGCTGCATGTCCACCGTCTGGGGAAATGGACCCCGAGTGTTTTCGTAAAGTGGCACCGACACCCACCCCCAAAACACATTGTTGTAAAGCAGCTTTATACAGCTTGAAATCGGATCATCTGACATGATGGCAGCAACACCTGATCACTGAACGCTTCAGACAGTAAGTGCTCGTTGCTGCACACAGTGTCAAAGACTCGCAACTTCTTGAAAGTGCAAATACCAAAGAACCAGCAGGCACCAGATCTGAAGTCACCTGATCACTTCAAGTTTCATGTCAAGCATTCGTTGGCTTGACAGCAGCAGCAGTTTCACCTTCCATCAGTAGAAGCCGTTAACAATCCAGGTCAGGTATTTAGGGACTGAGTGTGTCAGAGTGAACTGGAGGGCCTGGCATCCCCCTTTCCCCTCCAGGGGCCAAGACCAGGCTGTCGCCCCATCATTTATCAGAGACTGCAGGGAGCTGAAGGACAGTGGACAGTTTCAAAAAGAAGAAAGGAAAGAGGATGGAAGGAGAGAGCATAGGAAACACAGCAAGAGAGAGGCAGAAGAAGAGTAAAGGAGCTTGATGGCTGAGAGACGTTCATCACAGAACCAGGAAGGAGGGAGATGTCCTGACCCACTCACTCAAATAGAACTCCAGTCTGATGGTTTTCAGAAAGACTGAGGTGTAAATAACCCAGAAACCAAGTAGAACTTATCAAATATTAGGTACTGAAAAGACCTGAAAGTGAAAATGGAAAACTGTCGTCGTGTTTTGGATGTTTGTTTACGAGACGACAGTGCTCAGAGAGACCGAGGAGGCAACTTTTTGAAAACATTGTGGAAACTGGGCAAAACTGTTTTTCTGAATTGCTGCTACTGAACTGTTCTGCACATGCTCAGTAGAGACAAAGAGAACAGTGTTTCCTCCAGAGTGTCATGACTCTCACTACATCTTCTCCTGGACTTGGTACTTTTATTTTGAAAATGTCACCTGTAGTCTTGTTTAAACAATTTCTGTAGTAAAACTGTATTGTAGTGCCTGAAGTGAGATAAAGCAGAATAGCAACGTGTCATAAAGGGTTGCTTAAAGGAACTAAATCAGGCGCCGTTTACAAAAATAAATGGCATCATATTTGCTTTTTCGTTTCAGAAAAGTTTTGCGATTACACAGCAAACGACGTCCTTTACCACAGAAATGGCAGAAATGTTGCAGATGAAGTATCTGGCCACTAGTGGGTGCTGTGGTTTGTTTTTGTAATGACTCCACACCGCAGACAACAAAACATTAGAAACATTAATGACGGGATGACTGAACATTCATATGGACAGATGATGAATTGGATCCAATTACTAGTAGTTTTATAAACTATAACTATAAAACTACCATGTAGACGATGAAACTACAACATGTGCATGAGGCCTGAGGGGCTGCCGTCTCTTCACTGAGGCTCCGTTTCCACGGCAACGTTTCACCTGACAACACCTAATCCGCAAAGAAAAAGAGTGTTTCCACTGCAGCAGCAGAGACAACGGTGTAGTTAGTCTGCCGGGCCACTGGAGGGCGCTGTCGCTTGATTTTGTAATGAAACTACACAGACGTGTGCAGAGAACAAAACACTATAAAGGTGAAGAAAATGGAGAGAACCTGACATCCTAGTGGACTGATGAGGAACCGGATGATATCAGGGAGAGTCTCAACTATTAAACTACTGATCTGGAGGAGAAAACTACAATATGGACCGCGGGTCGTACCACTACGGGTCGTACCGCTACGGGTCGTACCACTACGGGTCGTACCGCTACGGGTCGTACCGCTACGGGTCGTACCACTACTGGTCGTACCACTACGGGTCGTACCGCTACGGGTCGTACCACTACGGGTCGTACCGCTACGGGTCGTACCACTACGGGTCGTACCACTACGGGTCGGCCATGTTTGTTTACAACTGGATGAGCAGGAGGGGGGGGGGGAGATGAGCAGTAACAGGCTCTGTAGCCTCCATCAGTCTCTGCAGGAGGGAACAGAGACCGTAAAAGAATGTTTCCACCTCGGGAGCCGGATTAAAACCTTCACGGATACAGAGGATCAGAACACTGGTGTCGTGGAAACAGACCCTCCAAAAGTGAAGAAAGTTGTGCGGAAACACTGGAATTTGTTTTGGTGTAAATGAAGCCTCAGTTCAATGGGAATGTCTTCAGGTTCTCTACACCAGATGATGAATTAGGAATGACATCACATTTGTGCCTTCAGCCACTCGGCCTTCCTCAAAAGAAAGAAATGAGCTGAAGCTCCATCGTTTCCTAACCAGTGAAGACAACCACCTCTGATGTTTGATTCTGGATCAAACCACCTCTGATGTTTGATTCTGGATCAAACCACCTCTGATGTTTGATTCTGGATCAAACCACCTCTGATGTTTGATTCTGGATCAAACCACCTCTGATGTTTGATTCTGGATCAAACCACCTCTGATGTTTGATTCTGGATCAAACCACCTCTGATGTTTGATTCTGGATCAAACCACCTCTGATGTTTGATTCTGGATCAAATCACCTCTGATGTTTGATTCTGGATCAAACCACCTCTGATGTTTGATTCTGGATCAAATCACCTCTGATGTTTGATTCTGGATCAAATCACCTCTGATGTTTGATTCTGGATCAAATCAGGCTGTAGAAATATAGAAAAGTTCTTCCACGTGAAAACACACCATTTTTACATTTTCATTTCAGAAAAGTTTCGCATTTTCACAGCAACATTTTGAAACCGATTTCTGTTTCCATGGAAACAGCAGAAACGCTGAAAAGTAGTTGACATGTTTGGCCACTAGTGGGGGCTGGTCCACATGCACAGGAGCAGAGTTTCCTCCGTCCACACAGACACGAAGCCCCAGCTTTTTTAAAAAGTGGTGTTTTGGGCCGTTTACAGGATGACAGTAGTCGGAGCATTTTCAAAAAGTTCCACCTTTGGAGCCATTTTCAAAATGCTGCATTTTTGACAATGTTGTCGTGTAAACACACGCCCGACACGCTATGAAGGTTTTGCATTTTCACTTGAACACCCTAAAGCAAACAGGCAGAAGGAAGCTGAGGTTGGCCGAGGCAGCGACGCCTCCGACACGTCTTTCTGCCTCCAAGGGAGAATTTGCACACACACACACATGGACACTCTTGCCCTCTCGGGGGGGGGGGGGGGGGTCCTCCTCCTCTCCATATTGCCGCCGTGCCTCTGGCGTGTTGTAAAGCAGCAGGTTTGCAGCTTGCAGAGGATCCAAACTATTGACCAGTGGATTGCAGCAACCGCTCTGACAGAATTACTGAGATGGCCTCTCCCTGGGAGCGACATATGTTTTACTATCTGTCTGAGTCTTCCTTTCACACACACACACACACACACACACACACACACACACACACACACACACACACACACACACACACACACACACACACACACACACACACACACACACACACACACTGCCACCCCCACCCAAACCCCCCACCCCAACCACCCCACCCCAACACAACACAACACCTCCTTAGGTCAAACAAATCCCTTTCAAATCTGTGCCTGCAGCCGCCACATGGGGGGTAATGGTGTGTGTGTGTGTGTGTGTGTGTGTGTGTGTGTGTGTGTGTGTGTGTGTGTGTGTGTGTGTGTGTGTGTGCGTGTGTGTTTGTGTGTGTGTGTGTGTGTGTGTGTGTGTGTGTGTGTGTGTGTGTGTGTGTGTGTGTGTGTGTGTGTGTGTGTGTGTGTGTGTGTGTGTGTCACAAACTGCTCTTTTGGCATAAAAAACAATAATATTAATAAGTTCCATCAGAAGAATCTAAACTAAAAGACGCTCAACAGGGTCGGGTTTTGTTGTTCGGAGCTTTAGAAGGTGTTGGTCCAGAACGTGAAACAATCACCTGAGCGCTCACTATAGAGGAGAGTGTTTTAACACACATTAAAGCTGAGTATGTGATGCAGAGAGTGTTTGTAGTATGGGAGGAAAGGTGTTAGAGCGATAAAGAACAACAGATCCCCTTCAGCGGATTAGAGCCAATTCACCAAGACAAATAGAGGCCGGGGAAACTCCCTCCCAGCTTGGCATTGTCTTGTTTTTGGTTGGAGACGGTCTTTTCCACGGCTACTAGAAGGAAGCGGAGGATTTTGGGTGGAGTTTACTGCCCGTGTACGTTGAGCTGTTTGTTGGGCTGCACTGGGGGGATTTCTGGGCCGTGGGCGGAGGACAGCGGCTGCAGTCTGGATTTTCTTATAAGCTGGCGTTTAGAACCAGGACATGTTTGTTCAACAAGAAAGATTGAGAGATTTTGTATTGAATAGCTACAACACATTATACAATACACTATATGTCCATACGGAAGCAATCATGTCTTACTGCTTCAGCATCCTTCAGGTGGGTCTGGGTTTCCATGACGTCTACAAGGGAAAGAAAATGCAAAGTTTTCATTGGCCCTGTTGGAAACACTGAAATGCAAGTTTTTAAAATGGCGCCCAAGGTGGAACGCCGTGGAAACGGAGGAAAATGAAACTTTCTGAAAACACTCCCGCCTCCACCTCCATGTCGATGGTGGAAACGCTGCGACTACACATCAGGATCGCAGTAACTAGTAGTTCTGCACATGCTCAGTAGAGCCAGTCAGCACAATGGGACTTTCCTCCTGAGACCTGGTAGTTCCCTCGTTGACGGTCCAAACCAGATCATCCACTCATTGCAGGGTTTTAGGAGCATGAAAACTTGCAGAGTGGGACAATTTTCAACATAAATACTTGGTCCTTTTATTTTGACAGTCACCGTAATAACAATCCAACTTGGTGGTCTGTCCTGTAGAATGTCCGTGTTCTCCTGTTGGTAATGTTTAGAGCTCATTGTTCTGTGCAGACACGTGTTGGGAGGTTCTTTACAAAACCAACAGCACCAACTAGTGGCCTGGCGGGCTAACTACACCGTTTCCAGCCTTCCAATAGAAACTGACATCGTTTTCAAAAGGTTGTCTTTTTAAACGTGACGCTCTTCTGAAAGGAAAAGGAGGCGTCTTCCCCTGAAACGTCGTGCTATAAACGGGCTTCGACTCCTCGTCTTCCTGAACAGTGACGGGGAGAGTCTTCTTTGTTTTGGCGAGTCTGCCTCTCCTCCTTTATAATCCTCTGTTCACTGTCTCAGACGTGGGAATTACACCAGTGGATTAAACTGCTGCAGAATTAGCCTGATGAGTTTTCTCAGCAAACACAACATCCCCCCCCAAAACTCCCCCCGTCGCTAAGCTGCTCAGTTGAAGGTCCGACTGTCACATGAATAATCAGTGATTAGGCTGCAGAGCCGAGGAGCTTTTTCTCATTGGATGTAAAGAAATTTAAAACCTGATGGTTATTTTACGACTGTGAATCAGAAATGTATTTATTCATTAGATATCAGGACATCACCAACAACAACAACGATCAATATTGTTATCCCAGGAAAGTATTGCGTTTATCAGTGTACAGTATACGCTGAGTACACAATCACCAACGCTCTTGTTTTGAAGGCTGCTTCCTGTGTTGTGTTCCTTTAGTCTAAATCTCACTCGGCTCTTCTTCTCCAGCTCAACACAAGAAGCAGGATTTTTATTTCCTCTTCAGCTCCACGAGCATTGTGCTGACGGGCCGGGTGGCTTATCGTTTGTTCACCACCATTAACTCCTGCAGAGCCTAATCACATGTTATTGATTACCATCAAGATGCCAACAGGCATCCCAGGCAGTCCGAAATGTCTCATACAGCTTTTTCTTCAGTGGTCATTGCTCTGCTCACACAAGATGACAGACTGACAAATAAAAGATTCACCCAGGCAAACGGAACAAGACGTATTGATTAGAATCACTTGTCTATGGGGCCTTTGCTGCAATAAACATGGAGCTGTAGTAAAAGAGGACTCCAGGACTCCAAAAGAGGACTCCATGGCCTCATGGAGGACTCCAGTGAGGCCATGTTTCTAATTGAAAACAGGAAGTCTGTGTGTTTACACCACTATCGTGTTCAGAGCCACTGGAAACACAACTTTTTGAAAACACTCCGACTCTGGAAGGAATTTTTGTCAAACGCTGCGACTGCATGTGGTCCAATCTGGACAAAGGTTCCTCCAGAGGGTCGTGACTTCCAGTCCTTATTCTCCTGGACTTGGTACTTTTATTTTGACAGTCACCGTAATAATAATACAACTTGTTAGTTTGTCTATACAAATGTCTGTGTGTGTGTGTGTGTGTGTGTGTGTGTGTGTGTGTGTGTGTGTGTGTGTGTGTGTGTGGGGGGGGGGGGGGGGGGGGGTGTGGGTGTTGTATCATGGCAAAAACAAGCAGCAGCCCCCACTGGTGGCCCAACATGGTAACTACATAATTTCCAGCGGTTCTGCCATTCCAGTGTAAACGGGCATTGTTTGTTGTCTCAGAGGAAATCAGCCTGGACTCCTCTCTCCTCCTTTCCTCTCTCCTTCTTTCCTCTCTCCTTTCCTCTCTCCTTCTCTCCTCTCTCCTTTCTTCTCTCCTTCCTTCTCTCCTCTCTCCTTCTCTCCTCTCTCCTTTCTTCTCTCTCCTTTCCTCTCCTTTTTTCTCTCTCCTTTCCTCTCTCCTCCTTTCCTCTCTCCTCCTTTCCTCTCTCCTTCTCTCCTCTCTCCTTCTTTCCTCTCTCCTTCTTTCCTCTCTCCTTCTTTCCTCTCTCCTTTCCTCTCTCCTCTCCTCTCTCCTCCTTTCCTCTCTCCTTCTTTCCTCCTCCTTTCCTCTCTCCTTCTCTCCTCTCTCCTTCTTTCCTCTCTCCTCTCTTCTCCTTTCCTCTCTCCTTCTTTCTTCTCTCCTTTTCTCCTCTCTCCTTTCTTCTCTCCTCTCTCCTTTCTTCTCTCTCCTTTCCTCTCTTCTTTCCTCTCCTTTTTTCTCTCTCCTTTCCTCTCTCCTCCTTTCCTCTCTCCTCCTTTCCTCTCACCTTCTCTCCTCTCTCCTTCTTTCCTCTCTCCTTTCCTCTCTCCTTCTCTCCTCTCTCCTTCTCTCCTCTCTCCTTTCCTCTCCTCTTTCTTCTCTCCTTTTCTCCTCTCTCCTTTCTTCTCTCTCCTTTCCTCTCTTCTTTCCTCTCCTTTTTTCTCTCTCCTTTCCTCTCTCCTCCTTTCCTCTCTCCTCCTTTCCTCTCTCCTTCTCTCCTCTCTCCTTCTTTCCTCTCTCCTTTCCTCTCTCCTTCTCTCCTCTCTCCTTCTTTCCTCCCTCCTTTCCTCTCTCCTTCTCTCCTCTCTCCTTCTTTCCTCTCTCCTTTCCTCTCTCCTTTCCTCTCTCCTTCTCTCCTCTCTCCTTCTCTCCTCTCTCCTTCTCTCCTTTCCTCTCTCCTTCTCTCCTCTCTCCTTCTTTCCTCTCTCCTTTCCTCTCTCCTTTCCTCTCTCCTTCTCTCCTCTCTCCTTCTCTCCTCTCTCCTTCTCTCCTTTCCTCTCTCCTTCTCTCCTCTCTCCTTCTCTCCTCTCTCCTTCTTTCCTCTCTTCTTTCCTCTCTTCTCTCCTCTCTCCTTCTCTTCTTTCCTCTCTCCTTCTCTCTTCTCTCCTTTCCTCTCTCCTTCTTTCAGATTATTTTAATCTGTTTAAAGACCTGAAGTCGATGTTTTCCTACTTCGTTGTAATTCTTCTTTTTTCTCCTACAATCCACACGCCTCAGGATTTATCAGGCACAAGTCGATTGCATCCCTGGTTGAGGGTGAGAAGTTAGAAAAAGGAAGTTGACGTGGAAGTGTTTCCTCTGTGTGCTTTTCAAACTAAAATATTAAAAAGCCATACAGTCTTGGTTGTGAGCAGCTCGGAGCTGCAGAGCGTTCTAGAAGACCTGAAGCCGGTTCAGACGGAGCTGATGACTCCGCCTCGGCGGACTTTCAGCTCGTAGCAATAAAAAGCGAATGCTCACAGGATCCTCACCGTGGCCTTTGTTCTTCTGCTCATTAATGCTGAAGCTGTTTGGGACGGCGGCTGCAGAAGCCAACAGTGATGGGGAGCGGGTTGCTTTTACCTGGACGGGTCCACCGTGTTACCGACTCGTCACCGAGAAGCAGCAGAGCTGCAGCACAGCCGTCCAACAACGCTGCTTCACTGTGTCTTCTAGTGTTAATGCTCAACCTGTCATTCACAAAACTGGAGAAACTCTTCAACTGGAAAATCTGCTTCATGATGGAAATGTAGATCATTTTAATCTCCAACATGCTTTTATATACAGCTTCTGTCCTTCTGACTGTATTACACTGATACTTTCATCAGTAGTTCATCAGTAGTTCATCAGTAGTTCATCAGTAGTTCATCAGTAGTTCATCAGTAGTTTATCAGTAGTTTATCAGTAGTTCATCAGTAGTTCATCAGTAGTTCATCAGTAGTTGATCAGTAGTTGATCAGTAGTTGATCAGTAGTTTATCAGTAGTTTATCAGTAGTTGATCAGTAGTTTATCAGTAGTTGATCAGTAGTTGATCAGTAGTTCATCAGTAGTTCATCAGTAGTTCATCAGTAGTTGATCAGTAGTTGATCAGTAGTTGATCAGTAGTTCATCAGTAGTTTATCAGTAGTTTATCAGTAGTATTCTTTGCAGCAGCTGAAGATATTGAACTTGTTGAATCCATGTTGCTCTGGCCTGTTTGCTTGAGATGATTTAATGAACGTTTCTATAAAAGCTCAAATTACTGAGTCCCTCTTCTGATGTTACTTTGGGACGAGGGATGTCAAAGTAAAACTTTATTGAAATAGATATTTTTCAAACCATACGAGAGGCCGCGATCACAAAATGGAAAACCTATTATTTACACTGAAAACCAAAGTTCTTTGAAAAGCGTCCAGAACGTCTGAGTGGAAACGAGGGAAGCACAACTTTCTGAAAAAGCTGTTCTGCACATGAGAGAGAAGATGAAGGATAAAAACAATGAAGTCTTCTTCAAACCAACATTTGATGAAAATGAAATGTCGCTGAAACAGGATTTAATCAGTCCGGAGAAGGAAACAGGTGAGTTAGAACAACAGGTCCAGATTGGACCAATAGAAACATGACATACGAGGGATTTTTCTTCCGTTTTATTTAGATTCCGTGAGCTTCAGCTTTCTTTGCAGCTCCTCCTCGCCACTGAGGAGTTGCCGGTTCAAAGCCGCAGCCTCCACAGCGCCTGACAAAAGGATCCAGGGCAGTGGTTGTGAACGACGGGCCTGTAATGATGATGGACGCTGCTGCTGTGGAGAATCACGGCTTTGTTCAGGTGACATTCCTGCGTTGGCCGGCCCTCCTCCCTCCATGACAAAGAGCCGGGTCACCTGACGCCCGGCTTCACTCAGCAGCCTCGCAGCTAAAGTAAACACACTGTTAATTCAAGATAATTCACCATAACCTACAGCCTCAGCCATATAAATTCCTGGTCTCCGTCCCCCACCCCTCCTCTCCTGCGTCCTCACCATCCCCCCCTTCCTTTATAAATCGGTTCCAAACAGCCACAATCTCATTTTACACCATCTGAAGGAAGGGGGGGTCGTAAAATCACTGACTCATCATCACCTTGCATCAAAATACTACGACCTCACCTGTTTTTATTAGTATTATATATATTATTTCTATTGTAACGCCTGTTTAATAGAGTCACCATCAGAATCACTACAAGGTTTTTTTTCTTTTAAGAACTGAACCCATTTTGAAAGTATATAAAGAACTCATGGTTGTATTTTATTTATTTATTTAATCTATTTTTGATCTTCTTGTTATTTTATTTCAACAATGTTTCTTTGGAGGATCAACTCCTCTCCTCTTTTCCCTCCTCATGCGGCAGTGAACACAACCATTCATCCTCTTATCAGGTGAGTCTGGTTCTCCACCCACCAACTCCTCCTCCTCCTCCTTTCCTCCCTCTCTCTCCTGCCTTTTGTTCCGTCCAACAATGGGGTGATCAGGGGTGAGGGGGGCATAAAGGGGTGAAGGGGCAGTAAAAGGAAAACTAAAGAAAGGTGATGTTGATCCCTCGTTCTTTACGGAGAGGTGCTTCAGGTAAAGAGAGGCCTTTTCCTCCTCGTGGCTTTGTTGAAGGTCCAGAAGCACAAAGAAGGTGTGTGTGTGTGTGTGTGTGTGTGTGTGTGTGTGTGTGTGTGTGTGTGTGTGTGTGTGTGTGTGTGTGTGTGTGTGTGTGTGTGTGTGTGTGTGTGTGTGTGTGTGTGTGTGTGTTTCCCCAGATTCACAATCAAACATGATATATTTGTTGCTGCTACTTTTTCTTTATTAAATTCTAATGAGCTGATTTTCATGTTTCGTTGTAAAATAGAGAAATATTCAACAGAATGTTTATACGACTCATATCTCTCTGTGCGGCAGCCATCTTGGACGAATTCAAGTGAATAACTTTCATTTCATTTTATATCCAGTTACACAACATCGGCGTTCGGAGCCACTGAAAATGCAACTTTTTAAAAACACCACACAAGGTGGAACTTTTTGACAACACACTAACTCCGTCTCCATGGAAACAGGGGAAACGCTGCTACTGTGCATTCGCACCATGGATGAGCGAGCAGGTGGACGATAACGTTTCCTCTGTGGTGTCACGACGCCCAGTCCAAATTCTCCTGGGACTACTTTTATTTTGACAGTCACCGTAGTAACATGCCAACGTGGCTGCATCATGCCAAACTCCACAGTGGTAATGGAGAGAATCAGTCACTTCTGAAGAACCTCAACAATCTGCCTGGGGTTCTCCTCCAGCCTGGGGTTCTCCTCCAGTATGTGGTTCTCCTCCAGCCTGTGGTTCTCCTCCAGCATGTGGTTCTCCTCCAGCCTGGGGTTCTCCTCCAGCCTGGGGTTCTCCTCCAGCATGTGGTTCTCCTCCAGCCTGGGGTTCTCCTCCAGCCTGTGGTTCTCCTCCAGCATGTGGTTCTCCTCCAGCCTGGGGTTCTCCTCCAGCCTGGGGTTCTCCTCCAACATGTGGTTCTCCTCCAGCCTGGGGTTCTCCTCCAGCCTAGGGTTCTCCTCCAGCCTTGGGTTCTCCTCCAGCCTGTGGTTCTCCTCCAGCCTGGGGTTCTCCTCCAGCCTGGGGTTCTCCTCCAGCCTGTGGTTCTCCTCCAGCCTGGGGTTCTCCTCCAGCATGGGGTTCTCTTCCAGCCTGGGGTTCTCCTCCAGCATGTGGTTCTCCTCCAGCCTGTGGTTCTCCTCCAGCCTGGGGTTCTCCTCCAGCCTGTGGTTCTCCTCCAGCCTGGGGTTCTCCTCCAGCATGGGGTTCTCTTCCAGCCTGGGGTTCTCCTCCAGCATGTGGTTCTCCTCCAGCCTGTGGTTCTCCTCCAGCCTGGGGTTCTCCTCCAGCCTGTGGTTCTCCTCCAGCCTGGGGTTCTCCTCCAGCATGGGGTTCTCTTCCAGCCTGGGGTTCTCCTCCAGCATGTGGTTTTCCTCCAGCCTGTGGTTCTCCTCCAGCCTTGGGTTCTCCTCCAGCCTTGGGTTCTCCTCCAGCCTGGGGTTCTCCTCCAGCATGTGGTTCTCCTCCAGCCTGTGGTTCTCCTCCAGCCTGGGGTTCTCCTCCAGCATGTGGTTCTCCTCCAGCCTGGGGTTCTCCTCCAGCCTGGGGTTCTCCTCCAGCCTGGGGTTCTCCTCCAGCCTGGGGCCTGGGGTGGGTGGGCGTTGACCTGGCAGCCCCGGAGCTGTCAGCACCGCGGGGAGAGACTCACCTGGTTTCTTCTGCAGGACTTCAGAGGGATGAGAGTGGAAGGTGAGGACGGAGGGCCGTGCTTCTCCCTCAGCTCACCTCCAGCACCAGTCCCACTCTGGAAACTCTGGAAACTCTGGAAACTCTGGACGTCTTTACTTCAGTCTTGATGGATGAAAACTCAAAGTCACAGCGAGAGAAAGCTGCAGCTCACTGACAAGATGTGAAACAAACAGTGGAGAGGTCAAAGGTCACATACACAACCACTCAGCCGTGTGTGTGTGTGTGTGTGTGTGTGTGTGTGTGTGTGTGTGTGTGTGTGTGTGTGTGTGTGTGTGTGTGTGTGTGTGTGTGTGTGAACTCTGAAAGGGAAAGGCTCCATTAAAGCTCACCTGCTCTGACCCCTGCAGGTATGTTACCTTCCTTCCTTCCTTTCATTCATTCTTTCATTCAGCTGAGCCTCTTTTCCTCCATCAGCGGCCCGGGGCGGCACTTTGAACTCACAACAGCACCTGTGTGAGAAAGTGTGTGTGTGTGTGTGTGTGTGTGTGTGTGTGTGTGTGTGTGTGTGTGTGTGTGTGTGTGTGTGTGTGTGTGTGTGTGTGTGTGTGTGTGTGTGTGTGTGTGTGTGTGTGTGTGTGTTAGAGAGAGAGAGGAGGTAACATCCCTGCCAGCTACATAGATCTTATCTGAGCTTTTGTCAAAGCAGTTAAATGTGTGTTTATGTGTTCACTCTAATGCAAATTAGTAAAAAGAAAAGGTTCCTGGGTCAGATCCTCCATCAACACTGAGACATCATCATTAAAATATCTTTCCAAAGCAGCGTGAGATGTACCTGGGTGGAATTAAATCTACTTCAGCTACTTGATTTGAGTATGCAGCAGGTATTTCTACCTGAAAGGAGGTGTGATAACATCCCTTTGACTCACACTGCCTCATGTGGAAGTTAAATCTGAGGCCGTTTCCACGACAACGTTTCACCTGACAACAACTAATCTTTTAAAAAAGAGGAGTGTTTCCACTGCAGCAGCAGAGACAATGATGTAGTTAGTCTGCCGGGCCACTGGAGGCGCTGTTGCTTGATTTTGTAATGAAACTACACAGACGTGTGCAGAGAACAAAACACTATAAAGGTGAAGAAAATGGAGAGAACCTGACATCCTAGTGGACTGATGAGGAACCGGATGATATCAGGGAGAGTCTCAACTATTAAACTACTGATCTGGAGGAGAAAACTACAATATGGACCGCGGGTCGTAACACTACGGGGCGTACCACTGCGGGTCGTACCACTACGGGGCATACCACTACGGGTCGTACCACTACGGGGCGTACCACTATGGGGCGTACCACTGCGGGTCGTACCACTACGGGGCGTACCACTATGGGGCGTACCACTGCGGGTCGTACCACTACGGGTCGTACCACTATGGGGCGTACCACTGCGGGTCGTACCACTACGGGGCATACCACTACGGGTCGTACCACTACGGGGCGTACCACTACGGGTCGTACCGCTACGGGGCGTACCGCTACGGGTCGTACCACTACGGGCCGTACCGCTACGGGTCGTACCGCTACGGGTCGTACCGCTACGGGTCGTACCACTGCGGGTCGTACCGCTACGGGTCGTACCGCTGCGGGTCGTACCGCTACGGGTCGTACCGCTGCGGGTCGTACCGCTGCGGGTCGTACCGCTACGGGTCGTACCTCTACGGGTCGTACCTCTACGGGTCGTACCTCTACGGGTCGTACCGCTACGGGTCGTACCGCTACGGGTCGTACCACTACTGGTCGTACCGCTACGGGTCGTACCACTACTGGTCGTACCACTACGGGTCGTACCGCTACGGGTCGTACCGCTACGGGTCGTACCGCTACGGGCCGTACCGCTACGGGTCGTACCGCTACGGGTCGTACCGCTACTGGTCGTACCGCTACGGGTCGTACCGCTACGGGGCGTACCGCTACGGGTCGTACCGCTACGGGGCGTACCGCTACGGGTCGTACCACTACTGGTCGTACCACTACTGGTCGTACCACTACGGGTCGTACCGCTACGGGTCGTACCGCTACGGGTCGTACCGCTACGGGGCGTACCGCTACGGGCCGTACCGCTACGGGTCGTACCACTACTGGTCGTACCGCTACGGGTCGTACCGCTACGGGGCGTACCGCTACGGGTCGTACCACTACTGGTCGTACCACTACTGGTCGTACCACTACGGGTCGTACCGCTACGGGTCGTACCGCTACGGGTCGTACCGCTACGGGGCGTACCGCTACGGGCCGTACCGCTACGGGTCGTACCGCTACGGGTCGTACCACTACTGGTCGTACCGCTACGGGTCGTACCGCTACGGGGCGTACCGCTACGGGTCGTACCGCTATGGGGCGTACCGCTACGGGTTGTACCACTACTGGTCGTACCACTACTGGTCGTACCACTACGGGTCGTACCGCTACGGGTCGTACCGCTACGGGGCGTACCGCTACGGGTCGTACCGCTACGGGGCGTACCGCTACGGGTCGTACCACTACGGGTCGTACCTCTATGGGTCGTACCGCTACGGGTCGTACCGCTACGGGTCGTACCGCTACGGGGCGTACCGCTACGGGTCGTACCACTACGGGTCGTACCGCTACGGGTCGTACCGCTACGGGGCGTACCGCTACGGGTCGTACCGCTACGGGGCGTACCGCTACGGGGCGTACCGCTACGGGTCGTACCACTACGGGTCGTACCTCTATGGGTCGTACCGCTACGGGTCGTACCACTACGGGTCGTACCTCTATGGGTCGTACCGCTACGGGTCGTACCTCTATGGGTCGTACCGCTACGGGGCGTACCGCTACGGGTCGTACCACTACGGGTTGTACCTCTATGGGTCGTACCGCTACCTGGCGTACCGCTACGGGTCGTACCACTACGGGTCGTACCTCTATGGGTCGTACCGCTACGGGGCGTACCGCTACGGGCCGTACCACTACGGGTCGTACCTCTATGGGTCGTACCGCTACGGGGCGTACCGCTACGGGTCGTACCACTACGGGTCGTACCTCTATGGGTCGTACCGCTACGGGGCGTACCGCTACGGGCCGTACCGCTACGGGTCGTACCTCTATGGGCCGTACCGCTACGGGTCGTACCACTACGGCTCAGTAGCCTCCATCAGTCTCTGCAGGAGATTGGAAGCATGAGAAGAACTGAACAGAGGTGAAGAAGAACTCTGTCTCTGACCCTCCCTCAGGTCCGTGGACTGAAACCAGGATTTTCCCCAAAGCCAGAAGAAAGTGAGCAGCAGAAGCCTGGTGATATTTGGGTAAATCATTGTGACCATAAACAAGAAACAAACTGATCTTTATCCTTTTCAAACTAAAGGAATCTGATCATTAAGTTTCATCCCAGTTAGAATCGCAGCTTTAACTCCTGTAGAGTCTGAATGTTCTCCTGCTCTTCTACCAGACTGAAGGGATATGGTGTCCAGGTGTCCATCCATCCATCCATCATCCATCCATCATCCATCCATCATCCATCCATCATCCATCCATCATCCATCCATCATCCATCCATCATCCATCCATCCATCCATCATCCATCCATCATCCATCCATCATCCATCCATCCATCATCCATCATCCTTCCATCCATCATCCTTCCATCATCCATCCATCCATCATCCATCCATCCATCATCCATCCATCCACCCATCATCCTTCCATCCATCATCCATCCATCCATCCATCATCCATCCATCATCCATCCATCATCCATCCATCATCCATCCATCATCCATCCATCATCCATCCATCATCCATCCATCATCCATCCATCCATGAGAGACACTAAAGAGTCTCCAGGTGTTTTCAGCTTCTTCCCTCTAAACTAACTGAACATTTGTTTGTTTGGTTGAAACTAGAAGGTAAATTTAAGCATAAAACCATTTTAGTCCAAATATAAGAAGTTCTTTTATTCCCGTTTTAAAAAAGTGAGGTTCTCTTATATTCGGTGTCTGTGACAGAGTGATGTTTGCTCTCCTTCGTCTTGGATGCAGAAGTAACTGTATCCTGCCATCCAGAGAACCGAGACTAAAACCAACATTTCTTCATGTTTGATCAGAAGGTAAACCGGCGTCGACCTGCTGAACCTCTAATCTTTGATTCAGTGGGGAGGAGCAGCGGCGCCATGAGAGGCAGGAAGGGGCAGGTGAGGTCACACCTGTCCATCCTTCCCTTCAGCCCCTGTGATCAGGATTCACTTCCACAGAAGTTTCAGGAAAACCAGTTGAAAGATGTTCTGGTGTCTAAACAGGCGTGGCTGTGAGGAAGTTCATCGTGTTGGAGAGTAAAAGTTTGGAGACGATTCTGATGGAATACCTTGGATTTGTTTGTCCAACTCCTGAAATGGTGGTATTCCGTCCCTGAGCCGTCCCTCCATTGTGATGTTAACAGCCCTCCTGCTGGGCGCCCCCTGCTGGTGGCCATTGTTGGAGCGGAGCTGCTCGGTGGGGGTTTGTCTTCATCGCCCAGCAGGACGGACTGAGGACGTGTCTGCGTTTGGTACCTGCATTTCTTGATCGTAGGACGACTCGTCCACGGAGGAGAGTTCAGAATTTCTTTTAACAAAATACATCCTGTACAATGTACTTTTACATATTGTTATTTCTAATTGATATCCTATATATTTTTCATATAGCTAGTATACGTCCATATACTGTATATGTAGCAAAGTATCATATGGTTTGTTTCTCTGTGTTTATATTCTCTTAATGGTAAACAACTTGAACAAGTACACGTAAAAACATTTTTAGGATGAAAATCTCAGTTGGAATCCACGTATAAATCTCCTGAAGTCAAAATGTGTCTAATATTGTCCTAATGTGTAAAATCAGATCAGTTTGAGTTCAAAATTCAACCAACTTATTAAATAACTCCCTCTTTCTTCCATATCTGAGTTCTGGTGTGGAAATCTGGGGAAATAATTATAAAACAAACTTTGATCTTTTTTTTACTTCAGACCATTAGACTCATAATGCTGCTTTTTATGAAGCTCCAACAAATCCTCTGTTTGTCAAATAAAGACCTGAAAATACACGATACTGTCCACCTTAATACACTAGAATGTGTTTGTGTCAAATATACTTAAGAATATTTCCAAATGTGTCGAATATACTTTGAAATCCTTCAAATCAATAATGCTGAAAAAATTTTGTCGTGGACGAGTCGTCCAGGGTGGTAGTTTTATGGACAAGATATCCAGGGTGGTAGTTTTATGGACAAGATATCCAGGGTGGTAGTTTTATGGACAAGATATCCAGGGTGGTAGTTTTATGGACAAGATATCCAGGGTGGTAGTTTTATGGACAAGATATCCAGGGTGGTAGTTTTATGGACAAGTTGTTCGGAGACTGATTGTTTTCACTCTTCAAGAAAGCAAAACACACACACATATATATATATATATATATATATATATATATATATATATATATATATATATATTTATATATATTTTTTTTTTTTTATTTATTTTTTTTTTTTTAAAGGTTCCAGAGTGGGACCATTTCAAATCACCGTCACGGACTGTGCGATGGTGGACTGTGCGATGGTGGACTGTGCGATGGTGGACTGCGATGGCGGACTGTGCGATGGTGGACTGTGCGATGGCGGACTGTGCGATGGTGGACTGCGATGGTGGACTGTGCGATGGTGGACTGTGCGATGGTGGACTGTGCGATGGTGGACTGCGATGGTGGACTGTGCGATGGTGGACTGTGCGATGGTGGACTGTGCGATGGTGGACTGTGCGATGGTGGACTGCGATGGTGGACTGTGCGATGGTGGACTGCGCGATGGTGGACTGCAGTGGTGTGGGGTTTCATTCCAAAAACGCCAACTCGTGGCCTGGCCTGCTCACTATCTCGTTTTCAGTGATTCTGCTGTTTCCATGGAAACTAAACAATTTGCTGCATGAAGCCTGAACTTTGACCAAAAACGAACGTCGTGTCAACGAGGCAAGTTGTTTTTAATCAAACTCGGTATATTTAATCCAGGGCTGCACTCGTTTCTCTGAAGGTGAAACTTTAAATCATCTTCTATTCTCCTCATGTGTCAGCGGGAACACATGCTGCTCAGAAATAATCCAGACTTCTCTTCTCTTCTCTTCTCTTCTCTTCTCTTTGCTTGATGAGTGACAGGAGAAGAATGGAGGTGGAGGAGAAGAATGGAGGTGGAGGAGAAGAATGGAGGTGGAGGAAAAGAGCTCAAACCCTGGTTCTCCTTCTCTCCCTCTGTCTGGCTCCTCTAGTGTCTCTGCTCTGTTTACATGTTAAAAGCTCTTTAATGAGACGCTGCAGGGGAACCGGCAGACAGGAACCTTTCATCTCAACCTGTCCCGTCACACCAGGGTGGAGGGGGACCTTATTTATGGCTGCGCAGGTTGCTGCTTTGGACGGAGAACTGACGTGGTTGTCTGAGTCAGACTGGAGACTCCAGCAGGACGGAGAGGAGGCTAATCTATTACTCAGCACAGATTACAGATTACCTGTGAACCCAGACTGATGTCGGAGCTGCTGCATCGTCTCCATGTCTCCTCGTCCTTTTTCTTCTTTCATCAGTTAAATCATCAGCGGTTTGCTCACGACTTATTTTCAGTCAAAATCTAAATGTATTAAAACACTTTGAGTATTCGCTCTAATACAATATAGATTATTCACTTATTTATGATGTATTGATTTGTTTACTTCTGTAATGATAAATTCTTCTAGTCTGACTTTATTATTTAGAGATTGTCTAAAGACAGGAGACAAAACATCCCTAAAACATATAATACTTCTCAGTTTGGTCAATATATGCGTATAAAAGTACGTGTAATGTGAATACTTAGTTAAAACACCTGACGGGTCTCGTTACAGTTTGAACCTGTTGCTTCAGATTATCAGTGGGATTTTCTCTGTTTACAAAACTAACATGAGCTTCACAGCTTCAGTTTGACCAGAGAGTTCCCCTCCGATGTAATCTGATTACTCAAGGACTATCACGTGCATTGTGTCGGTGCGGCGCCCTGCCCGGCGTTCAGCGTTAAACCTGACACACACACACACACACACACACACACACACACACACACACACACACACACACACACACACACACACACACACACACACACACACACACCCAGCAGAGAACAATGAGCTCTAAACAACAGGGACACGTAAAAACGTGTTTCCAGCGGGATGGCGTCGGAGTGTTTTCATAAAATGGTGTTTCCAGTGGCTCTGAGTCGCCGTTGTCATGGAAACGGCTGCCCAAAAAGGAGCAAGCATTTTCTGTGTGTGAACTGGGCCGGTCCGTCCAGAATTCAGTTAAACTTAAAGCTGTCAGAAGTTGTGTGAGGACGCCTCACGTCCCTCACGCCAGAGGACCGTCACCTGACCGGCGTCTCATCGGGTCACGTTTAGTCCAGACTGACTGAGGTCGGCGTCACGTCTCCAGTCAACCACCTCATGAGACTAACTGACCGACGGTGCGGCTGCTGCATGATGTCCGTCCAGACGGAGGCCGGACAACTCGGCCTGTGTCTGTCTCTTCAAGTGTCCAAAGTGAAAGGAGAAGTGAGCAGGTCCATCAGCTGATGAGGGGAGGTTCACACACTGAAAAGCCTCAGTCACACTTTAACTCTGTTCACCGCATCGTGTGACAACATGGCCTCCGTTCATCAACACTTCTGCTTCCTTCTCTTTTGTGTCCAACGACTGGAAAAGTTTCAGGTCCTAATTTCAATCAGAGATCAGAGATGGACTGAAACTAGAGACAGAAGACGAAGGAAGGAGAAGACAGTTTGGTGCTGAAATGTCAGACAGAAGCAGAGCGTTTGAAAATGGAAAACTTTCCTTGGCTTCTTTTTTCACAACAACGATGCCTGAAGACGTTTCTGTGTTCACGGGAACTCGAGGCTCCACAGTATAAATACCTGCCTGATGTATTTATATACATCAGGCAGGTATTTTCTGTAAGAGCTTTAATGGTGGAAGTTTAAATTCATGCTCCTGCAGTACTTTGTGAGACAACAGTGTCAGTATAAAGGTACTTTGTACTGCTGGCACTGTGATCCTGGGCCAGTATGACACCACAGCGACCTCTTTGAGCGGCTCAATACACCACCCTGTGGTGCAAAATGGTGATGCAAGACTAAAATCATCGGTTAACTTGTTGAATTAAAAATTACAAACATGACTTTTGTTTAATTTCTTTCATCGGATTATTGATATTTTAATCACATAGAGTCAATAAAATCATTTCCTATAATGAAACTTCCAGTTTCAGTCGACGCTAATTTGCCGGCTCAGAAGTGGAAAAATAGTTTTTAAATTAAATGGATTCATGATTTCAAACATGTATAGATATAGTTGTGTATTTTTTGTGTGCAATGTCGTGTCAGAAGTAAAATATGTGAGAAAAGCATAGCCAATGTACAACATGATAAAGCTGCAAAGTTTTCTTGAACCTTGAAGAAAAGAAAATATCTGAACCCAATCTTTACGACGTGGGAGAGTGTGACGTTCTAGTGCCTTGCTCTGTGACCTCCGTAAAGGTGAAAAGCTCTGGAAGTTATGAAGTCGTGACCTCACAGGCGTTTCACATAAATGTGTACGAAGTAGGAGTGTGGTCGTTTGTCCTTTTCTTTTCCTCTCTGTCCTCTGACGGCGCGACACAGTGACAGGATACAAGCTGACTTTCCCTTCTGGGGCCAGATGAACTCTGAACTCTCCACACACACACACACACACACACACACACACACACACACACACACACACACACACACACACACACACACACACACACACACGCGGGCAGCAGTGTGTCTCAACAAATGTCATGAGGCTGCATTAAAAGGAAGTTTACAATAAATAATTAAAAAACATTTTTAAATTATTCCTTGAACGTTAAAACTTAGGCCCCGCCCACACCCGCCGAAACGATCTTTTTTCTCCCCGGTATTCTAAAAAAGAAATTCCGTCCACACGTCACTATGAACACGGCTCAACTCGAAGCTTCAGGGCATGTAGTACATATGCCAGGCCTTTAGCGGCGCTGTGACTCACCAAACACACCTAAAACATAGAAAAAGACACGGAGAACATAGAAATATATAAGTAGACTCCAGCTCATTGACTTATATGTAACTCTGAGTTATATAGCTCTATGTTCCTCCTGCTGCTAGCGTCAGTAGCTTCTGCAGCGCCACCTGGAGCTTGTAGTCCGCCAGTGTAGTGGTTATTAGATGACATCATGGACTGAGTCGGGGGGAGAGGCGGGGCGATGACATCATCGTTTACCCACAGATTATGGTCTTTGCCGTCCACACCTCACAGCCGAGCCGGGGTTTTAGAATTTACCCTCTCTGGAACCAGAGTTAAACAAAAAACGTGTTCTGGCTCCTGAAGCTCCGCCTCCTGTGGATGATCGGACAAAAACGATGCTTTTACATGACCCGGAGTTCTGGGGTGGACACGCCCCTTCAGAGAGGAATCCCATGACCAGACATCCATAATCAAAGGATGACTTTAGGACATAAAAACACTTTGGCCTCGTTCACATGACGACGATTCCAAGGGAGAACTTTTAGAACGTTCTGTCTGTTTTCACAACAACAGTGCAAAAGACAATTAACAACTTTTGGAAAACGGCTTCCAAAGTGGACCTTTTCAAAAGCGCTCCGTCTGTCCCTCCGTCTGTCCCTCCGTCTGTCCCTCCGCCTGTCCCTCCGTCTGTCCCTCCGTCTGTCCCTCCGGCTGTCCCTCTGGCTGTCCCTCCGTCTGTCCCTCCGTCTGTCCCTCCGCCTGTCTCTCTGGCTGTCCCTCCGTCTGTCCCTCCGTCTGTCCCTCCGTCTGTCCCTCCGCCTGTCCCTCCGTCTGTCTCTCTGGCCGTCCCTCCGCCTGTCCCTCCGTCTGTCTCTCTGGCTGTCCCTCCGTCTGTCCCTCCGGCTTTCCCTCCGCCTGTCCCTCCGCCTGTCCCTCCGGCTGTCCCTCCGTCTGTCCCTCCGCCTGTCCCTCCGGCTGTCCCTCCGTCCCTCCGTCTGTCCCTCCGTCTGTCCCTCCGTCTGTCCCTCCGCCTGTCCCTCCGTCTGTCTCTCTGGCTGTCCCTCCGGCTTTCCCTCCGCCTGTCCCTCCGCCTGTCCCTCCGTCTGTCTGGACGCCGGAGACGCTGCTGCTGCTGCTTGTCTAAAAGAAAATGACGCCTTTTCCCCTGAAACGTCGTGTCAAGCAGGACTTTTATAAATGGACTTTTCCTCGTGGGAATTTGTTAGAAATCGAAGCCGTAAGTGAAACATTTTTTCACTTTGTCGCAGGTGAAGTGTGAGTGTGAGACAGACTGGAGCTGCTGTGTTCAGAGGCCGGGTGGCCTGAGGAAGGCTTCTCCTCTTCCTCTGCCTGGCCACTCCAACACTTTCTACTGCAAACCAGAGAACATTCCCTCGACAGGACCGTCTGGCTTCAACTTTATGGAAGTAAAATGGTCAAAACCAAAGTGGAATGAATCAGAGCCTCTTTGCTGATTCTTCTGAGAAGCTTCTGCTCAAGACGTTTTCCGGTGAAAATCCTGTTAATCCCACTTCACCCTCCACTTCTCTGTGTTCTGGTATCGAGTCGTCTAGATTTCATAAAGGGAGTTCTGATGGAGCCGAACCCTGCCAGCAGAGACTGGATGGGACTGAAAGGGTTAAACACAGCGCCCAGGACATGTGAACGGACTGAGGGTGTTTTGATTGGTGGTTAAAGTAAATCTGCATAAACAGAATGGTCATTTTACAAACTGTCAAATTCCTGATTGTAAAAACAGTGACACAGCAGTTGTTGAAGGAAAATGTGGAACTTCCCTTGAGAGCTGACACACACACACACACACACACACACACACACACACACACACACACACACACACACACACACACACACACACACACACACACACACACACACACACACACACACACACACACACACACACACACACAGAGAGCAAAAGGAGCAGGCGGAGGTGACGGTCGGATCCCAGCAGGGCGTCAGAGTGAACACACAGCTGACGTGGAGGAGAGCGCCATCTATGGCCGGAGACTCTCACTGCATCACCGGCAGAAAGGAAAAGAAGAAATCCCACATTTACAGAGAAAAAACGTTTTAAAGTAGAAATCCTACAAAACAGAGAATCAACCTGAAAGAAACACAGAAACTCAAGAGATTAGTTGATGGGAAGCACAAAGAAACTCAGCAAAATCAAAATCACTTTTCACACTGATAATCCTTCAGGAGCAGAAGTATTTCTTGGTGTATTTCACTGTGTATTTCACTGTGTATTTCACTGTGTATTTGCTGAATGTCTCTAAGTCTGAGCTCCCTGAGGCTAATCGAGGTTCTGACACCTGTTCCAGTGTCACCTGACATCCCAGCGGAGGAAAACATTTACTATGCAAATACATGAAGCTGTACATCACTCAAATGTAGGGATGCAGGGATACTGAGAGCAGTATCAGCTCCGATACTCCGCAGAGTACTTGTACTCATGAAAGTCGTCACCTGTCCACAGCGATGTCCACAGAGATTATGGAGAACGACCCCAGGAAGACAGACTGGAAATCATGTTCTGACAAAAGAGGAGGAGAAAGATAGTTGCTACAACACCAGCAACCTCATCACCGGCAACTTCATCTCCAGCAACTTATTCACCAGCAACTTCATCACAGGCAACCTCATCACCAGCGACTTAATCACCAGCAACTTCATCACCAGCAACTTCATCACAGGCAACCTCATCACCAGCGACTTAATCACCAGCAACTTCATCACCAGCAACTTCATCACAGGCAACCTCATCACCAGCAACTTCATCACCGGCAACCTCATCACTGGCAACTTCACCACCAGCAACTTCATCACCGGCAACCTCATCACCTGCAACTTCATCACCGGCAACCCCATCACCAGCAACCTCATCACCGGCGACCTCATCACCAGCGACTTCATCACCAGCAACCTCATCACCGGCGACCTCATCACCAACAACTTCATCACCAGCAACCTCATCACCAGCGACTTCATCACCAGCAACAAAATCACCGGCAACTTCATCACCAGAGATATTTGTACCAGCAGAGTTTGCTCGATGTCACTCAGTAGTTAAACAAATCAGTGGATCAGGAGGATTTTACGCCGACCCGTGCTACATGCTACATGCTACATGCTACATGCTACATGCTAAACATTATTAAAGTGTGACTGATAGGCTCGCTAACAGCGAGCATGAGCGTGTGGCGGCACACAGCGAGCTTGGCCCCTCGGTCTACAGTGTGCAGTACTCATGGAGTGGTCTGTCAATAGAGAGTACTACTCTACTACTACTAGATAGTACTACTCTGTGTACTGTAGACGTCATAACCTGCAGCCTTCAAGGCTGTTGGAGGAGACGTAGCATCGACGCAGAAGCTGCTTCATGATAACACATCGCCTTTGCGCATCGTTTGTGTACCTGAGTATGACTTAGACCCCGTTTCCACCACAACAAATACGAGTGTATCCAGAAAACTTTCTTCACTTTGGGAGGGTCTGTTTCCACGACACCAGAGTTCTGATCCTGTTTCCGGGAAGTTTTTAATCCCAAAGATTCTTTCACGGTCGCTATTCCCTCCTGTAGAGACTGATGGAGGCGGAGCCTGTTACTGTTCATCCCCCCTCCCTCGCCTTCCTTCTGCTCATCCAGTAAACCAACATGGCCGACCCGTAGTAGTTTCACTCATATTCTAGTTTTCTCCTCCAGATCAGTAGTTTAATAGTTGAGACTCTCCCTGATATCATCCGGTTCCTCATCAGTCCACTAGGATGTCAGGTTCTCTCCATTTTCTTCACCTTTATAGTGTTTTGTTCTCTGCACACGTCTGTGTAGTTTCATTACAAAATCAAGCAGCAGCGCCCTCCAGTGGCCCGGCAGACTCACTACACCGTTGTCTCTGTGTCCGCTGCTGCAGTGGAAACACTCTCCTCTTTTAATGGATTAGTTGTTGTCAGGTGAAACGTTGTCGTGGAAACAGGGCCTCAGGCTTTATGGTATTTTATAAGTACTCATATTGGTACTCGGTATCAGCAAGTAGCGGAAGGTTAGTACTTGAACTGGTCCTTTGTTAAAAGTGTTATCAGTGAATCTCTACTGGATTGTTATTGATATTTCCTGGATGAGTTATCAGAAACTGTTCTTGTGTGACTGGTTGTCGCGTCACTAAATCATTTGAACATTTCGTACTGTTGCATAACTGAACTAAGTACAAATAAACTCCTTCCTGCCTGGACCGGCTCAGAGTTCATCTGCTGCCATAGCAAATGTCAGGGTGATAATCGGCCCCGCGAGGCCGTGTGGCGTGTCGTCGGCCTTAAAGCTCCGCAGTGTAAATCTTCTGCCAGGAGCTCCATCTTGTCCCTGCGGCCAGCAACTGCTGTGATGTGACGGGGAGCTCAGCCACCATGACATTCCCCGCATTGCCCAGATGAACGAGGTATAGAGTCGACTGTCCAAACACTGCAGGACATGGACGTCTCCTGGCCTGGCTGTCCCACCTGGAGTCTCTCAGCCTTGTGGGCTTAAGGAAGAGAAACACACACCCTCAATTCAAAATAACCACCGGCTTGTTCCCGTCGCGGCGCGGCCGCCTGTGTTGTGATAAGGCGTGTGTCTAAGATGTCCCAACACACACATGCACCCCGACACTAATCCCCCCCCACCCCCCCACCCCACCCCCACCCCCACCCCACCCCCCGGTCTGGAGCTGCAGCCTGAATAAGCAGCGGTGGAGGGTCGAACTTTGAGCCGCCGGCGGCAGGAATGTCAGCACGTCCAATACAGTAACACACACACACACACACACACACACACACACACACACACACACACACACACACGAGGCAACCTGAACCACCAGACATTGTTCTGTGATGTTGACGAGACTCTGACAGCTGCTGTGAAACCAAGAAGAACAGACAGAGCGAGGGAGGAAAAACATTAGAGGAAGAGAAGAAACAGGAGACTCTGTCCACATTTAAAACGAGGACTGAAAGAGAAGCAAGATAAAAATAACTTCAGCTAAAAAGAGCTGCACATATCCTGTTGTGCAATATAACCTATTAGTTCTCCAAAGTCTAGGTTGTAAGTTGAATCAGATGTTTTCTGCTACTGGACAGTTTGCATGTTCTTCCTGTGTCGGATTAGATTCTACAGATTATCTGGTTTCATCTGGAAAGTTTCACAGAAACATGAATGTGAGTGTGACTGTCTGGGTTTACAAAGTGATGGATGGATGGATGGATGGATGGATGGATGGATGGATGGATGGATGGATGGATGGATGGATGGATGGATGGATGGATGGATGGATTGATTTGCAATCCCACTTTTACACTTTGTCCTATTTGTCTTCACCTCAGCCTCGTTTCCGCGACGTTTGTAGTGAAATAGAAAACCTTCGTAGCGACTTCCACGTTTCCGCGGCGACGGCGCTCAGAGTCACTGAAAACTCAACTTTTTGAAAACGGTTCCAAAGGCGGAACTTTTCTTCTACGGTTTGGTTCCGTCACCGTGGAATCGGGGTAAAGCGCAGCTGTTCTGAAGTGCCGCTTCAGCAGCAGACACAGAGACAACGGTGTAGTTAGTCTGCCGGGCCACTGGAGGGCGCTGCCGCTTGATTTTGTAATGAAACTACACAGACGTGTGCAGAGAACAAAACACTATAAAGGTGAAGAAAATGGAGAGAACCTGACATCCTAGTGGACTGATGAGGAACCGGATTCTATCAGGGAGAGTCTCAACTATTAAACTACTGATCTGGAGGAGAAAACTAGAATATGGACCGCGGGTCGTACCACTACGGGTCGTACCACTACGGGTCGTACCACTACGGGTCGTACCGCTACGGGTCGTACCACTACGGGTCGTACCACTACGGGTCGTACCACTACGGGCCGTACCGCTACGGGTCGTACCGCTACGGGTCGTACCGCTACGGGTCGTACCACTGCGGGTCGTACCGCTACGGGTCGTACCGCTGCGGGTCGTACCGCTGCGGGTCGTACCGCTACGGGTCGTACCACTGCGGGTCGTACCGCTACGGGTCGTACCGCTGCGGGTCGTACCGCTACGGGTCGTACCGCTACGGGTCGTACCACTGCGGGTCGTACCGCTACGGGGCGTACCACTACGGGTCGTACCACTACGGGCCGTACCGCTACGGGTCGTACCGCTACGGGTCGTACCGCTACGGGTCGTACCACTGCGGGTCGTACCGCTACGGGTCGTACCGCTGCGGGTCGTACCGCTACGGGTCGTACCGCTGCGGGTCGTACCGCTGCGGGTCGTACCGCTACGGGTCGTACCTCTACGGGTCGTACCGCTACGGGTCGTACCTCTACGGGTCGTACCGCTACGGGTCGTACCGCTACGGGTCGTACCGCTGCGGGTCGTACCGCTACGGGTCGTACCGCTACGGGTCGTACCGCTGCGGGGCGTACCGCTACGGGTCGTACCG
>NC_137639.1:31996097-32031097 GCF_963383615.2 Lipophrys pholis | reverse complement strand
TGAAGTGTTTGAGGAAGTGGATGACGCAGGAGGGAAGGTTGGAGAACAAACAGCAGCTAATCCCTTTAAAAGACATTCAGGTTGAGCAAGAACCATCAAGTACAACTTGTTATTGTTTTCTTTATTTCACTGATATTCTGCCTTGTGTTTGACATACTATTAGGAGTCAGAAACTAAGTCTTGTATTCCTAGGATTTATTTACAAAATGCTTTTTGTTTTAGTACAATAATCATTTAACCCTGATTAAGAGAAAATAAGATCTGCAGTTAAGTTCAGTAGCAGCTGAAACACTGAAACACTGAAGGTGAATCAGTGTGAAACAGGAGGGTGAAACACCTCCTAGTTCCGGGTCCACATCCAGTCCAGTCTCATCTTGAGTGGGTCAGACCGGTAAAATAGAGCCATAATAACCTTTAAATTTAAACTTTAAACTTCTTTATTTGTTGTGGCGCAGAAGATGTTTTCACAAAACTAAACAGTTAAGAAAGAAAATGATCATCTCAACATGAAGCCAATTTTAATCAAACATCCTGTGAGCTGTTGCATTCTGGGTATTTTTACAAACACAGCGTGACGTTGAGGCTAATGCTAGATAGCTATCCTTCATGGCAGCGTCACTGATATCTCAGCTCGGCGCTCAGGGAGGTCGTTTTGTCGCCACTCCTAAGAAATGTGTCCAAAAAGTCAATGTTCCTTTGACTTTTTGACAATTTTCTTGTTTTAGCAGCCAAATCAGAGCTTCTTGTGTTTGACACCCCTGATCTATACATGTAATGGTTGTAAATTTAAAGTAACTTTTGATATTGTATTGAATATTAATAGAATATCATGGAAGAAGTTCTCACATCTCACTGGGAAAATTATTAAACGTGCACTAATAATCACGTTAAATATCAAATTCCAGCAGGAAACCAGAAGGTTTTAATGTTTTGCCCCACAGATCCACATGTGACGCTTTTATTTTGACAGTCACCGTAATAACAATCCAACTTGGTACTTTTATTTTGACAGTCACCATAATAACGATACAACTTGGTACTTTTATTTTGACAGTCACCATAATAACGATACAACTTGGTACTTTTATTTTGACAGTCACCATAATAACGATACAACTTGGTACTTTTATTTTGACAGTCACCATAATAACGATACAACTTGGTGGTCTGTATACGAACGTCCATGTTCTCCTGTTCTTGCTGTTTACAATGTTTTGTTCTCTGCTGTGTGTGTGTGTGTGTGTGTGTGTGTGTGTGTGTGTGTGTGTGTGTGTGTGTGTGTGTGTGTGTGTGTGTGTGTGTGTGTGTGTGTGTGTGTGTGTGTGTGTGTGTGTGGTTTCATGACAAAAACCAAACAACATCGCCAACTAGTGGCCCAACACGCTCAGTACGTCGTTTTCATTGTTTCCAAAACTTTGCCATGTAAATGCAAAACTTTTCTGAAACAGAAACGCAAAGATCCTGTTGTCACTTGAAACGTTGTTGTGTAAATGCAGACTCAGCTAATTGACTTATTTTATTTTTTTATTTCTGTTTGTGCTGAGAGCCGAGACGTCCAGCTGCAGTGTCCTGGTCTGTGTGGAGGCGGATCAGCATCAAGACCATCAGGATAGTGGTTCTGCTCCTGACCATCAGTCCACTCAGTGGTGTGGAACATGAGAGGATGGGTTCTTTGTTAATGCTGCTGTGCAAAAGAAAAGAAAACCCAGAGCAGTAATTAGTCACTCCAGCCTGAGTGTGAGCAGCGATTGTGCTCTGTCTATATTTGGAGTCTTTCAGTTCCCTGCTGGGGGTGCAGGCGTGAGCACTACCTCCCACACAGGACGGATCTTCAGCTGTGGCTCAGTCCACACAGGACGGCTCTTCAGCTGTGGCTCAGTGCACCACTGACACACTCACATGTGAACGCAGCTTGTTTACTTTCAGTGACGTCACGCCCAAGGAGCGCTGCTGCTTTTCCATGTTTTGGTGTGTGATTGTCCCTGACTGGATAAAAGTACTTACATGTCTGAGTGTGTGTGTGTGTGTGTGTGTGTGTGTGTGTGTGTGTGTGTGTGTGTGTGTGTGTGTGTGTGTGTGTGTGTGTGTGTGTGTGTGTGTGTGTGTGTGTGTGTGTGTGTGTGTGTGTGTGTGTGTGTGTGTGTGGTGACTATGGCGTGAATAAGTAAAGACGTCATGTGGGGTTCTTTCCACTCGTATACATTAGTCAGCCTGGCCAATCGAAAAGACAGAAGTATGTGTCTGTTTATATTTCACCTCGTGTGTGTTTGTGTTCATTAGTCACCATCTGCTGAAGATCCGCCTCCAAAACAAATCGCCGTAGAAACGCTCTGGTCAGAAACCCTGAATGTCGACATGAGCCCCTGGTTTGATGAGGGCGGCGGCGGCGGCGGCGGCGGCGGCGGCGGGATGAGGGGAAAAGAACAGAGCTGAGGTGAAAATCAAATCCTGTGTTTGAAGTCACCACCTCATTCACTGTAATGACACACACACACACACACACACACACACACACACACACACACACACACACACACACACACACACAGAGTAAATAAAATGATGAAAAATCCCAAATCGCAGCAAAATTAATGCAATAAAATGAAGTTTGGTTGATTTTGTTCGGGGGGAAGAGAAGATCAGACTAGATGAAGATGTTTCATGGCAGCATCGCTGATCTTCAGCTCAGGTCTCAGTGTTTGTCTGCTGCTCTGGAGTGAGGATCTGGAGTGAGGATCTGAGGAGTGATGCTCTGGAGCGAGGATCTGGGGAGTGAGGATCTGGAGTGATGCTCTGGAGTGATGCTCTGGAGTGATGATCTGGAGTGAGGATCTGAGGAGTGAGGACCTGGAGTGAGGATCTGAGGAGTGATGCTCTGGAGTGATGATCTGGAGTGATGCTCTGGAGTGAGGATCTGAGGAGTGATGATCTGGAGTGAGGATCTGGAGTGATGCTCTGGAGTGAGGATCTGAGGAGTGATGATCTGGAGTGAGGATGAGGAGTGAGGACCTGAAGTGAGGATCTGGAGTGATGCTCTGGAGTGAGGATCTGAGGAGTGATGATCTGGAGTGAGGATCTGAGGAGTGAGGACCTGGAGTGAGGATCTGGAGTGATGCTCTGGAGTGAGGATCTGAGGAGTGATGATCTGGAGTGAGGATCTGAGGAGTGATGATCTGGAGTGAGGATCTGAGGAGTGAGGACCTGGAGTGAGGATCTGGAGTGATGATCTGGAGTGATGATCTGGAGTGAGGATCTGGAGTGATGCTCTGGAGTGAGGATCTGAGGAGTGAGGACCTGGAGTGATGCTCTGGAGTGAGGATCTGGAGTGAGGATCTGAGGAGTGAGGACCTGGAGTGAGGATCTGGAGTGATGCTCTGGAGTGAGGATCTGGAGTGAGGATCTGAGGAGTGAGGACCTGGAGTGAGGATCTGGAGTGAGGATCTGGAGTGAGGATCTCTTTCACTTCTTTAGAAGTCACAAAGTGGATTCAATAGAGTTCTAATGATTGAATGAGTTCCACAGTATTTGCTGATATTCTTTACAGTCTTTGTACCAGAGAAGTCCTGCTTTACTTCTAAACTACAAACAATGATGAAGGAAATTTATGTTTGCAGGATTATTTCTTTGTGGTTTGAATGGAAACGTGTTAATAAAGAAGTATTTGTGGAGCATCAGAACCCAGATCCACCCGGGGGAGAACCCACTTTGTCTTCGCTGTGGAGTTCAGCTGGTTTTTCTGGAGGTTTGGATGATTGACGCCTGGAGGAACAATTAACAATTAACAATTAACAATTAACAATTAACAATTAACAATTAACACACTCAGGGGACATAAAGTTCTTACCTTGTTTTATGTAACTCGGCTGAAATGAGTGAAATCTATTGAACGAGCTATTAACTGCAATCAATCAATGCAACGGCAAGTACTTGAGTTTCTCAGTACTTTATCCTGCAGTACATGTACACGTCAAAAGAAGTATCAAGAAGTTGGTGGAAGAAGTGACTTCCTGACTTGTTTCAGTCACTGAAGTGCTGAAGAGGCAGAAACTAGTTACTCATTCGAGACTTTTTATAAGATGTTGACTGATTTAGAACCAAAAAACTAAAAAACAACCCCAATTGTAGATTTGCATCATTTTAAAAAGAGGAACTATGAAAGTAATGTTGTGCTTTCAATGTTGTGTGAAATATGACAACTAGTGTTATTGGATCATTTGCAGCCTTCATTTAAATATTGATGAAACTATTTTGGAATTACAAAGAATAAAAATATACACGGATCTAAGAAATGTTATTAAATCAATATTTTCTTTGAAGTGTCCTCAGTCGTCCTGGTTTGGTGGCTGGATGGGTTTCCTGTTTGACATGGAGCTTTTATTTAAAAACAACGTCGTTTAAAACGTCACAAAAAGTGTGAATTTCACCAAAGGTAAAGAAAAAAGGGGCAGATGTGACTGAATATCTGAAGCATTACTGTAATGATCTACTTTGATCTAATATTGAACTGTAATGATCTACTTTGATCTCATATTGAACTGTAATGATCTATTTTGAATTCAGCTTCAGCTTCTTTAGATATGTGTCATTTTCACCATCATAACTCTAAAAGAGATTTAACTTTGTCCTGTGTCCTCCATGTGGACCGACCACAGGACCGAGCAGCAGAACCTCAGCAGTGACCACAGCTTTCTCAACATAAGGTACAACTGATCAGAGCAGCAGCTCTGTGAGGAATCTACCCCACCCAATCAAATCCAGTCAATCTGAAGGGGTTATTGAACTGAAGGGGTTAATGAACTGAAGGGGTTAATGAACTGACGTCATGTTCAGACCTCATCTTTGGATTTCTGAGCTGAAACTCAAACCAAGAGAAGAAAAACAGCTTCAGCATCCGACACTCATCCTTTACTGGCTCCGTCAACCACAACAGATGGACCCCAGCACACACACACACACACACACACACACACACACACACACACACACACACACACACACACACACACACACACACACACACCTACATAAGACTTTTTGTTGTTAATCACGTCCATGAAGCGAGGCGCTCAGTTTCAGCCAGTAATCTGTTGCCGTGTGTGTGTGTGTGTGTGTGTGTGTGTGTGTGTGTGTGTGTGTGTGTGTGTGTGTGTGTGTGTGTCAGACACACGGCCAAAACAAGCTGTGACGTTTGTGCCGACCGACACATTCATCACTTCACACGTCTTTATTGCCCCTGCGGGGCAGCAGCATGTGGGGCAGAAGGGGAAGGGGCATCACTGGAGCAGAAAACTGAAAGACAGACGTGACAGTGGCGCTAAGAAAACTTTCCAATCTGACATCATGCTGATCATTACAGGTGGAGTCACATGGAAAACCTCTTTTCAACCAGATGAAACATAAACACTGATACCAGTATGAGTATTTCACGGTGTACTTGTACTCCTGATACAGCGAGTATTATGCAACATGAGGCGCCAGCAGCAGGTTGACAGGAGGACCAGAGATGTTTCTTTAATAATAATGACAAAAGAGTGTAACTTCTGTCCTGACGTGGTGGGGACGTCACTGGACTCTGGAGCAGAAGCTCTCCTCACAATTAACTTTAGGTTGAGACTCATTTTCAGGATCAATCACTGGAAAAAGAAAAGTTGTGATTTGGTTGTTTCATCAGTTCTTTTGAGATTAAATTGGGTTTGAAGTGACCAAACGATTCGAACTGAGAATGACACCAATCTGAACTTAAAGCCAGTTTGAATGAAATGTCCTGCAGTGAAATGTCCAGAAAGACCTTCAGTTTCAGCCAACAGGCTTTTATTTTGACACTCCAGGGTTCGACTATTACAATCAGCGATTTGTTAACAACAAAGTAAACATGCATGAATTCAGTGTGAAGATAAATTGATGATGTTTGTCTCTTTCCTGTTGCTTATTGTCAAACTGGTAAATGGGACTTTCCCAGCTGGGAACTGATTCCAGTTCCCAGCTGGTCGAACACAAGATCTTATCAAAGGTTCAGTCTAATAATCACAGTGTAATGTTGGACGGACATAATGTCCTTTATGTGTATTTAAAGTCTTTAACCATTCTTATTGCTGGACCAGTTCACTCCTGAATATAGAAGATTTGTGGATTTTAATGTGTTTGCTTGTTTTCTTTTGTCACGCTGGAAGTTGTGTCTAAATGTCCAGGTGTCCGAGTGTCAGAGTGTCAGAGTGTCAGAGTGTAAGAGTGTCCGGGTGTCCGGGTGTCCGGGTGTCCGGGTGTCCGGGTGTCCGGGTGTCCGAGTGTCCGAGTGTCCGAGTGTCCGGGTGTCCGGGTGTCCGAGTGTCCGAGTGTCCGGGTGTCCGGGTGTCCGGGTGTCCGAGTGTCCGGGTGTCCGAGTGTCCGAGTGTCCGGGTGTCCGGGTGTCCGAGTGTCCGAGTGTCCGGGTGTCCGGGTGTCCGAGTGTCCGGGTGTCCGGGTGTCCGGGTGTCCGAGTGTCCGAGTGTCCGGGTGTCCGGGTGTCCGAGTGTCCGAGTGTCCGGGTGTCCGAGTGTCCGAGTGTCCGAGTGTCAGAGTGTCAGAGTGTCAGAGTGTCCGAGTGTCCGAGTGAAGCTCAGGAAAGCCAGACTGGTCCGTGTCCATATGCAGAGACGACGTCCCGTTTCAACACGTGACTGAATCAAGCAAGAGCTTCTTAAAATGCAGATTCACTCTGACTTCACTGATTCGGTGATTCTGCTGTTAAATTCCCACATGAAGCGATACGACACGTTAACACACTTATTACACAAGTTAATGTTTATAAACCAGATTGGATTTTAGTTCAAGGTCTCTTGTTGATGCAGCGCCGAGCGGTTTTAAATCAGCTTCAGCAGCTGAAGCACAGGAAGTGGCTCGTTGACAGTGAAAGGACTCAGTCAGCACACACACACATACACACACACACACACACACACACACACACACACACACACACACACACACACACACACACACACACACACACACACACACGATGCTATGTGACTTCCTCTGCTCAGACCACTGTCTCTTGTCTGACAAAACGAGAAACATTCACTTTCAACACACTTTCACTTCGTCTTCCTGCAGCTCGTCCGGCTCACGGCAGCAGGAGAGAGTGAGAAGAGCGCCTGAGAAAGAGGAAATGCAGAGAAACAATAGATGGTTGGTGGACCGACACCCTGCTGTGGCGCAGGCTCAAGGGTCGACATGCAATATCTCTTTTGCTGCGCTGCTGTGGAAACGTGAAACTTTTCTGAAACGGGAAGCAGAATCAGTGTTTCCACTGGTTGATGGACTTGATGGTTCTCCAGAGTGTAAATGCAGCTGTGGATTCTCAGATATCAGAGAAAGGACTCGTACCATCTCAGCTCGGAGGAAGCTCCACGGCGCCGCCGACTGGATTGACAGCGTACTTCAGTATTTTCTCCAAAGAAAGTTGAAGCAGTTGGTTTTTTACTCACAACATGCAAATTTGACAGGTTAATCCTGATTTAGTCCAAATACCTTTTGGTTGAAATCATCTTCCTCAGCAGCTATGAGAGGGGTGGGAGGATGGTCCGACCTTTGCCCCGCCCCCTCAGCTCGTAAACCTTCACTGTAATCCAACAGGTAATCTGCTGGTAAAACTGGAAGCAAAGCTCATAAATGCCAAAGGCAAGACGGCAACTCAGAGAGGCTGCGTGTTGCAATCCAGAGCTTAGTGGATTTCTAAAGCTATCCAGGTGAAACGGACCCAGAGTTCTGAGGACCAGCCGTCTGGAGGTTTTCTGTCTGGTCGGGCCTCTCATGGGGGCCCAGTCCCGTCTGTGTTGAGCCATTCAAACAGTCAGCTTAAAGGAAAGTATTTGCACAAGTATTTCTAAAGTAAGCTTAAAACAATCAGCTTGTCTTCACATCGTTTCTCAGGTATGAGTCTGAAGAAAGTTTAATAAGATAATCCAGAGGCTCGTTGCTCCAACAGGCTGCAAAGATTCAAAATGGCCCCTCAGGAAGCTCTTTGTTCATGGAGGCTTCTTCCTCAGGCCCCGTTTCCACCACAACAAATACGAGTGTATCCAGAAAACTTTCTTCACTTTGGGAGGGTCTGTTTCCACGACACCAGAGTTCTGATCCTGTTTCCGGGAAGTTTTTAATCCCAAAGATTCTTTCACGGTCGCTATTCCCTCCTGTAGAGACTGATGGAGGCGGAGCCTGTTACTGTTCATCCCCCCTCCCTCGCCTTCCTTCTGCTCATCCAGTAAACCAACATGGCCGACCCGTAGTAGTTTCACTCATATTCTAGTTTTCTCCTCCAGATCAGTAGTTTAATAGTTGAGACTCTCCCTGATATCATCCGGTTCCTCATCAGTCCACTAGGATGTCAGGTTCTCTCCATTTTCTTCATGTTTATAGTGTTTTGTTCTCTGCACACGTCTGTGTAGTTTCATTACAAAATCAAGCGACAGCGCCCTCCAGTGGCCCGGCAGACTAACTACACCGTTGTCTCTGCTGCTGCAGTGGAAACACTCTTTTTCTTTGCGGATTAGGTGTTGTCAGGTGAAACGTTGCCGTGGAAACGGAGCCTCAGTGAAGAGACGGCAGCCCCTCAGGCCTCATGCACATGTTGTAGTTTCATCGTCTACATGGTAGTTTTATAGTTATAGTTTATAAAACTACTAGTAATTGGATCCAATTCATCATCTGTCCATATGAATGTTCAGTCATCCCGTCATTAATGTTTCTAATGTTTTGTTGTCTGCGGTGTGGAGTCATTACAAAAACAAACCACAGCACCCACTAGTGGCCAGATACTTCATCTGCAACATTTCTGCCATTTCTGTGGTAAAGGACGTCGTTTGCTGTGTAATCGCAAAACTTTTCTGAAACGAAAAAGCAAATATGATGCCATTTATTTTTGTAAACGGCGCCTGATTTAGTTCCTTTAAGCAACCCTTTACGACACGTTGCTATTCTGCTTTATCTCACTTCAGGCACTACAATACAGTTTTACTACAGAAATTGTTTAAACAAGACTACAGGTGACATTTTCAAAATAAAAGTACCAAGTCCAGGAGAAGATGTAGTGAGAGTCATGACACTCTGGAGGAAACACTGTTCTCTTTGTCTCTACTGAGCATGTGCAGAACAGTTCAGTAGCAGCAATTCAGAAAAACTGTTTTGCCCAGTTTCCACAATGTTTTCAAAAAGTTGCCTCCTCGGTCTCTCTGAGCACTGTCGTCTCGTAAACAAACATCCAAAACACGACGACAGTTTTCCATTTTCACTTTCAGGTCTTTTCAGTACCTAATATTTGATAAGTTCTACTTGGTTTCTGGGTTATTTACACCGATAAGAAGGCGTAAGCTCTGGTGCCACTTTATAGGTTTCTCTGCTCCGACACACCTGATTCAACTCAACAGCTTGTTATCAGTTCTCTGCAGAGCTCAATGATTCACTGAATCAGGCGTTGGATTCAGGAAACATTAAAAACGTGTCAGAAATACTGTAGCACCGCAATTAAGAAATACCTTTCAGGCATAAAGTACTGGTGATTATCCACGTCTATTTTTTAGCACAAAATTATCTTGAAAATCCTTCTTGCGTGTCCTCTGGCCATTAAAGAGCCTTCAGGTTCGCCGTCTTTAACACTCTCAACATGTGAAGTACTAGACGTCCACACTGGCTTTTGATTTCACCTGGAAGTAGAAACCTCCAAACACAAGCTGCTTCACGCGCCGCTTTGCTTCTGCTATTGATAATTGTTTGGCTTGTGTTGGGCCGAGGTGTGAAATCCCGGCGCTGCAGGGCCACAAACCAGCAGGTTCTCCACGTCTTCCTGCTCCAACACACCTGAATCTGATAAACGTCTGGAGAAAAAAAAAGTGTGAAAATGAGCCGCTCATCATCACAACCAGGTGTGGTGGAGCTGCGACATGAGGGAAACCACCTGAGAGCTGCTGGTCGTCTCAGACCAACGCCAGAGACCAGGACGCTGTCCGTCCATGAGGATTAGAATCTGTCTATCAACGCAGGGAAGAGATAATCTGACAGCTTCACCTCCTCGTTACATCACAGTGTCAAACTCTACAGCGACTAACAACCAGTGGAAATGAAGCAGAAAATGATGTGAAGCAGCAGTTAAGAGTTTCCATGTTGAAGCAGGTCCACAGCCTCCGTCAACACCAGCGTTTCCTCCTGTAACCATCGTCCACACCGAGAGCTGCTCCTCTGATTCACTTCCTGAAGGCCTCATCCAGCGCAGACCAACACCCTGCAGTCACTCATAGTGCCAAGTTGATCAAACCCAGGTTACACAGGGCAGCGCGCAAAAATCTGATAGGATTCCTAGAAGTAAAAACCGTCCATAGCGGCTGCTGCAGACCGTCAGACTTCAGAAGTCTCTTGTTCTTTACTCCCCCACTGTGAAAACATGATGGAAACAAGAGTAAAGCTTCGGCCACGTTTTTACCACAACATTCAAAATTAAACTACCAAGGTGGATTGTTATTACGGTGACTGTCAAAATAAAAGTACCAAGTCCCAGGAGAATACGGACTGGGAGTCACAACACTACGGAGGAAACATCTACTGAGCATGTGCAGAAGAACTATTCACTACGGCTGTTGTGTAGGTGCACAGGAGCCACATTTTCAAAAAGTTGCATTTTCAGTGACTCAGAGCTGGAGAACGGATTCCCAAAGCACAACGAGCGTTTTACCCTTTCACTTTAAAACGTGGAGGCGTAAAGAGCAGCTTGATTTACTGGACAGAAACTCCTTCTGGAGGGGACGTCCACCAAGAGGGACGTTCACCAAGAGGGACGTCCACCAAGAGGGACGTTCACCAAGAGGGACGTTCACCAAGAGGGACGTTCACCAAGAGGGACGTCCACCAAGAGGGACGTTCACCAAGAGGGACGTCCACCAAGAGGGACGTCCACCAAGAGGGACGTTCACCAAGAGGGACGTTCACCAAGAGGGACGTCCACCAAGAGGGACGTTCACCAAGAGGGACGTCCACCAAGAGGGACGTTCACCAAGAGGGACGTCCACCTTCATCCTTGAATTTACAAATTAATGATCATGGGAGGAGCTAGAAGACACATTGGACAAGATTAAGGGTACGTCACAACATTTTTTATGTACTGCAATGGATTACAGTTACATTAGTTACATCAAGGAAGCATCAGTGGTTCCTGGGCTAAAACAGGCAGACAGACAGACAGACAGACAGACAGACAGACAGACAGACAGACAGACAGACAGACAGACAGACAGACAGTTTTATTGAAACTCCTACAGGAAAATTATTCATTCGTACTTAACTTCCACAACCCTTCAGCAATGGGGTTTGAACCTGCGACCCTCCAGACAATAGCATGTTTCTCCAGCCTGTCCTGGTACCAGAACCAGTGTTGGACACCAAATCAACTCTTCACATACGTCTTTCAGTTCTTCTGGAGCTCAGGTCTGCAGGTTTAGATTCCCAGCAGTTTGAGGCGGAGCGGCTTCTTTCTGCTTCAGCTGAAGCTGCAGAATGCTTCAAGACGAAGCTCTGCAGGAAGCCTGAGAAGGACAACATATATACTATATATTTACGGGACATTCAGTCCTGTAGGTCTCGTGGGGCTCTCATCGTGGCAGCAGGGGGGTGTAGCACCGCGGCAGACCTCACACTCAGAGGGGAAAACACGAGACTACACATAGGAGAGAAGATGTACATGCAGTACACGTGTCAGTGTGCAGGACGGACCAGTGAACAATGAGGGTGATTAGACTGGTTCACCACAATGAGATCCATGTGACTCGCTCCGCCTTCTGCAGGAAGAACTTCTAACATCGTTGTTCCTGGAGAAAAGAGAAATTCGGTCAAACTTCAGTCGACAGTAAATGAAGCTTTTCCTTTGGTAGCAGTGAAGCTGAAACATGCTGGCTTCTTCCTGGTTTCCTGCTGCTCGGGAGGAATTCTTGGTTTTTCTCTCTAAAAATGACTTGAAATGAAGTTTTATTTGTTTTTATAGAAATTAAACTCAGTAGAAGTTTTAATATTGAGCCTATTTAGTAACTTCCTCTTCTTCTCACTTTTCCTCTAAAGTAGAAATGTTAAGTTTGCAGCAATCAAAGAAAAGATGTTTAAAAGGGAAGTCGTCTTGGCCGTATTGCACAAAGACTTCTGCTTCACACTTCTCTTACAAACATAAACACAAATGTTTTTTTAGTTCACTCTTGTTTACTCCCATTTCTAACCAGACAATGTCGACGGACCTTATTTCAGGTCAATGTTTCCAGTGGAAATACATCGTTTCTGCCTTTTTGAGCACGAGCACATGTTGAACACTATGGAGTGAGTCGGCCTGGCCACTAGTTGGCGTTGTTTGATTTAATAATTTCTCCACACACACGCCTGCAAAGAACAACTATTACCAGGCATCCAGGGACATCAGTACATGTGACCATGTCCGGCCTTCCGTTCTGTTGGACCTGTTGGTCCTGCTGGACCTGTTGGACCTGTTAGACCTGTTGGACCTGTTGGACCTGTTGGTCCTGTTGGTCCTGTTGGTCCTGTTGGTCCTGTTAGACCTGTTGGACCTGTTGGACCTGTTGGACCTGTTGGTCCTGTTGGTCCTGTTGGACCTGTTGAACCTGTTGGACCTGTTGGTCCTGCTGGACCTGTTGGACCTGTTGGTCCTGCTGGACCTGTTGGTCCTGTTGGACCTGTTGGTCCTGCTGGACCTGTTGGACCTGTTGGTCCTGCTGGACCTGTTGGACCTGTTGAACCTGTTGGACCTGTTGGTCCTGTTGGTCCTGCTGGACCTGATGGTCCTGCTGGACCTGTTGAACCTGTTGGACCTGTTGGACCTGTTGGTCCTGCTGGACCTGTTGGTCCTGTTAGACCTGTTGGTCCTGCTGGACCTGTTGGACCTGTTGGTCCTGCTGGACCTGTTGGTCCTGTTAGACCTGTTGGTCCTGCTGGACCTGCTGGACCTGCTGGACCTGTTGGACCTGTTGGACCTGTTGGACCAACACTTTGCATTGCGTCGGCTGAACGTTGGTCAAGTGAGTGACGACGGTCCAGAACCTTCCTGCTCCGGCCCGCTGGACCCTGGACGCTTGTCTACGTTTGCGTGAGAAGAAGAACAGGAAGTGGATCCAGTGACGTTTTTCTCACGCAGACAAACTGAAATTAACCCCGAGTGGTATTTTGGCCCTTTTCTCTCCGTCCGGTCCAAACCGCAGGAAAGCAGAAGAGTTTCAGAAGAGCTGGTGAGTCAGTGTCTGTACTGCTGGACTGTCTGTGAGCTTTTTCTTTTTTCATACTTCCATCAGTATCTCCTCTGCTTGGGTGGAAAATGATCCATGGCGATGCGTGAAGGATATTTCACATTTTCTATTGATTAAAATCAACAACCTGAATGTTTGGGTGCATCAGATAATGCTAATTCTGCAAACTGGACTGACTGAAATTAATGCTAATCTATGGTTTATGAGTCATTGATACAGTTGATGCTCTTATAAATGCTTATCAAGCTAAACTGCTTCTAATCTGTTGATGATGAGTCAGAAGGTTCCTTCTGCCCCGCTCCGGGGTAATCCTGAGGAGTGGAGTGAGACGCCTTGATGAAACTGTGCCGTTAATCCATGAGAAGGAAATTAAGAAATTCCTCAGCAGCTGTTGTGAAATAATCCCTGCAGATTACGTCCATGCGACTGGTCATCTTTATTTTTATTCTTTGCTAATCAGCGTATCATCACTGACGTAGTGACGGGACACAGACGCTCTGCCTCCATCATTTCCCCCCAGTCCAGTTTAAGACAGAGTCTCTGCTCAATGTGATCGTTTGTTTAATAGAAGCAGAATGTCTGTGTGACGGCCGGCAGGAATCTGGAATAAACCCCAGACTGGACAGGAACAAGGGAAGGACACAGACCACTGCAAATGTCTCGTATTGGACAACTAAATTCCCTGCATCCTCTCCCTGCGTCCTCTCCCTGCGTCCTCTCACTGTGTCCTCTCACTGCGTCCTCTCACTGCATCCTCTCCCTGCGTCCTCTCCCTGCGTCCTCTCCCTGCGTCCTCTCACTGCGTCCTCTCACTGCGTCCTCTCACTGTGTCCTCTCACTGCGTCCTCTCCCTGCGTCCTCTCACTGCGTCCTCTCACTGCGTCCTCTCACTGCGTCCTCTCCCTGCGTCCTCTCCCTGCATCCTCTAACTGCGTCCTCTCACTGCGTCCTCTCCCTGCATCCTCTAACTGCGTCCTCTCCCTGCATCCTCTCACTGTGTCCTCTCACTGCGTCCTCTCCCTGCATCCTCTAACTGCGTCCTCTCCCTGCATCCTCTCACTGTGTCCTCTCACTGCGTCCTCTCCCTGCGTCCTCTCCCTGCATCCTCTAACTGCGTCCTCTCCCTGCATCCTCTCACTGTGTCCTCTCACTGCGTCCTCTCCCTGCGTCCTCTCACTGCGTCCTCTCACTGTGTCCTCTCACTGCGTCCTCTCACTGCGTCCTCTCCCTGCGTCCTCTCACTGTGTCCTCTCACTGCGTCCTCTCCCTGTGTCCTCTCACTTTGGCTTTTCCTCCAGGCTGCTTCTGCAGTCAATGTGAAACGTGCAACATTTTCTCGCCGCCACACTTTAGCGTGGGATTAACGTAAACAACAGGCCAGCAATGCGCCATGTGACAGTAATTTAGCGCCGACTCGCAGGACTCTGCAATTTGAATTTTCGAAGGCAAACTAAAAAGCAGCGAGACGACAACACACACTCCACAGTCACTCACTGCTTTCTCCTTTTTCAACCTCCACCACTCGCTTGGCTTGTTGTGGTTGCCAGATCCAGGGGGAAAATCCCCCTTAAGTGCAACCAGGTTATTGACGGTAAAATGTCCTGCGGATCAGAGAAGGACGACACGGAGGACAGGAAGCAAGTGTGTGTGTGTGTGTGTGTGTGTGTGTGTGTGTGTGTGTGTGTGTGTGTGTGTGTGTGTGTGTGTGTGTGTGTGTGTGTGTGTGTGTGTGTGTGTGTGTGTGTGTTTTGCAGGGGTGTTAGCAGTTATTGGGTTTCAGTGGTTAACCCCTAAACTTGGGAGGGGGGGGGGGGGCATTTGGGTTCTGGTGTGTGGGCACGTTCTGTTCTTTATGGGCCAGGAAGAACCAGTTTGGGAGGAAGTGAGGGGGAAATGAGAGTGGGAGGAGAACATATGAGGAAGTAAACTGGCACCAGCCCCCCCACTCCTGATCTTTCCTCCACAACATGGACCCCCCCCCCCCCCCCCCCCCCCACCACCACCACCACCACCACCCAAACCCCCTCACACCGCCACCGGAGGGAGCAGAGGAGGCAGCTGGACCACAGACCACCCAGACAGACGGAGACACTCTGAAACAGTCAGACGGGAAACCTGAAGGACCAACATGAAACCCTGAGATCCTCCTGTTGTGAATAACTGATGGAATAATAATGAGATAAAACATGGCTGAAGAATGATGATGTCATCTCTCAGGAGTAATGCGAGGCTGCGTGGCGGCGCCCAGTGAAACTCCGGCTTTGCAGGAAGTTTCTCCAGATTAAAGCTTTTCTTTGTTGGAATGCCGAGTCAGCAGGATGAAAATGTTTTACGACACCAAGATGACTAAAGTGAGGACAATCTCAACACCAAGCCGATTTCAATGAAACGTCTGCTGTCAAATACAGTAAATGTAAAAAACGAACTTTTCCAATAGCGGCTGCATCGTGGGTGTTTTATAAACCGGACCCGGGCGGCGCCACTCTGAGGATAATGCAGGTTTACTTGGTTTCTCAAAATCTCAGCTCCGGGCTCACTGTTGTTTTGGGTCCACTACTAAGAAATTTGATTAAAAAAGCGTAAATTTTCCTTGAAATTGTTCCCATTTTCTGGGTCTGGCGGGTCAGACTGGAGCTGGTTCTGGTCCACGGGCCTCATGTTTGACACCCCTGTCATGGAATTACTACATTATTTCTAAATGTTGGAATAGCAGTAAAAAAAAAATCCAGACAATCTTCCCAGGAACACATTAATAGATTTAAAACTGGTTTCACAATCTAAAGTTCAAATCTAAAGCAGATGATATGACGTCGGGGTAAATGTCAAATTTAGAGGAGGAAAATCCAGTTGTGATGAGGTGAAGTGTACTTCATCAACCACAGCGCTACTGCAAAGTCATGTGAGCGAAGTACAGAGGAAATCACTGAAACTACTGTGAGGCAATGCAGAGCCAGTGGTGAGAACCACGGTGAGAACCACGGTGAGAACCACTGTGAGAACCACGGTGAGAACCACGGTGAGAACCACGGTGAGAACCATAGTGAGAACCATAGTGAGAACCACGGTGAGAACCACGGTGAGAACCATAGTGACAACCACAGTGACAACCACAGTGAGAACAATGGCAGCTTCCAAAGTGTTACCACTCCAAGTTAGAGTCGAGTTTTATCATCTGTATTGGTAGTTCTATGGTTTATGGTAGTTCTATGGTTTATGGTAGTTCTATGGTTTAGGTAGTTCTATGGTTTATGGTAGTTCTATGGATTATGGTAGTTCTATGGTTTAGGTAGTTCTATGGATTATGGTAGTTCTATGGTTTATGGTAGTTCTATGGATTATGGTAGTTCTATGGATTATGGTAGTTCTATGGATTATGGTAGTTCTATGGTTTAGGTAGTTCTATGGATTATGGTAGTTCTATGGTTTATGGTAGTTCTATGGATTATGGTAGTTCTGTGGTTTATGGTAGTTCTATGGTTTAGGTAGTTCTATGGTTTATGGTAGTTCTATGGTTCATGGTAGTTCTATGGATTATGGTAGTTCTATGGTTTATGGTAGTTCTATGGTTCATGGTAGTTCTATGGTTGACTCGTCTGTCCGTCTTCTCCGTCGTTCATGTGAACAGAAACAGGCCTGTTAACCACTTTGTTTTTGCAGCTTCTGCCTTTGTCATGTGTGGACGTCATTTCCAGAACGTTGTCATGTAAGGACGTCATTTCCAGAACGTTGTCATGTACGGACGTCATCTCCAGAACGTTGTCGTGTAAGGACTTCATTTCCAGAATGTTGTCGTGTAAGGACGTCATTTCCAGAACGTTGTCATGTACGGACGTCATCTCCAGAACGTTGTCGTGTAAGGACTTCATTTCCAGAATGTTGTCGTGTAAGGACATCATTTCCAGAGCGTTGTCGTGTAAGGACGTCATTTCCAGAACGTTGTCGTGTAAGGACTTAATTTCCAGAACGTTGTCGTGTAAGGACGTCATCTCCAGAACGTTGTCGTGTAAGGACTTCATTTCCAGAATGTTGTCGTGTAAGGACATCATTTCCAGAGCGTTGTCGTGTAAGGACGTCATTTCCAGAATGTTCTCGTGTAAGGACATCATTTCCAGAGCGTTGTCGTGTAAGGACGTCATTTCCAGAATGTTCTCGTGTAAGGACATCATTTCCAGAACGTTGTCGTGTAAGGACGTCATTTCCAGAACGTTGTCGTGTAAGGACGTCATTTCCAGAACGTTGTCATGTACGGACGTCATCTCCAGAACGTTGTCGTGTAAGGACTTCATTTCCAGAATGTTGTCGTGTACGGACGTCATTTCCAGAACGTTGTCATGTAAGGACGTCATTTCCAGAACGTTGTCGTGTAAGGACTTCATTTCCAGAACGTTGTCGTGTAAGGAAATCATTTCCAGAACGTTGTCGTGTAAGGACGTCATTTCCAGAACGTTGTCGTGTACGGACTTCATTTCCAGAACGTTGTCATGTAAGGACGTCATTTCCAGAACGTTGTCGTGTAAGGAAATCATTTCCAGAACGTTGTCATGTACGGACGTCATCTCCAGAACGTTCTCGTGTAAGGACGTCATTTCCAGAACGTTCTCGTGTACGGACGTCATTTACAGAACGTTCTCGTGTAAGGACGTCATTTCCAGAACGTTCTCGTGTACGGACGTCATCTCCAGAACGTTCTCGTGTAAGGACGTCATTTCCAGAACGTTGTCGTGTAAGGACATCATTTCCAGAACGTTGTCATGTACGGACGTCATCTCCAGAATGTTCTCGTGTAAGGACTTCATTTCTAGAACGTTGCCGTGTAAGGACGTCATTTCCAGAACGTTGCCGTGTAAGGACGTCATTTCCAGAACGTTGTCGTGTAAGGACGTCATTTCCAGAACGTTGTCGTGTAAGGACTTAATTTCCAGAACGTTGTCGTGTAAGGACGTCATTTCCAGAACGTTGTCGTGTAAGGACGTCATTTCCAGAACGTTGTCGTGTAAGGACTTAATTTCCAGAACGTTGTCGTGTAAGGACGTCATTTCCAGAACGTTGTCGTGTAAGGACATCATTTCCAGAACGTTGTCGTGTAAGGACGTCATCTCCAGAGCGTTGTCATGCAAGGACGTCATTTCCAGAACGTTGTCGTGTAAGGACGTCATTTCCAGAACGTTCCCGTGTAAGGCCGTCATTTCCAGAATGTTGTCGTGTATGGACGTCATTTACAGAACGTTCTCGTGTAAGGACGTCATTTCCAGAACGTTGTCATGTAAGGACGTCATCTCCAGAACGTTCTCGTGTACGGACGTCATCTCCAGAACGTTGTCGTGTAAGGACGTCATTTACAGAACGTTGTCGTGTAAGGACGTCATTTCCAGAACGTTGTTGTGTACGGACTTCATTTCCAGAACGTTGTCGTGTAAGGACGTCATTTCCAGAACGTTGTCATGTACGGACGTCATCTCCAGAACGTTGTCATGTACGGACGTCATTTCCAGAACGTTGTCGTGTAAGGACTTAATGTCCAGAACGTTGTCGTGTAAGGAAGTCATTTCCAGAACGTTGTCATGTAAGGACGTCATTTCCAGAACGTTGTCGTGTAAGGACGTCATTTCCAGAACGTTGTCGTGTACGGACGTCATCTCCAGAACGTTGTCATGTACGGACGTCATCTCCAGAACGTTGTCATGTACGGACGTCATCTCCAGAACGTTGTCATGTACGGACATCATTTCCAGAAAGTTGTCGTGTAAGGACTTAATGTCCAGAACGTTGTCGTGTAAGGACGTCATTTCCAGAACGTTGTCGTGTAAGGATGTCATTTCCAGAACGTTGTCGTGTAAGGACTTCATTTCTAGAACGTTGTCGTGTAAGGACGTCATTTCCAGAACGTTGTCGTGTAAGGACGTCATTTCCAGAACGTTGCCGTGTAAGGACTTACTTTCCAGAACGTTGTCGTGTAAGGACTTCATTTCTAGAACGTTGTCGTGTAAGGACTTCATTTCCAGAGCGTTGTCGTGTAAGGACGTCATTTCCAGAGCGTTGTCGTGTAAGGACGTCATTTCTAGAACGTTGTCGTGTAAGGACGTCATTTCCAGAACGTTGTCGTGTAAGGACGTCATTTCCAGAGCGTTGTCGTGTAAGGACGTTATTTCTAGAACGTTGTCGTGTAAGGACGTTATTTCCAGAGCGTTGTCGTGTAAGGACGTTATTTCCAGAGCGTTGTCGTGTAAGGACGTTATTTCTAGAACGTTGTCGTGTACGGACATCATTTCCAGAACGTTGTCGTGTAAGGACTTAATGTCCAGAACGTTGTCGTGTAAGGACGTCATTTCCAGAACGTTGTCGTGTAAGGACGTCATTTCCAGAGCGTTGTCGTGTAAGGACTTAATGTCCAGAACGTTGTCGTGTAAGGACGTCATTTCCAGAACGTTGTCGTGTAAGGACGTCATTTCCAGAACGTTGTCATGTAAGGACGTCATTTCCAGAACGTTGTCGTGTAAGGACTTCATTTCCAGAACGTTGTCGTGTAAGGACGTCATTTCCAGAACGTTGTCATGTAAGGACGTCATTTCCAGAACGTTGTCATGTACGGACGTCATCTCCAGAACGTTGTCGTGTAAGGACTTCATTTCCAGAATGTTGTCGTGTAAGGACATCATTTCCAGAGCGTTGTCGTGTAAGGACGTCATTTCCAGAATGTTCTCGTGTAAGGACATCATTTCCAGAGCGTTGTCGTGTAAGGACGTCATTTCCAGAATGTTCTCGTGTAAGGACATCATTTCCAGAACGTTGTCGTGTAAGGACGTCATTTCCAGAACGTTGTCATGTACGGACGTCATCTCCAGAACGTTGTCGTGTAAGGACTTCATTTCCAGAATGTTGTCGTGTAAGGACATCATTTCCAGAGCGTTGTCGTGTAAGGACGTCATTTCCAGAATGTTCTCGTGTAAGGACATCATTTCCAGAGCGTTGTCGTGTAAGGACGTCATTTCCAGAATGTTCTCGTGTAAGGACATCATTTCCAGAACGTTGTCGTGTAAGGACGTCATTTCCAGAACGTTGTCGTGTAAGGACGTCATTTCCAGAACGTTGTCATGTACGGACGTCATCTCCAGAACGTTGTCGTGTAAGGACTTCATTTCCAGAATGTTGTCGTGTACGGACGTCATTTCCAGAACGTTGTCATGTAAGGACGTCATTTCCAGAACGTTGTCGTGTAAGGACTTCATTTCCAGAACGTTGTCGTGTAAGGACGTCATTTCCAGAACGTTGTCATGTAAGGACGTCATTTCCAGAACGTTGTCGTGTAAGGACTTCATTTCCAGAACGTTGTCGTGTAAGGAAATCATTTCCAGAACGTTGTCGTGTAAGGACGTCATTTCCAGAACGTTGTCGTGTACGGACTTCATTTCCAGAACGTTGTCATGTAAGGACGTCATTTCCAGAACGTTCCCGTGTAAGGCCGTCATTTCCAGAACGTTGTCGTGTAAGGAAATCATTTCCAGAACGTTGTCATGTACGGACGTCCTCTCCAGAACGTTCTCGTGTAAGGACGTCATTTCCAGAACGTTCTCGTGTACGGACGTCATTTACAGAACGTTCTCGTGTAAGGACGTCATTTCCAGAACGTTCTCGTGTACGGACGTCATCTCCAGAACGTTCTCGTGTAAGGACGTCATTTCCAGAACGTTGTCGTGTAAGGAAATCATTTCCAGAACGTTGTCGTGTAAGGACATCATTTCCAGAACGTTGTCATGTACGGACGTCATCTCCAGAACGTTGTCGTGTAAGGACTTCATTTCCAGAATGTTGTCGTGTAAGGACGTCATTTCCAGAACGTTGTCATGTACGGACGTCATCTCCAGAACGTTGTCGTGTAAGGACTTCATTTCCAGAATGTTGTCGTGTAAGGACATCATTTCCAGAGCGTTGTCGTGTAAGGACGTCATTTCCAGAATGTTCTCGTGTAAGGACATCATTTCCAGAGCGTTGTCGTGTAAGGACGTCATTTCCAGAATGTTCTCGTGTAAGGACATCATTTCCAGAGCGTTGTCGTGTAAGGACGTCATTTCCAGAATGTTCTCGTGTAAGGACATCATTTCCAGAACGTTGTCGTGTAAGGACGTCATTTCCAGAACGTTGTCGTGTAAGGACGTCATTTCCAGAACGTTGTCATGTACGGACGTCATCTCCAGAACGTTGTCGTGTAAGGACTTCATTTCCAGAATGTTGTCGTGTACGGACGTCATTTCCAGAACGTTGTCATGTAAGGACGTCATTTCCAGAACGTTGTCGTGTAAGGACTTCATTTCCAGAACGTTGTCGTGTAAGGACGTCATTTCCAGAACGTTGTCATGTAAGGACGTCATTTCCAGAACGTTGTCATGTACGGACGTCATCTCCAGAACGTTGTCGTGTAAGGACTTCATTTCCAGAATGTTGTCGTGTAAGGACGTCATTTCCAGAACGTTGTCATGTACGGACGTCATCTCCAGAACGTTGTCGTGTAAGGACTTCATTTCCAGAATGTTGTCGTGTAAGGACATCATTTCCAGAGCGTTGTCGTGTAAGGACGTCATTTCCAGAATGTTCTCGTGTAAGGACATCATTTCCAGAGCGTTGTCGTGTAAGGACGTCATTTCCAGAATGTTCTCGTGTAAGGACATCATTTCCAGAACGTTGTCGTGTAAGGACGTCATTTCCAGAACGTTGTCGTGTAAGGACGTCATTTCCAGAACGTTGTCATGTACGGACGTCATCTCCAGAACGTTGTCGTGTAAGGACTTCATTTCCAGAATGTTGTCGTGTACGGACGTCATTTCCAGAACGTTGTCATGTAAGGACGTCATTTCCAGAACGTTGTCGTGTAAGGACTTCATTTCCAGAACGTTGTCGTGTAAGGACGTCATTTCCAGAACGTTGTCATGTAAGGACGTCATTTCCAGAACGTTGTCGTGTAAGGACTTCATTTCCAGAACGTTGTCGTGTAAGGAAATCATTTCCAGAACGTTGTCGTGTAAGGACGTCATTTCCAGAACGTTGTCGTGTACGGACTTCATTTCCAGAACGTTGTCATGTAAGGACGTCATTTCCAGAACGTTCCCGTGTAAGGCCGTCATTTCCAGAACGTTGTAGTGTAAGGAAATCATTTCCAGAACGTTGTCATGTACGGACGTCATCTCCAGAACGTTCTCGTGTAAGGACGTCATTTCCAGAACGTTCTCGTGTACGGACGTCATTTACAGAACGTTCTCGTGTAAGGACGTCATTTCCAGAACGTTCTCGTGTACGGACGTCATCTCCAGAACGTTCTCGTGTAAGGACGTCATTTCCAGAACGTTGTCGTGTAAGGAAATCATTTCCAGAACGTTGTCGTGTAAGGACATCATTTCCAGAACGTTGTCATGTACGGACGTCATCTCCAGAACGTTGTCGTGTAAGGACTTCATTTCCAGAATGTTGTCGTGTACGGACGTCATTTCCAGAATGTTGTCGTGTACGGACGTCATTTCCAGAACGTTGTCATGTAAGGACGTCATTTCCAGAACGTTGTCGTGTAAGGACTTCATTTCCAGAACGTTGTCGTGTAAGGACGTCATTTCCAGAACGTTGTCATGTAAGGACGTCATTTCCAGAACGTTGTCATGTACGGACGTCATCTCCAGAACGTTGTCGTGTAAGGACTTCATTTCCAGAATGTTGTCATGTAAGGACGTCATTTCCAGAACGTTGTCATGTACGGACGTCATCTCCAGAACGTTGTCGTGTAAGGACTTCATTTCCAGAATGTTGTCGTGTAAGGACATCATTTCCAGAGCGTTGTCGTGTAAGGACGTCATTTCCAGAATGTTCTCGTGTAAGGACATCATTTCCAGAGCGTTGTCGTGTAAGGACGTCATTTCCAGAATGTTCTCGTGTAAGGACATCATTTCCAGAACGTTGTCGTGTAAGGACGTCATTTCCAGAACGTTGTCGTGTAAGGACGTCATTTCCAGAACGTTGTCATGTACGGACGTCATCTCCAGAACGTTGTCGTGTAAGGACTTCATTTCCAGAATGTTGTCGTGTACGGACGTCATTTCCAGAACGTTGTCATGTAAGGACGTCATTTCCAGAACGTTGTCGTGTAAGGACTTCATTTCCAGAACGTTGTCGTGTAAGGACGTCATTTCCAGAACGTTGTCATGTAAGGACGTCATTTCCAGAACGTTGTCGTGTAAGGACTTCATTTCCAGAACGTTGTCGTGTAAGGAAATCATTTCCAGAACGTTGTCGTGTAAGGACGTCATTTCCAGAACGTTGTCGTGTACGGACTTCATTTCCAGAACGTTGTCATGTAAGGACGTCATTTCCAGAACGTTCCCGTGTAAGGCCGTCATTTCCAGAACGTTGTCGTGTAAGGAAATCATTTCCAGAACGTTGTCATGTACGGACGTCATCTCCAGAACGTTCTCGTGTAAGGACGTCATTTCCAGAACGTTCTCGTGTACGGACGTCATTTACAGAACGTTCTCGTGTAAGGACGTCATTTCCAGAACGTTCTCGTGTACGGACGTCATCTCCAGAACGTTCTCGTGTAAGGACGTCATTTCCAGAACGTTGTCGTGTAAGGAAATCATTTCCAGAACGTTGTCGTGTAAGGACATCATTTCCAGAACGTTGTCATGTACGGACGTCATCTCCAGAATGTTCTCGTGTAAGGACTTCATTTCTAGAACGTTGCCGTGTAAGGACGTCATTTCCAGAACGTTGTCGTGTAAGGACGTCATTTCCAGAACGTTGTCGTGTAAGGACTTAATTTCCAGAACGTTGTCGTGTAAGGACGTCATTTCCAGAACGTTGTCGTGTAAGGACTTAATGTCCAGAACGTTGTCGTGTAAGGACGTCATTTCCAGAACGTTGTCGTGTAAGGACTTAATTTCCAGAACGTTGTCGTGTAAGGACGTCATCTCCAGAACGTTGTCGTGTAAGGACTTCATTTCCAGAATGTTGTCGTGTAAGGACATCATTTCCAGAGCGTTGTCGTGTAAGGACGTCATTTCCAGAATGTTCTCGTGTAAGGACATCATTTCCAGAGCGTTGTCGTGTAAGGACGTCATTTCCAGAATGTTCTCGTGTAAGGACATCATTTCCAGAACGTTGTCGTGTAAGGACGTCATTTCCAGAACGTTGTCGTGTAAGGACGTCATTTCCAGAACGTTGTCATGTACGGACGTCATCTCCAGAACGTTGTCGTGTAAGGACTTCATTTCCAGAATGTTGTCGTGTACGGACGTCATTTCCAGAACGTTGTCATGTAAGGACGTCATTTCCAGAACGTTGTCGTGTAAGGACTTCATTTCCAGAACGTTGTCGTGTAAGGAAATCATTTCCAGAACGTTGTCGTGTAAGGACGTCATTTCCAGAACGTTGTCGTGTACGGACTTCATTTCCAGAACGTTGTCATGTAAGGACGTCATTTCCAGAACGTTGTCGTGTAAGGAAATCATTTCCAGAACGTTGTCATGTACGGACGTCATCTCCAGAACGTTCTCGTGTAAGGACGTCATTTCCAGAACGTTCTCGTGTACGGACGTCATTTACAGAACGTTCTCGTGTAAGGACGTCATTTCCAGAACGTTCTCGTGTACGGACGTCATCTCCAGAACGTTCTCGTGTAAGGACGTCATTTCCAGAACGTTGTCGTGTAAGGACATCATTTCCAGAACGTTGTCATGTACGGACGTCATCTCCAGAATGTTCTCGTGTAAGGACTTCATTTCTAGAACGTTGCCGTGTAAGGACGTCATTTCCAGAACGTTGCCGTGTAAGGACGTCATTTCCAGAACGTTGTCGTGTAAGGACGTCATTTCCAGAACGTTGTCGTGTAAGGACTTAATTTCCAGAACGTTGTCGTGTAAGGACGTCATTTCCAGAACGTTGTCGTGTAAGGACGTCATTTCCAGAACGTTGTCGTGTAAGGACTTAATTTCCAGAACGTTGTCGTGTAAGGACGTCATTTCCAGAACGTTGTCGTGTAAGGACATCATTTCCAGAACGTTGTCGTGTAAGGACGTCATCTCCAGAGCGTTGTCATGCAAGGACGTCATTTCCAGAACGTTGTCGTGTAAGGACGTCATTTCCAGAACGTTCCCGTGTAAGGCCGTCATTTCCAGAACGTTGTCGTGTATGGACGTCATTTACAGAACGTTCTCGTGTAAGGACGTCATTTCCAGAACGTTGTCATGTAAGGACGTCATCTCCAGAACGTTCTCGTGTACGGACGTCATCTCCAGAACGTTGTCGTGTAAGGACGTCATTTACAGAACGTTGTCGTGTAAGGACGTCATTTCCAGAACGTTGTTGTGTACGGACTTCATTTCCAGAACGTTGTCGTGTAAGGACGTCATTTCCAGAACGTTGTCATGTACGGACGTCATCTCCAGAACGTTGTCATGTACGGACGTCATTTCCAGAACGTTGTCGTGTAAGGACTTAATGTCCAGAACGTTGTCGTGTAAGGAAGTCATTTCCAGAACGTTGTCATGTAAGGACGTCATTTCCAGAACGTTGTCGTGTAAGGACGTCATTTCCAGAACGTTGTCGTGTACGGACGTCATCTCCAGAACGTTGTCATGTACGGACGTCATCTCCAGAACGTTGTCATGTACGGACGTCATCTCCAGAACGTTGTCATGTACGGACATCATTTCCAGAAAGTTGTCGTGTAAGGACTTAATGTCCAGAACGTTGTCGTGTAAGGACGTCATTTCCAGAACGTTGTCGTGTAAGGATGTCATTTCCAGAACGTTGTCGTGTAAGGACTTCATTTCTAGAACGTTGTCGTGTAAGGACGTCATTTCCAGAACGTTGTCGTGTAAGGACGTCATTTCCAGAACGTTGCCGTGTAAGGACTTACTTTCCAGAACGTTGTCGTGTAAGGACTTAATTTCCAGAACGTTGTCGTGTAAGGACGTCATTTCTAGAACGTTGCCGTGTAAGGACTTCATTTCTAGAACGTTCTCGTGTAAGGACGTCATTTGTAGAACGTTGCCGTGTAAGGACGTCATTTCTAGAACGTTGCCGTGTAAGGACTTCATTTCTAGAACGTTCTCGTGTAAGGACGTCATTTCCAGAACGTTGTCGTGTAAGGACGTTATTTCTAGAACGTTGCCGTGTAAGGACGTCATTTCTAGAACGTTGCCGTGTAAGGACTTCATTTCTAGAACGTTGTCGTGTAAGGACGTCATTTCTAGAACGTTGCCGTGTAAGGACTTCATTTCTAGAACGTTCTCGTGTAAGGACGTCATTTCCAGAACGTTGTCGTGTAAGGACGTTATTTCCAGAACGTTGTCGTGTACGGACGTCATTTCCAAAACGTTGCCGTGTAAGGACTTCATTTCCAGAACGTTGCCGTGGAAACGTGTCCTTGAACTTCAGGCCAGCCACTTCTGCTGAAGTGGCTGAAACTCTGAATGATTAGAATGAAGAATCCTTCTTTCTTCTTGGGAGGTAGAACTTCTGCCTTTCCTGAAGGGGAGTGAAGAAGTGGAATGACCACTGCAGCATGTGGAACATGAGAAGACAAATCTGTAAGATGTTACCGCTCCGGCAGAACTTAAAAGAAGCAAATGAATAAATAATAAAATAAAACTATGGAAAGTGAATAGGAAGCAAAACAAAGAGCCTGGATGGGGGAGAGAGGAGAGAGAGAGAGAGAGAGAGAGAGAGAGAGAGAGAGAGAGAGAGAGAGAGAGAGAGAGAGAGAGAGAGAGAGAGAGAGAGAGAGAGAGAGAGAGAGAGAGAGAGAGAGAGAGAGAGAGAGAGAGAGAGAGAGAGAGAGAGAGAGAGAGAGAGAGAGAGAGAGAGAGAGAGAGAGAGAGAGAGAGAGAGAGAGAGAGAGACTCTCTGTTAAGTTAGATTTCAAACATGTCCAGGAACAATAGCGGTTTGTCTCTCTGTCTGTCCACAAGGCCTGTTTTGATTCTGCGGCTCACTCTGGACCAGAGCTGCTTGAGGAGGGAGGAAGAGCCGAGGGCCGGCTCATCTTCATCATCACATCATGAAGAACAGCCGCTAAAGAGCCACTTGTGTGACGCCTCTGATTCTACCGTCACGGCTCTGTGTGCGGATTAAGTTGAAAAGTGTCGTCACTGTGAGCCGCCGCCGTGCGTTTCACATGCATGTGTCTCAGGGGGGAAGAAGACGGAGGCTGTCTTCACCACATCAGGCTTCACAGTATGTCCTCCACCCAGCCTCCGCCCAGCCTCCTCCCAGCCTCCTCCCAGCCTCCGCCCAGCCTCCGCCCAGCCTCCGCCCAGCCTCCGCCCAGCCTCCACCCAGCCTCCTCCCAGCCTCCGCCCAGCCTCCTCCCAGCCTCCACCCAGCCTCCACCCAGCCTCCGCCCAGCCTCCACCCAGCCTCCGCCCAGCCTCCTCCCAGCCTCCGCCCAGCCTCCACCCAGCCTCCGCCCAGCCTCCGCCCAGCCTCCTCCCAGCCTCCACCCAGCCTCCTCCCAGCCTCTGCCCAGCCTCCACCCAGCCTCCACCCAGCCTCCGCCCAGCCTCCACCCAGCCTCCACCCAGCCTCCACCCAGCCTCCGCCTCTCTTCATTCCAGCTTCAGCCTCTCAGGTCCAGTGAGCACCACAGTGAAGGAGTTCTAGAACCTCAAACAGGAGAAGGAAGACTTTCTACTTCAAAGGTCCGTTGTAGGGATCAAAGGTGAAACACGATTCTCTTGCTACTCCAAACTAGTAAAGTACATTAGTACTAGATAGAGATAGTAGAGATACCTGCAGTACACTAATGTACTGCAGGTATCTCTATTTTCTATCCTTCTTTATTCCTTCTTACTTTATTGAAGTGACGTCTCACTGACAGACATCTGATTTATTGATTTAATGTTGAGAGAAACAGAAACACAGAAACAGAAACAGACACAAAGAAACAGACACAGACACACAGACACAGACACAGAGAAACAGAGACAGAGAAACAGACACAGAAACAGACACAGACACACAGACACACAGAAACAGACACAAAGAAACAGACACAGACACACAGAAACAGAGACAGAGAAACAGACACAGAGAAACAGACACAAAGAAACAGACACAGAGAAACAGACACAGAGAAACAGACACAGAGAAACAGACACAGAGAAACAGACGCTGATGTTGATGCTGCTGCTATGAAAGCTAGAAAACTAGCGTTAGCCTCAACGCCTGTTAAAACACCCACAATGCAACAGGAGCTTCTTCTGCATTTCATTGTATTATAAGAAGTTTTTAATAACTTTGTCTTTATGTGGAGATTGTACTCATTTCCTGTAGTATTTGTTTGTTTTGGTGAAAATCTCGATGGTTTGATTGTTTCTGGACTCAAATCAACATCAGCTGGAACAAAAAGATCATTTCTAACCAACCGAGTCATGGAACAACTCCCAACATCCCTCTTTGTTCTGGTCACACTTCCTTCTCCTAACTTTCCTCTCACTCTTCTCTGTTTGACAGCAAAAGCAGAATTTCATTTTTTTTTTGTTCGGAGGGAGGAGGAGGAGGAGAAAAAGGAGGAAGGAGCGCGGGGGGAAGAGGAGAGGTGGAAATTCCCTTCGTAGATCCAGGTCAGTCACTTCCACATGTCCATCTGTGCGACGGCGTGACTCACGCTGCTGAAGCACCAGTCAGGTGACACACATGAGCTCTAATGTATGTCTGCAACATGTGGAACAAAACCATAACCGTGCTTCTGTTTACTGGGAAAGATCTGGAAAATGAAAGGTTTTATAGTTAGTTAAACTAGGCTGATGGAGATTAGTCTTCTTTTAGTACTCATGACACTTTTACTAACACTGAAGATGACTGGCTTTTATTGTTCTGGAGTTCATTTGGTTCTTTGCAGAGGTTTGAATCATGAATCCAAATACTATCTGATAGTAAAGCAGTAAACCATGAACTCAGTACCAAACCGTTGTGAAGCTGCTGTCTCCCTCGCCGCCGCCCCGTTATAACGATGTGTTCAAAGTGAAAGACGAAAACATTCGAAGCATTTTGCTTGTTTGTTTCCGTGACATCAGTCCTCAGAGCCACTGGCAACACAACTTTTTGAAACCTTTTGATAACAGATCTCATGGTGGAACTTTCTGAGGCTCCGTTTCCACGACAACGTTTCACCTGACAACAACTAATCCTTTAAAAAGAGGAGAGTGTTTCCACTGCAGCAGCAGAGACAACGGTGTAGTTAGTCTGCCGGGCCACTGGGGGGCGCTGTTGCTTGATTTTGTGATGAAACTACACAGACATGTGCAGAGAACAAAACACTATAAAGGTGAAGAAAATGGAGAGAACCTGGGGGGGCAGTAACAGGCTCCGCCTCCATCAGTCTGCAGGAGGGAACAGAAAGAATCCTTCCACCTCGGGAGTCCAGATGAAGACAGAATCAGAGGATCAGAACTCTGGTGTCGTGGAAACAGACCCCCCCAAAGTGAAGAAAGTTTTGCGGACACACTGGTATGTGTTGTGGTGTAAACGGGGCCTGAGAACGCTCCCACTTCGTCTCAATGGAAATGAGGAAAACAGCATTTTCATGAAATGCTGCTTCTGCACATGTGAACCACTTTGGTAGAACCTGGTTCTTCTGCACATGCTCAGTAGAGCCAATCAGAACAAAGAGTCCTCCATGTCATGACTCCAAGTCCAGACTCTCCTGGACTTGGTACTTTTATTTTGACAGTCACCGTAATAACAATCCAACTTGATGGTCTGTCCACTAGAATGTCTGTGTTCTCCGGTTCTTCATGTTTAGAGCTCATTGTTCTCTCCTGTGTGTGTGTGTGTGTGTGTGTGTGTGTGTGTGTGTGTGTGTGTGTGTGTGTGTGTGTGTGTGTGTGTGTGTGTGTGTGTGTGTGTGTGTGTGTGTGTGTGTGTGTGTGTGTGTGTGTGTGTGTGTGTGTGTGTGTGTGTGTGTGTGTGTGTGTGCTTTCAGTACTAAAACTAACAACAGCTCCAACTAGTGGCCTGCCATGCTCACTCCATAATTTTCAGCGTGTGTGATCGTCACTATCAAAACATTACAGTTTAAACACCAAACCTTCCTGTACTCCAGCAAATGTGGAACGACTATTAAATTGTTGTAAATGTTGACGTTACTGGAATGTTGGTTCTCACCTTGTAGTTTGTGTCACTTTAAACTCTCCATATTGCTGATATTTACCTGATGGAGACAATTCCCAGGTGGAGCAACACTGTGGTTTAGTTCATGAGACCAATAACAGCCACTGGAGTTTACAACAGATCCAGAATGGTTTTACCTTCCTGTGGTAACGCAACAGAAATATACTATATCTGTACATAGAAATGGGTCTAACACATATAGTGCTTTTCTGCTCAGTACTTAATCACTTTACACACACACACACACACACACACACACACACACACACACACACACACACACACACACACACTCCAATGAAGGCCTCCGCTATGCTCCGCCCATCCTCAGGGATCAGTTTGGGGTTTTGTCTTGCTCACTGACACTTCCACATACAGTATACATAGAGACAGGGGGAATTGAACCGGCAACCTTCCAGCTGAGAGACGACCCGCTACACCAACTGATGCATTTGAAAATATTCCACAAATACAGTAAAAGCTATTAATTATTTCTCCTGTGAAGCGATGAGCAGTTATTTTAACAGCTGCATCACAGGAGGTCCTGCTGTGGTGAACATCAGCTTTAACTGTGTTTGGCTGAAGGTAACAGTTAAATGTTGCTCGATGAGACCAGAGACCAGAGACCAGAGACCAGAGACCAGAGACCAGAGACCAGAGCGCAGAGCGCAGAGCGCAGAGCGCAGAGCGCAGAGCGCAGAGCGCAGAGACCAGAGACCAGAGACCAGAGACCAGAGACCAGAGACCAGAGACCAGAGACCAGAGACCAGAGCGCAGAGACCAGAGACCAGAGACCAGAGACCAGAGCGCAGAGCGCAGAGCGCAGAGACCAGAGACCAGAGACCAGAGAGCAGAGAGCAGAGAGCAGAGACCAGAGACCAGAGACCAGAGACCAGAGACCAGAGACCAGAGACCAGAGCGCAGAGACCAGAGACCAGAGACCAGAGACCAGAGCGCAGAGCGCAGAGCGCAGAGACCAGAGACCAGAGACCAGAGAGCAGAGAGCAGAGACCAGAGACCAGAGACCAGAGACCAGAGCGCAGAGCGCAGAGACCAGAGAGCAGAGACCATCTATTGTTTCTCCAGAGAGAGTGAGTCCTGCTGTCGTCACCCTATCACTCTTTCCTTCATGTTGAGATGAAGCTGCAGCCTCCACATCTTCCTCACACACACTGAGAACCAGGAATCAGCCAGTCCGATGATTATCCACGACTTTTTATTTCCCTTGTCTGACCGAGACCACGAAACATGGTGGATACGCACTTCATCAGCTGACTGTGTGAGAAATCTGGAAGAGCTGATCAGCTGTGGTCTGTGGTTCCGTAGAGGTTCTGGTAAATGTCAACGAGTCTCTCCAAACTGTGAGCGGCTCCTGTCATAACTCTGTGTGTGTGTGTGTGTGTGTGTGTGTGTGTGTGTGTGTGTGTGTGTGTGTGTGTGTGTGTGTGTGTGTGTGTGTGTGTGTGTGTGTGTGTGTGTGTGTGTGTGTGTGTGTGTGTGTGTGTGTGTGTGTGGAGACATGTGTTTGCTTGTGGTTCAACCGGGTGTGTGGGCTTTCCTCTGCTCTGCATGATCTATGATAGCAACATCAACCTCCTCCCTCGCTCTCTCTTTCTCTTTCTCCCTCCCTCTCTTTCTCTTTCTCTTTCTCTCTCCCTCTCTTTCTCTCTCCCTCTCTTTCTCCCTCCCTCTCTTTCTCTCTCCCTCCCTCTCTCTTGTTTTAATTCATCTTTAATTACCCTTTAACTTACACCATCAGCCTTTGTGATGAAGATGAAGTTTGGCAGTGATGGAGTCACTTCAGGTGAAGCTCTAGACTTTCAGGTGAAGCTCTAGACTTTCAGGTGAGGCTCTGGACTTTCAGGTGAAGCTCTAGACTTTCAGGTGAAGCTCTGGACTTTCAGGTGAAGCTCTGGACTTTCAGGTGAGGCTCTAGACTTTCAGGTGAGGCTCTGGACTTTCAGGTGAGGCTCTGGACTTTCAGGTGAGGCTCTGGACTTTCAAGTGAAGCTCTAGACTTTCAGGTGAAGCTCTAGACTTTCAGGTGAAGCTCTAGACTTTCAGGTGAAGCTCTAGACTTTCAGGTGAAGCTCTGGACTTTCAGGTGAAGCTCTAGACTTTCAGGTGAAGCTCTAGACTTTCAGGTGAGGCTCTGGACTTTCAGGTGAAGCTCTAGACTTTCAGGTGAGGCTCTGGACTTTCAGGTGAAGCTCTAGACTTTCAGGTGAAGCTCTGGACTTTCAGGTGAGGCTCTGGACTTTCAGGTGAGGCTCTGGACTTTCAGGTGAGGCTCTAGACTTTCAGGTGAGGCTCTGGACTTTCAGGTGAGGCTCTGGACTTTCAGGTGAGGCTCTGGACTTTCAAGTGAAGCTCTAGACTTTCAGGTGAAGCTCTAGACTTTCAGGTGAAGCTCTAGACTTTCAGGTGAGGCTCTGGACTTTCAGGTTGAAGCTCTAGACTTTCAGGTGAGGCTCTGGACTTTCAGGTGAGGCTCTGGACTTTCAGGTGAAGCTCTAGACTTTCAGGTGAAGCTCTAGACTTTCAGGTGAGGCTCTAGACTTTCAGGTGAGGCTCTGGACTTTCAGGTGAGGCTCTGGACTTTCAAGTGAAGCTCTAGACTTTCAGGTGAGGCTCTGGACTTTCAAGTGAAGCTCTAGACTTTCAGGTGAAGCTCTAGACTTTCAGGTGAGGCTCTGGACTTTCAGGTGAGGCTCTGGACTTTCAGGTGAGGCTCTAGACTTTCAGGTGAGGCTCTGGACTTTCAGGTGAGGCTCTGGACTTTCAGGTGAGGCTCTGGACTTTCAAGTGAAGCTCTAGACTTTCAGGTGAAGCTCTAGACTTTCAGGTGAGGCTCTGGACTTTCAGGTTGAAGCTCTAGACTTTCAGGTGAGGCTCTGGACTTTCAGGTGAGGCTCTGGACTTTCAGGTGAGGCTCTGGACTTTCAGGTGAAGCTCTAGACTTTCAGGTGAGGCTCTGGACTTTCAAGTGAAGCTCTAGACTTTCAGGTGAGGCTCTAGACATCCAGGTGAGGCTCTGGACTTTCAGGTGAAGCTCTAGACTTTCAGGTGAGGCTCTAGACATCCAGGTGAGGCTCTGGACTTTCAGGTGAAGCTCTAGACTTTCAGGTGAGGCTCTAGACTTTCAGGTGAGGCTCTAGACATCCCGGTGAGAATCTAGACTTTCAGGTGAGGCTCTAGACTTTCAGGTGAGGCTCTAGACATCCCGGTGAGAATCTAGACTTTCAGGTGAGGCTCTAGACATCCCGGTGAGGCTCTAGACTTCCAGGTGAAGCTCTAGACTTTCAGGTGAGGCTCTAGACATCCCGGTGAGGCTCTAGACTTTCAGGTGAGGCTCTAGACATCCCGGTGAGGCTCTAGACTTCCAGGTGAAGCTCTAGACTTCCAGGTGAAGCTCTAGACTTTCAGGTGAAGCTCTAGACATCCAGGTGAGGCTCTAGACTGGCGGTGTGTTTTGGAGGTTTGTTTGAACCTCAGTGACTCAGTAACTTCATGGAAGTTACTGTGGCAGCGTTTCCTCCGTTTACGTGACGTAAACGGAGGAAACGCTGCCACAGCGCGTTCGCATCAATAACGATGGCGGCCCCCAGAGTGTCATGACGACCAAACGAGTGTCTGCATTGTTTCATCACAAAGTCAACCAACAGCACCAACTGGTGGTCTGGCATGCTCACTACATCATTTCCATTCTTTCTGCAGTTTCCAGAGTGTGATTGTTTAAACTCCTACCTTACCAGAGATGAAGTACACGCATATTTTATAAGAGACAAACTACAACTTTATGAACGTTTTCAAATCACCTCAGCAGTTTATTTGCCCAAACACAAATAAACGACTAGAGCTACACTCGGTAGAGCGCAGATCTTCACCAACGCCACATTTGTTTGTAGAACTGAGTTAGCATCGCTAGCATGATGCAGCGAGACATGAAGACAAAAACAGGATCTTCTGTCCTGAAACCAGCAGGAAGGACATGAATGTCCACCAGTCACTTAGAAAGGACAATGAACGTGCTTTACTTTAAAACATTCTATCGTCTGTGTTCTTGCTTTTTTACAACCAACAAGTGAGATTAACGAAGGGATTACTTTTAGTAAGAGTAAGGTTTTCTTCTGTTGTCTGTCCCGTGGACGTTGTGGGGACAGTCCTTTGATGGCTCCTGCTGGTTTCTGTCATGTTTAGTTTTTTTGATTCACTGCGGTTCCACTGGTAGTCTTTTTATTCCTCCCTCCACAACCACAACTACCATTTCAATGGGCTCCATAAAAAGTCGTGGGCTTTTCTTCTTGTTTATTTCTCAGTTTATTTCATGTGAAATTCAAGCGTTTGGTGATCATGTCTCCGGTGAGGGTCTCTCCCTCCTCTCTGTAGTGGTTCCCTGCAGCTTTTAGAAAACGTCACGTAAATAAACTTCGATTTAACTGTGTTGCACAGCCGACGCTATTTAAAACAGAGTGGCAGTTTGGGATGAAAATTCTAGGACTCAAACAAAACAAATCTTTACAACGTGATGTAAGAAGGGGGTATCTCCATCACGTTCAACAGATAAAGGACTTTTCTCTCACT
>NC_137639.1:31981097-31986097 GCF_963383615.2 Lipophrys pholis | reverse complement strand
CTTTTAGTGTCTGTGAGGCACAAAGTTGAGCTGCAAATTGATGCTGGTTTTAGTATTTGAATAACACACACACACACACACACACTCACACTCACACGCACACGCACACGCACACGCACACACACACACACACACACACACACACACACACTCACACTCACACTCACACTCACACTCACACTCACACTCACACTCACACACACTCTCTCACACTCACACTCACACACACACACACACACACTCACACTCACACCTCACACTCACCCTCACCCTCACACCACACTCTCTCACACTCACACTCACACACACACACACACACACACACTCACACACACACACACGCACACGCACACGCACACACACACACACACACTGCAGAGCGTTGGTCCACGCCCTGCTCCGTTGTTTTCGAGAGGCACCTGGTGGGTAAACAGCAGCCGGGGTTTAAAGGGTTAACTTGCCCGCGCTGATCCCGCTGAGCCACCGTGACTAACTGCCCTCACTCGGGGTTTTTTCTCCATCCATTCTTCAGCAGTGATTCACAGACGTGTTAATCTGAGCTGAGGTGTGTTCAGGTAATCTCTGCCGTTCTCCACACCTCAGGACGCTCGGGACAGAACCAAGCCCCGGGTGAGTCAGCTGGTTCTGCGGAGCGCCGCTGGTGGCCGCAGACCAGCAGCAGACCGGCAGCAGACCGGCAGCAGGTCCACGGGACCGCCTCTGTTAAGCTGCACTAACCTGACAAACCTCTGTGGGATTACAAGCTGATGAAACTGGAGTTGGGAGGGGATTAGAGCTTCCAGTGTGCAGACGGCCTTCAGGTGTGGTCAGCCACACTCATTACACACCGCAGTGGAGGGGATCGTTGGTGAATGACTGATGAGCCGCCTCACACACAAACACTGACTAACACTCACTAGTGAACAAGGACACTGAAAATACATCTGATTCATGAGTATTTAGAGTGGCTCCTGCTGCTCGGCTCATTCTGGAAATACAACATCTTCTCTGCTAAAACTCTCGGTTCTTCGTCCCTGACAAGGTCCTGCTGCATTCCTGGAATCCTGGACCTGGAATCCTGGACCTGGAATCCTGGACCTCCAGGAGCCACAGAGACACCAAGCTCTAGGTTTAGGACGTCATCGGTCCTGTGACCGGAGGATCGTGTAGCGCTGGCTGACGTCCTTTCATTAAGAGTCCATCAGCGTTCTGATTGGTCTAAAAGTGTGAAGAACTGCTGCTTCCTCAAAGTATTTAAAGGGACAGAAACACACAATGTATATATTGGACTAATCTACAGCCAGAGAATGAAAACCAGATCTCAGTCTGAGCTCAGGAAGCAGAAGCAGGTTCTACCTTTAAGATCAGCTCAAACCTTCCAGCTAGATATAGTCAGGTAGAACCAGCATAAACCTTCCAGCTAGATATAGTCAGGTAGAACCAGCTCAAACCTTCCAGCTAGATATAGTCAGGTAGAACCAGCAATAACCTTCCAGCTAGATATAGTCAGGTAGAACCAGCTCAAACCCTCCAGCTAGATATAGTCAGGTAGAACCAGCTCAAACCCTCCAGCTAGATATAGTCAGGTAGAACCAGCTATAACCTTCCAGCTAGATATAGTCAGGTAGAACCTTCCAGCTAGATATAGTCAGGTAGAACCAGCTCAAACCTTCCAGCTAGATATAGTCAGGTAGAACCAGCTCTAACCTTCCAGCTAGATATAGTCAGTTAGAACCTTCCAGCTAGATATAGTCAGGTAGAACCAGCTCAAACCTTCCAGCTAGATATAGTCAGGTAGAACCAGCTCTAACCTTCCAGCTAGATATAGTCAGGTAGAACCAGCTCTAACCTTCCAGCTAGATATAGTCAGGTAGAACCAGCTCAAACCCTCCAGCTAGATATAGTCAGGTAGAACCAGCTCTAACCTTCCAGCTAGATATAGTCAGGTAGAACCAGCTATAACCTTCCAGCTAGATATAGTCAGGTAGAACCAGGATCAGTTTCTGGTCCGTTTACACCACAACGTTTTCAAGTGAAACACAAACTATTGTTTTTCTCTGAGTCTCTTGCTGCAGCAGAGTTTCCGTCTCACTGGGACCGTCGGCTTTTTCTCTGATGCCTGACTGGTAACCAGACTGGTAACCTGACTGGTAACCAGACTGGTAACATGACAGGTAACCTGACTGGTAACCAGACTGGTAACATGACAGGTAACCAGACTGGTAACCTGACTGGTAACCGGACTGGTAACCTGACTGGTAACCAGACTGGTAACCTGACTGGTAACCTGACTGGTAACCAGACTGGTAACATGACTGGTAACATGACAGGTAACCTGACTGGTAACCGGACTGGTAACCGGACTGGTAACCTGACTGATCGATCTCACCGAGCGTGTGTGTGTGTGTGTGTGTGTGTGTGTGTGTGTGTGTGTGTGTGTGTGTGTGTGTGTGTGTGTGTGTGTGTGTGTGTGTGTGTGTGTGTGTGTGTGTGTGTGTGTGTGTGTGTGTGTGTGTGTGTGTGTGAGGAGGACCTGGTCAGAGTTGAAGGTCAGATGAAGGTTCAGGTATTTTCAGTCTAAATGACTTCAGAAGCTCAAACCTTCTGTTTGTTTGTTTGTTTGTTTGTTTGTTTGTTTGTTTGTTTGTTTGTTTCAGTCTGAATCTTCTTTCTTCTTCTTCCTTTGAATTTTCAGCAGAATCGTCTCACTTTGCTTCAGCAGCAACAAACATACAGATGTTGTGGAAACAGTCATTCATCAGGCCCATCAAAAGATGATCACACACACACACACACACACACACACACACACACACACACACACACACACACACACACACACACACACACACACACACACACACACACACACACACACACATCAGAATCAGTGTGTCTAATAAACGGTTCTATAAATAAGTGTGAGGAGACGCAGCTCCTCTGTTGTGGTTGGATGTTTTGTCGCTGGAGGATCCTGCAGACACACAAACACCCCCACAGTAATGAGTGTCTCAGCGGACCACGATGAGTGATGACCCCCCCCCCCCCCCCCCCCCACAGGATCAGCACTATAGGATTGGTGCTTTTGAACTCTGCAAACATCTTCTCATATCATACCAGCAAAATGTTCAAACCTCCAGCTTGGAGGTTACCTGAGCGTCTGCCAGCTTCATATGAGAGGAGGAGTGATTTCATTCACCTCCACCTCCACCTCCACCTTCACCTCCTCCTTCACCTCCTCCTTCACCTCCACCTCCTCCTTCACCTCCACCTCCACCTCCACCTTCACCTCCACCTCCTCCTTCACCTCCTCCTTCACCTCCACCTCCTCCTTCACCTCCTCCTTCACCTCCACCTTCACCTCCACCTCCACCTCCACCTTCACCTCCACCTCCTCCTTCACCTCCTCCTTCACCTCCACCTCCTCCTTCACCTCCTCCTTCACCTCCACCTTCACCTCCACCTCCACCTCCTCCTTCACCTCCTCCTTCACCTCCACCTTCACCTCCACCTCCACCTCCTCCACCTCCACCTTCACCTCCACCTCCACCTCCTCCTTCAGCTCCTCCTTCACCTCCACCTTCACCTCCACCTTCACCTCCACCTCCACCTCCACCTCCACCTCCACCTTCACCTCCTCCCAGACCAGGAGCAACACGTCTGTTAGGAGATGATGTTAATGCAGCTACACTTCTCAAGTGAAACACAAACGTTCATTGAGTTTAAACGGTGCCTGGAGAACACGTCTTGAAAAAGGCGACCACAACGCAAAAACCAGTGCATCTTCAAGTGAAACAGGCCCTGCTGACACTCTGGAGAAACAGGCCCCAGACAGGAGCAGCACCCCCCCAATCATAAAAACACCCAGTCAGAGGTGAAGCTCAACACTGCTCCGTCTGACGGAGAGGAAAGGATGGAGCCACCACCTTCTGTTTACAGGAGAGAAGAGGAGACGCTGCGTCAATGACACACTTCAGCTTTGTGTGACGATGATGATGACGATGACGATGATGATGATGATGATGATTTATAGGATGAAGCTGCTGCTGCTGACGCTCCTGAATTCAGTCAAGAATTACTGCTCTTATGGCATTTTCACATTGTGTGTGTGTGTGTGTGTGTGTGTGTGTGTGTGTGTGTGTGTGTGTGTGTGTGTGTGTGTGTGTGTGTGTGTGTGTGTGTGCTCTGAGAATAGCTCTGAACAGGAAGTCTAAATCTGTCCAGGACCAGGAAGAAAAGTGTGTGAGAGGAACAAACAAATCAGGAACCCCCCCCCCTCTACCGCCCCCTCTACCCCCCCCCCCCCCCCCTACCGCCCCCTCTACCCCCCCCCCCCCCCCCCTCTCTTGTGGTGTGAGGGTTGTAGAGCGGAGTAACAGATTACTTCAGGTGAAGCAGCTACATCAGGACAGGTTAGACTGTTTCCTCTCCTCGGCTCTTGATTTGCTGTGAAGCTCGTTTCATTTAGAACGTTTCACTTTCACAAGGTTCTGAAGCAATGAAGGTAAATTACATTGATTTTTCTCATTGTTCCACTATGAGGTGAAGAATCAGTACATTTACTTTCACTTCAACACAAACAAACCAGCTTCATCCTGATTGGCTGAACTGGAACAAGAAGAAGCTTCAAACTTAAACTTCTTCAACATCAAATCAACCTGACCAGAGGAAATCCTGAACCTGCAGGGAGACCTCCCAGACCTGCAGGGAGAACCTTCTGGAGCAAATACAGGGAGACCGCCCAGACCTGCAGGGAGAACCTTCTGGAGCAAATACAGGGAGACCGCCAAGACCTGGGGAGAACCTTCTGGAGCAAATACAGGGAGACCGCCCAGACCTCTGCTCTGGCTGTTTGGTTTGTAGCTCGATTCCCCCGGCAGCCTGCCGTCCAGCCTTAATGTTGGCTGTTTGGTTTGTAGCTCGATTCCCCGGCAGCCTGCCGTCCAGCCTTAATGTTGGCTGTTTGGTTGTAGCTCGATTCCCCGGCAGCCTGCCGTCCA
>NC_137639.1:31885334-31980897 GCF_963383615.2 Lipophrys pholis | reverse complement strand
TCTTTCTGTGAGCTTTTCTTGGGCTGCGACACTTTGAGGTTGATCAGTTCTCTAAATCCTCTGTAGGTTTGGATTTCAGTGTCTGTCTCTGGTTCTGCCTTGTCAAGGGTGTAACCTTCAGTCTTACTCCTCTTGTGACGGCGCCACCAACCTTTCACATGAGGAAATGAACTGTGACGTTTTTTCACCAAATGTAAAGTGCATTACCGATAAAATGTATTACTGTTAATATTATTATTATTAAGTTGGAGGAACTAAACTCTGAGTTGAAGTTTCTATTATCAGGAGAAAACTGCTGCTCTACAGACCCACACTGCCCCCTGTTGTCCAGAATTCAACTTTCAATTCAGTTCAACTTTATTTATAAAACACCAAACACACGACAGTCATTTCTAGAAGCTTTTAACTGAGAAAAGAGAAAAAAACCCACAAATCCTCATGAGCAGCAGATTAATTTGTGACTGTGGAAAGAAAAACTCCTCGAACAGGAAGAACCCAGAGTCAGAGGGGGGGGGGGGGGGGGGTGGAGGAGAGGATAGAGGATAGACAGGGGGATAGATTGGGGGGGGGGTACAAACTTTGACCAGAATGAGAAGTGACCTTCATCCTTTCTCAATGCCAGACTGGTAATATTTCTATCATCATATCTCCTTAGGCCAGGCGTTATGGTTCCTCCACCTCTGTGACACCGACAGTGGTGGGGGCGTTATGCTTCCTCCACCGACAGTGGTGGGGTCTCTGGTTTGAACCCGGGTTGTGGCAGGAATGGCTTCTCCTCGTCACTGTGAGGAGCTCCTTGTGTTTTTGGGCTCCGACACACTGAACACGACCCTGAAACGACAAACTGCAGGAAGCGATGACTTTTCACTGGAAACGTGTAACTGGAGCCTCAGAGGTTGTGAATCCGTACCGAGGAGTTTTCCTCTGCACCCGAGGTGTTTATCAGGAGGTCCTTCTGGAGACGTCCCACACCGTCCCCCTGACCGGTGGTGTCTCCTAATGAACCTGCAGGAGGGGACGCAGTCACGTCGTCTCCACAGATGGTTTGACCCGTCCTGATCAGACCTCCTGTGGGTTTCTAACCTCCACCTTCAGTCCTGGTTCACTTTAACCTCTCGTCCTCCACTGACCTGAACTCAGACGGACGTCTCTACCTTCAGTACGAGCCGACCCCCCGGTTGGGTTCTACACATGTGTTCTAAGCGCTGATGTGAAGGTTTGTGGAACTGAAAGGGACTGAAATAACATCGAGATGAAGATTAATCTCCGTTACTGAGGATCAAACTCACAGTTTGTTATCCGAGAGCGTTTGAAGGACAGGATGTCACCTCTACTTCTAGATTCCTGGTCAGTTCATAGATTCCTGTCTTTTCCATATTTTCCTAAAGTTCCCATTTGTATGTTTATGGAGAAGGTTTGGTTTGTCAAACACGTCCAGCCTCACTTCCTCTCAGTGGGCCGGACAGGGAAGAACCTTCACATTTCAACTTTAGGTTTTAGTCGTGAGCATACGTGATGAAAATGTCCATCGAGAGTGAAATGTCCCAGAAAGTCCCCCGGCCTTCCGTCTGACTGCGCACTCCCACCTGATGGGTGCACGGAGGCGTGGGGGGAGTTAGTTCAGTCCTCTGCTGCCCGGCGGTTCCTGTGTCCACGCCGAGGGAATCCAGGAAGAAGAATGTGAGTTAGTCACACTTCACCTGTCAGACACTCGTTATATAATCCGTCTGATTATCGATCGGGGAGGGATTAGTGAGGACTTCACTTCACCTCATGTCCTGTTTGTCTCTCAATTCAAATTTAGTTTATTTCCTTTAACAAATCTTATTATAAAAATTATAACTGAAAACGATCATAAGGTGGAAAAATCACAAATATCCATAAAGTGTCAGCAGATTAAGATTAAGATGAATCATAAAAGACCAGCTGGTTGAGATTAGACGTGAATCAATGGTTAGAGAGTCAAACGTGAGCCAGAGAGCACAATTATATCCAGTATATGTCTTTAACATTACTCCCAAACCTCTGGATTACTGTATGAGCTCCAAAAACACGTGTTATGTTGATATTATATCTGTAATGGAAAATAGATGCAGTCAGTCTCTTTCTAGCTTCTCATTGCAATTCCACAACTAAAAATAAAGTTCTAAAGCTGAAAGAGCCTTAAGAATGTAGGTTGTGCTTCACCCTGTTGACCTCTAGGGGGCAGAACAGAGTCACACTTGCTTCACACCCTCTCTAATGTCTTTGTTAAGCTGAACTTTAAAGCCATTTTAACACATAAACACAATAAGAGCCACTGACTTGAGGCTTCATGTTTGATTTAACTGACTCTGATGAAGAAACGTTGCTGTTGATCAAATATCGGATATGAAAACTGTTGTTATGAAGAAACCGACCGATGAAGCAGCGAAAGACAGAAGCTGAATTTACAGGAGTTCTTTGTTTTTATATGTGAAGCTTCAGATACTTTCACATCCGTTTTGTGTCGTTCACACAGGATGCGGCGTTATTACAGCTTTAATGTTCCTGCTGGTGGATCCGAACAGAACATGTGGAAGGTTGTGAGCATTTCAAAATAAAACCAGTTCAAGCCAAAGAGAAGTTTAGAAGTTTAGAAGTTTAGAAGCCTGAACTTGGATCAGCAGAACCACATTCTGTTATCATGAGCAGCAGGTGGCTGTCGCCATGACGAACACCCCCCCCCCCCTCCCCAATGGGAGGAACTGGGGGCGTGTTTAGAGAAGAAGAATAAGGATTATTTAACTAGTAGTAACTAAAATGGGGGAAAATAACTAAAACCACAAAACAACTTCAAAAAAAAATTAAATGATTAGAATTTATTAAGTTTAAAATTTGAACAAAAAAAAAACACAAAACTTTTCAAACAGTCCAAATAGTTCAGACTAAAACTAAACAGGAATAATATCTGCAGGAGCGGCGGGACAATTAAAATGTGTAGAAGGTGAGAGAAACGGTAAAGTAACATGGGGCCACTTGTAACGCTATTAATAGCTCTGAGGAGTTTCTAAGTACTTATCCGTGTATTTGAAGGCTTTAATACTTTCGTCATGTAAACAAACCCCCAACAGGTTTACTCTCCTGGGAGGAGATCGTCATCGGGAGGAAAGAGAAAAGCAGGAACTGCAGAACAGGAGTGGAGAATTTCTTGCTTTGCTGGTCGCTGGTTGCTGGTTGCTGGTCGCTGGTTGCTGGTTGCTGGTTGCTGGTTGCTAGTTGCTAGTTGCTGGTTGCTCCTCATTTGCAGCCGCCGGATCCTCTGTGACGCTCACAAAGCTCGGCGCTGTCGTCTTCTCTTGTCTTTGGCTGCGACACACAAAGCAGCGTCCAAACGTCCAAACGGCCAAACGGCCAAACGGCAGCAGAAGTTCTGTAGAAAAGCGTCTGAGCTTTGTTTCCCTGTTCGGAGGCGACGGGTCACTTTGTTCAGCAGATCGAAGTATTGACTTGTACTCTCAGGTTATCACAACCTTTAAATGCTGACGGGACGTGTTGTCGCTGGGTTTCCTACCGGGGTTCTTAGGAACTGGAAGTTTTAGTAGAAAACACAGCAGAGAGCTGAAAATGTCCTTTTTGTCAAACTTTATATATTTATTTCTGTTCTTTATCCTTTCTCTGAATTTATTCATTTTTTAAAAACACATTTTACATTTAATTGCGTCACTTTTCTGGTCGACTGTACTACAACTTTATTTTATTTCATTTCAGCCACTTTTTCTCTCAATTGCCTTTTTTAAGAATTTTTTTAAAATAAATTTTATCTGTAGTTCTTTTTGTCTTTTTTTACTTTAAAAAAATGATTCGTTTTCCTGTTTCCTTTGATCTTTAAAAAATGTTTTAAATTAATTTCTTTTGTTCCTCTGCTTTCCAACATTTGAATTTTTTCCTTTTTTTAAATATTTTTTTTTCCTATTTTATGTTAATAATTTTTTGCTGTTTTCATTCTTGTTGTTTTTCTTCTTTTGGTTTTTCACATTTCTTGTTTCCTTTTATCGTTTTCTATTTCTTTTGTTCATAAATATTACTTCTTTTTTTTTTCAAATTTTTATTTCTATATTTCTGCTTTTTTGTGCTTTTATTTTTTTCTCTTTGTGTTTTTCTTTCTCTTTTTCATATTTTGCTTTTTAAAATTTTTCCCATTTTCTTTTTATGATTCTTTTTAAAAAGCCTAAATGAAGTTTGAAATGAAATATATTTTTAAGTGCACATTTAAACTGGTGCAGAAGCTGTTGTTTCCTACGTTTTGGTTTTGGAGAGAAAAGGAGAAAATCTATTCTCACTTTGAGTCGTGAAACAATCTGGTTCTGTCAGATTCCAGACAAAGAGGTTTAATTCCAGTAGAAACACGTTCACAGTTCAAAGGTTTAACAACATGTTGTTCTAAAGAAAAGCAGATTTCCTTGAAAGCAGGAAAAGTTTTCCAGCACGAAATGTTTCATGATGATTGGAACTCTGAGAATCTGGGAATTGATCGATACAACAACAACACGACCCCGCCTCGCGTCTCCTCGCCTCGCGTCTCCTCGCCTCGCGTCTCCTCGCCTCGCGTCTCCTCGCCTCGCGTCTCCTCGCCTCGCGTCTCCTCGCCTCGCGTCGCCTCGCTTCGCCTCGCCTGGCGTCGCCTCGCGTCGCGTCTCCTCGCCTTGCGTCTCCTTGCGTCTCCTCGCGTCGCCTCGCCTTGCGTCTCCTCGCCTCGCCTCACGTCTCCTTGCGTCTCCTCGCCTTGCGTCTCCTCGCCTCGCGTCTCCTCGCATCGCCTCGCCTCGCCTGGCGTCGCCTCGCGTCGCGTCTCCTCGCCTTGCGTCTCCTTGCGTCTCCTCGCGTCTCCTCGCCTTGCGTCTCCTTGCGTCTCCTCGCGTCGCCTCGCCTTGCGTCTCCTCGTGTCTCCTCGCCTCGCGTCTCCTTGCGTCTCCTCGCCTTGCGTCTCCTCGCATCGCGTCTCCTCGCCTCGCGTCTCCTCGCCTCGCGTCTCCTCGCATCGCCTCGCCTCGCCTGGCGTCGCGTCGCCTCGCGTCGCGTCTCCTCCCCTCGCGTCTCCACGCCTCGCGTCGCGTCTCCTCGCCTTGCGTCTCCTCGCGTTGCCTCGCCTCGCCTCGCATCTCCTCGCCTCGCGTCTCCTTGCGTCTCCTCGCGTCGCGTCGCCTCACGTCGCCTCACGTCTCCTCCCCTCGCGTCTCCTCGCCTTGCCTCGCCTCGCCTCGCATCTCCTCCCCTCGCGTCTCCTCGCGTCGCGTCGCCTCACGTCGCCTCGCGTCTCCTCCCCTCGCGTCTCCTCGCCTCGCGTCTCCTCGCGTTGCCTCGCATCTCCTCGCCTCGCGTCTCCTTGCGTCTCCTCGCGTCGCCTCGCGTCTCCTCCCCTCGCGTCTCCTCGCCTTGCGTCTCCTCGCATCGCCTCGCCTCGCCTGGCGTCACGTCGCCTCGCGTCGCGTCGCATCTCCTCGCGTCGCGTCTCCTCCCCTCGCGTCTCCACGCCTCGCGTCGCGTCTCCTCGCGTCGCGTCTCCTCGCCTTGCGTCTCCTCGCGTTGCCTCGCGTCTCCTCGCGTTGCCTCGCCTCGCCTCGCATCTCCTCCCCTCGCGTCTCCTCGCCTCGCGTCTCCTTGCGTCTCCTCCCCTCGCGTCGCCTCACGTCGCCTCGCGTCTCCTCCCCTCGCGTCGCCTCACGTCGCCTCGCGTCTCCTCCCCTCGCGTCGCCTCACGTCGCCTCGCGTCTCCTCCCCTCGCGTCTCCACGCCTCGCGTCGCGTCTCCTCGCCTTGCGTCTCCTCGCGTCTCCTCGCCTCGCCTCGCCTCGCCTCGCCTCCGCTGATCTTGTTATCTTGAGTCGGAGGTCTTTGGATCTCTGGGCCACCGGGAGGTTTCCATTCCACACAAGAACTGTGTTCATGGAATTTAAGATGAATTACAAAACACAGAGTCAACCAGTGACCTGTGAAAGAAAACCTGCCGTCTCTGGTCGGTGTGTTTGCGTGACGTTCCAGGTGAAGCGGGACCGACCGACTGTTGATTCACCAAACCGCCCGATGCTCCGGCTGAACCTTGACCCCTGCGACCTCTGGTGCAGCGCTTCCCCTGTGTTACTGCGTGCTGCTGGTGAATGTCCACGCTCAGCCCGCTGGATGTTTACACCTGTGGACGCCGCTTCAGTGGTGACACACAGAGTTTTCCAGAGACGGGCAGAGTGCAGCGCATTGTTAAGATTTGTTTGGACATTAAGGCTCCAGCGCCACACAGAAGTTCATCAAAGAGCCAAAACATTAAGAGCAGCTTTAATAAATATCATGGATTCACTTTGTCATCATTTCTGTTCTTTATTTTAATTGGCCTGCTACAATATTTACATATAATGGAATATAGTCCACTCATGTCACTTTAACTTTCTCTTTTCATACTAAATGGAGTTTTAACAAGGCGGGTTTATTGCTGCTGTTGACTAAAAGTGTCTGGATTAAAGGTGTAGTTCCCCCGGTTCACACGTCGCTCTGGACCAGTCAGCCGAACATTTAAACGTCTGTCGTCACTATTCCGCTCCCAATATGTTAGTCCTTCTGCTTGATCCATGGAAACGTCTTCACTTGCTGCGTGGCAGGGTTTGGTTAGGTTTTAAAACAGGATGTTGTTTGGTAGATTGTTCATCTGGAGATGTAGATCCACTGAAGCTTTTCTCTATTAACACATTTTAATTAAGACTCTTTCCCCGTAAAATGTGAGACGATAACGCCGCTCATAATGACGAAGCTTCCACATGATGTCACTGAAGGTTAGTGTCAAACTCCCTTCCACCGAACCACCGAGCAAACCTTCAAAGAAAACAGATTTAAAGATAAAAGAAGTGTCTTCATGGTCGCAGACACAGAGATGGTGGTGAAAACTCCCATGATGCAACAGCTCGAGGAGAAGGTGTCACTACAAGTTGAAATTGCACGTCAAAAGGTTACCATTTAAATGTTATTAAGTCAGTATTTTAGCGTTGAGTGCCAGTGGAGAGGAGAAGCTGCCGAGCCTGAACTAAGAAGTGTGTTTCAGGTTTCAGGACGTTGCTGCGGTAAAACGTCCAGCCTGAGTCACTTCCTTTAAAACTCCATATCGTGGCTGGGGGTTGTGAGTAAAGGTTCACACGGTATCTCTCAGGGCTCTTTTGTTCAGGACGGCGACTATAAACTGTTCTTCTCCCGTTTCAGACCAACGAACTGGTCTCAGATAAAGTTCCTGTGGAGTGGACAGACATCGGGAACGTCGCTGATTCAGCACAAAAGCTGCTTGTCATCACGTTTCCACGTGTGTTAGACTGTTTGTTGGTGCAGTGGTGTTGTGGTTCGAGGGCAGGGTTTGTGTTGTCTAATCTATTTTCGGGGACTGCCCCCCGCCCCCCCCCCCGGCCCCCGCCCCGCTGCTATAAAAGCCCACGGCAGCCACACAATCTTTTCCTCACTCTTGTTCCAGCTGAGACAACAGACCCGAGGTAAGAATGTGTTTCTGCTTGTATCCAGGTCACCCTGATGGTGGAAGAGAACAACTTGTTCTCCTCAAAGTGTGAACTACCCATGTTCACCTCTTACTATCATTGGGATTATTATTATTATTATTATGATGCTTTATCTCCGGCCTTCAGTCAGTTTTTTCACTTCTAACTTTGATCTACTTTCACAAAGAACAGAACTTCAAACGGCGTCGGCGTGTTTTTGTCTTTGAATCGTTTATTTCTCCACGAAATGAAGAAAACTTCAGCTCCGTGTCGTTATTTTGTGAGAAACAAACACCATCTTTGCGTACAAGAGTTCCTCAGTTCCAGATGCATGATTTAGTTTTGCGTGGTTGAGAAATGAGTGTTTTCACGGTGGGTATTAAAGGAACGCTCGTTTATTTTTATCGAGTCTTCCCAGTGTCGAGTGTCGGACCAGTGTCATATTGGAGTAATTCATGAGGTGCCAAAAAGTTCAATCCAGATTATATAAGTGGGGCTTGTTGTTCCCGTGGAGTTCTGGAGCCTGGAGACGTTCTGCTGTTTATTTGTGACTGTGCAGAAAACCGCATCTGCAGCTTTATGGTTCCATGTTTTCATGAAGCAGAACTTTACAAACCTTTTTGAGCCGCTGCACTCGGTCCACTCCCACTAACCTGCGCTGTTCTGGCTCCGGAGACACTTTGCTGCATTGAGCTGGAACTTGTGGAATAATACGTTTGGTGGAACTGAAGCTACAATCAGAACCCAACAGATGAATGTGTTGAAGTTTTGCAGATTTTGGTTTAATATCTGTCCGTTCTTCCTGGAGTTTGACTGAAATGTTTATCATCTGAACTTCTTTAGAATCTTCTTTCTCATTCTCCTCCGTCTGGTTTCCATTCCACAGTCAGAAGCAGTAACATGAGGATTCGGGATCAATTTGCTCACATGAAACAGCCGCGGGCAGAAAATGACAGAAAATCATTTTGTGGAGCGGATTGGACTGGACTTCTTCTTTTGCATATGCAGCTTAGCTTGAAATATCTTTATGGACCTTTTTACATGTCCTAATTTAAAGTGTTCATCCAATGGAAATTAAGCTTTTAAATTCAAATTCCATTTAGCCTTATGATGACTAAACTTCATTTAAACAATTTTTAAACAAACAACTTTATTTATATTGCGTCAAAAACAACACAGCGATATCTGAGCACAAACGAATCGTCCTGCTTGTAACCTGAGAAGTCCGACCAGGATGGGTTAGGTTGAATAAAGGAATGCGTCTGGTGTATTAAAGGGTTAACCCGACGTGAACATTTTCCTGCCTCTGGGTTTCTGGCTTGATATCTCGGTGCTGACTATTGGTGTGACCTCTGACCTCGCAGGTCAGTATTGACGAGCTGAATGAGTTCGAATCGCCGCCTGACGTCGGGGGAAGCAACTTGATTTCAGCGATTAAATTGATTGAATTGTCGCGTACGTTTACCTGGACGATTAAAACAGTCCAGCGACTTACAACTGGACATTAAGAGACGAGGTGACGCTGCTGTGGTTCTGTGTTGTTACTCAACTCCAACACATTCCAACACATCAGCTGTTTCACCCTGAAACACACACCGTCCACGAGTGTGTGTGTGTGTGTGTGTGTGTGTGTGTGTGTGTGTGTGTGTGTGTGTGTGTGTGTGTGTGTGTGTGTGTGTGTGTGTTGCTGGCAGTGTTAAGAAAATGTCAGTCATTTTAATTTGACTTGCGTAACGGCATATTGGCATGTAGAAGACACGTTCAAGTCAGGACATGTCACCTTAATATTTACCTCTTTTTAGCTCACATGTAGGTCAGCTCTAAACTCTGAACACAGGAACTCCACTCCATCGTCCTCATCCTCTTCGTCCTGGAGGCCGAACGACAACGATCCAAACGATTCAATCCAAAGCATTTCGTTCACACTGAAGAAATATTCTGTCATGCTGTGTTTGACAGGCATTTGAATGTTATTCCAGAGTGAAATGTCTCCGTCTCTTTGTCTGCGTCCCTCCAGATGCCTCAGTTTGAGAAAAGCACGGTCCACATGAAGGACCCCGAGAGGGTGGAGCAGATCATCTGTGGCCTCATCAAAGGAGGAGCTTCCAAACTGCAGGTACAGGAATGAGCCCTGAATCAAAAACACCCACACACAGTGCCATCTGGTGGTGGAGTCAAGTTAGTACACACGCTGGCTGTCGTTCACGTTATGCGACAGAAAGTGCACCAAAGGAAGTATCTCAAATAAGAATAGACCTCAGAGACGATTTCAACTGTAACCTTTGCAGCTTGGAAACATATCAAGAACATTATAAGAGCAGATCTGCTGTTACATGGCCGCTCACGTGCCTGTTCAGCAGAACTGGTAAAAAAGCAGACTTATGCTTTGGTTCCAATAGTTTCATATTTCCTAAACTACCTGCACTCTTGGAGTGGTTGCACTTAAACCAGCGTTCCCCCAGCTTAGCTTTCAAACTCTACTTACACTGGTCAATGTCAGCTGATCATTTTGAGCATTGCACTAATTACAATATACGATTTATGATAAAGACACTTTTATCTTTTGTTGTTAAATAATTGCATATATGAAAGGAAACAATATTTCCATATTGCACTATTCTTTTGTATATCACAGTATTTAAAAAAAGATTAAAGGCACTATTTTTATTTGTTTAATTGTGTTCATTTGCACTACAAGAGGAGCAGCTCTCCAGTTTTGCTGTAAATCACATAAAGACAATAAAGGATATCCTATTCTATGAAATTTTGCGTCATTGTAATGCAGCTAAGTTTTTATATCTGCTCAGTTTTTGTTCCGTGGATATCTATTCTTTTTATTCGGTTACATTGCTGTAGAACATGAAGACAGAATATGTCTGGTACATATAAATTATTAATAATATAAATACAATTTTTGTCTTCAAATCACAACTGAGTTGGCAGAAATGAAGCCTGGTGCAGAGCGTAACCAGAGATAACCAGAGATAACCAGCAGCCTGCATTATACAGCATGAGAAGAATAATGTTGGCCACCAGGGTGTGCTGTTTAGATGATAATGTTGGCCACCAGGGTGTGCTGTTTAGATGATAATGTTGGCCACCAGGGTGTGCTGTTTAGATGATAATGTTGGCCACCAGGGTGTGCTGTTTAGATGAGGCGTTACGTGGAGATGCCACATCAGCAGACCTCGACACTGTTGCAGGAGCCTGAAGCTCACACACACAGATGTGGAGGTTTGTACGTGTGGCTCGTTGGTCTAGGGGTATGATTCTCGCTTAGGGTGCGAGAGGTCCCGGGTTCAAATCCCGGACGAGCCCAACTTTTAAATAAATCTCACATATAGGATGAGGATATTATCAACCTTTTAGTTTTCTGGAGTTTTGTGGTTAAAGAAAATAAAATATGGTATACCCTTTACAATGACGAGGGCTGAACAGGTTTATCAATGGAACACAACCAAAATAAAATGTGAACATTTTCATTGTGTTGCACAAATGACAGGAGAATATTTATAATTCTATATTTATATGACCTCTGAATTAAACAAGTTCGACACTTCTGCCTTCTGGTTCTAATGAAATAAACATAGAAAATGTAGGTAATCATCAGCAATAGGAGCTTTTTCCTACTCATCCACAGTGCTTTGTGTTTACATGCACAATATTTAACATCTTACTTATATCACAGCTGGAAACATGCAAATATTAAGATATAGTTACATATCAAACTAAACTCAATTACCTATAGCAATTAAAGACAATACAAGTTGGAGTAGAAAACACTTCATTCATTCCCAAAATAAACCAGTAAATGACCAAACAATTCAAAAGAAATGTGATTTAAGAAAAGCGCTTGATGCATCGTTGGATATCGTATTATTAGTTTGAACTCACACGTTTCCTTAAACTGTCAAATGTTGATATTTCTTATTGGTTTTAAACTCTCGTCTTTAAATGGTGCTGGAGGTCACGAGTTTGAATTCCGTCAGAGAATGTGACCTTTCCTGCTTTCAGATCATCACTGACTTCGACATGACGTTGAGCAAGTTTGCGGTCAACGGCAAACGCTGCCCCACGTGTCACAGTGAGTGAAAACGACCCCCAGAGCAGCATGGTGACCTCCTGTGGGTACGAATGACTCGGGGACATTATATCATGGCCGTCTGTGACCTCTGCACAGATATCATCGATAACTGCAAACTGGTGACGGAGGAGTGCCGGCAGAAGCTGCTGCAGCTGAAGAATAAATACTACCCCATTGAGATCGACCCTCACCTCACCATGGAGGAGAAATACCCCTTCATGGTGGAGTGGTGAGCGCCCACACGTATGACGACACCGTCCTCTTCAATGTCGCTGGAGTTGTGAGTCCAAACCTTTGGAAATGTGCGGCTGTTTGTTTCCAGGTATTTCAAGTCCCACACGCTTCTGGTGGAGCAGCGGATAGAGAAAGACAAGCTGCCCGAGGTGGTGAGGGAGTCCGACGCCGCTCTCAGGTGCGTGCCGCTGCGGGGGGGGGGGGGGGGGGAGGAGGAGGAGGAGGAGGAGTGAGGTTCTGATGTGCAGCCTGTGGAACAACAAGCTGCTTCTGGGTTTCAGAGAAGGCTTTGAGCAGTTCTTCGACCGCCTGCAGCAGCACGGTGTGCCCGTCTTCATTTTTTCCGCCGGCCTCGGCGACGTGCTGGAGGAGATCCTCCACCAGTCTGGAGTCTACCACCCCAACGTCAAGGTGGTGTCCAACTTCATGGACTTCGATGACAACGTGAGTCCTCTTTAGCTCCTGCAGCCGCCGCCGCCGCCGCCGCCGGACGTTCACTTTGAAAGCCCAGGTGGGTGACCCGCTGTGTGTCGCAGGGCGTCCTGCGGGGATTCAAAGGGGAGCTGATCCACGTCTACAACAAGCACGACGGCGCCCTGAGGAACACGGAGTACTTCAAACAGCTGAAGGAGTACTGCAACATCGTCCTGATGGGCGACTCGCTGGGGGACCTCAGCATGGCCGACGGGGCGCCCAACGTGGAGAACATCCTCAAGATCGGCTTCTTAAATGACAAGGTGCACAAACACAGACCTGAGAAACACACGTGGTTTATCACTTCTAAATATCCAGCGGAGGTGAGGGGGGTGAGGGAGGTGAGGGGGGTGAGGGGGGTGAGGGAGGTGAGGGAGGTGAGGGGGGTGAGGGGGGTGAGGGAGGTGAGGGGGGTGAGGGGGGTGAGGGGGGTGAGGGGGGCCGTACAGCAGCTGCCTGCTACCAATAGATGTGGGTTTTTCTTCATTTAAATAGAAATGGGCAACTTGTGGCCTCATATGTGCCCCCAACATATTTTCTAAATATAACGATGAAAGAAAGACCCTAAAGTTGAACTAAAACATTTTACAACTAAATACATTTTAACGTGGAAATGATCAATGAGGTTGAGTTATAAGCTCTCAAGTTAGCTTTTATTTATTTTTTTTAATAAATTGGTCCAATTGCCAATAATTGTTAAATAGCATGCTACCATTTATTTGCCCCTCTGGTAGAGAGAATGAACATTTTATTACCCTCGTTTGAGTGTGAGCTCTGTGACGCTCCATGATGTCTGTCCTGACCTGACCCCGTCTCCGTCTCCCTGCTGTCTCCCCCTGCAGGTAGAGGAGCGCCTGGACAAATATCTGGACTGTTATGACATCGTCCTGGTGAAGGACGAGACTCTGGAAGTGCCCAATGCCATCCTCCAGAAGGTTTTATAACAAGATGGCTCCCCCACCTGCATCATCCAGCTCTGGAAGACTCCCCCAGCTCCTCCACCTTTCACCCTCTAACAGCCTTTTGAAAAGACATTTTAAATCCCCTGAATGAACTCTTCTAAAAGTCTGTCTCAAGCGTGTTTCGTCAATGTTACTTGTTTCTGATGTCTTCTCCCACATGTTACGATGACTGATTAACCCAAAGTGAGACCATAGGTCACCTTCAGCTCTCACTCCGTTACCGTGGATATTCCCAGGATTTTATCTTTACTACAGTCGTATTTTATACAATAAACCCGGTGCTTTCTGATTTTTGGAGCAATCCCAGCACCTCAGGTACTCTAATTACACGATCCATCTTGAGAAGAGCAGCTTTTCAACCCGAGCTGCTCTTCATTTTAACAACACATATCTGGCACAGCTTTGAAATGGCTGAAGTAATTCAGTTCGTGAAAGACGCGTGGCTCAGACACGGGACGGCCACCCACAGTATTTATTTAGCTTTAAGAGATGAGACTGAGCCGATTGGGAGGAAAGTGAGGAAACGCACTTTAAATTTTACGTATGGGGACAAAGGAGCCCCGGCACATGTGGCGGTAGTTTGGATGTGTGGAAGTAGAAAGTAGTTCTTGCACATAAGAAAGCCGTGTTTACACTTGTTTTTAAGTTACTTCACAGAAAAAGAGACGCTTGATTATACATTGGACATTTATAACTCACCCAAACAAGCATCTTTCATGCCAGTGTTAAAGGTTAAAGAGGTGTTAGAGTTTCTCATCAACAGGAATTATAACCGATGCCTTGAGATGTTGTTATGAACTAGAGATGATGGTTCATCTGAATCCACTGACAGTCGGCTCGTCAGCTCTTCACTCTGTGGTGGAATCGAGTTCTACCTCCAATATATTTGACCTTGTTTTTATCAAAAGACTCAACGTGTCTCAGTTTGTCTCGCCCTGTTGTGTTGAATGTGCTCTTTGAATTTGTCTGTTTTTGATGTGCTGCTATCACCTGCATGTTGCCTTTTCTTATTGTTGAGTTTATGTCACAGAAACGGGAGACTAAGATCTATATCTATATGGACTATATCAGTTAAAAGGGGAATAATACTGTCATACTGTACATGTGGGCGTTATATGGAAGTATATATTTGTTTCTCTGCACTTGGACATATTTTCTGAGGTTCAGACTGGTGTGTTTTATTTTTATAAGCAAATGGCTTCTTCTTTCATGGCGTGATTATAAAATGCAATAAAAAGTCCTTTTGTGAAGCTCTGCAGTTGATCACACTGGACCTCCATCCCTCAGAGAGTGTGATGCTGTTTAATGTCGTGTCATGTGGTTTAGAAGTGTTCCTTCTAAATACATTACTGCGCAGGATTATTTGTTATAGCATTTACAGTGTATGTCCTTTAGTGGGACTCCCTAGATGAAAACGCCTTTCCACATTTTTGGATATCTGAGTTGCAATTGTCCACATAATGCACATATTTTACTTGTGAGCTTCCTGCAGTATATTTAAACTTCTTACTGTGGTGTGAAAAGTGGAGCAGCTGAATTGATGTCTCGTACTTAGTGACCTAAATAAAGGGATATCTTATCTTATCTTAAACACCATCAAGCAGTATTTATATTTATACGCTTGCGGAAAACAAATAATCAATCAAAAGAATGTGCTTATGCTTGAAGGTATTTTATCAGAAAGGACAGTATTCTGAAGACGAGTGATGTTGCAGCTGGATTACTGGAAGTTAGAATGAAATGGCTTTGGCTGCAGTGTCATCCTCATCCTGCAGGGTGATGGTAGGACTATCGGTTGTCTTTATTGTTTTATCTACATAAAAACACCAACTTTTCATGGCTCGTTGGTCTCGGGGTATGATTCTTGCTTTTGGTGCGAGACTTCCTGGATGAGCCCAATCTTTTACATCTGAAGTTGCTGCACATTTTCTCTTGTTTTATAAGGTAACTCGTTCAATTACTTGAGCTACAACAGCAGTGTGACAACACGTGTGAACTTTAACAGTTAAAAAATAGACAAAACAGAAAACCATCTCTGAAAAAATACAAGAAAATGACAAAGGGGGACACTTTGAGCATGGTGCAGTAACACAAATATCCTGCAGGGGGCAACAGATCGCCAGAATCTTTTTAAGTGGATCCCAGGACACAGTAAAACTCAGACAACGTGGCATAACTGCAGAAACATACAGTCAGTCCAGTACCTCTGAAAACATGGCTCGTTGGTCTAGGGGTATGATTCTCGCTTAGGGTGCGAGAGGTCCCGGGTTCAAATCCCGGACGAGCCCTTAACTTTTCAGAAAAGACTTTGCAACCTATAATTAGTGAAGTTCAGGGATCACCATCAAAGAAACGACGAAATACATCACAGTACAGGCATCAGTTCTTATGAAACTTATCTTTGTAAAGGCAGTCCATCCTTATTTGATGTTTAAAAAAATATATATTACATGTTTTTACTGTTATTAGACTAGAATTTCTTTTTCCAAATATTCATTCGTCTACCTACAAACGATAATCGCTATCCAGCATCTTCAGCTATATTTAGAATGCAATGTGTTCAAAATGTAATATTTAATTTACCACTATTAAGATTTTGGTTCGGCAAGGCAGGTTTATTTCAAAAGCACAATTCACACAAAAGGCCATTCACAGTGGTTTCCATGGAAATATAGGAAACACATTAAAGCAAGGCAATTAACATTCTTTACATATGAAATACATTTAAAAAAGCATAGCATTGAGAATAGATATATAATATTGTTTAATGAAAGACCCCAAAAAATATTAGTGTTTTAAGTCCTGATTTAAAAGAAGTGAGTCGGCAGGAAGTTTGTTCCACCGGGTGACGAGCATCGGAAATTAAAAGCTGCTTTGCCTTGTTTCTTCTGACTCTGGGAACAATTAGTAAACCTCTTGTTGAGGACCTCAGAGGTCTGAGATGGTTCATCTTGTATGAGTACGTCTGAGACGGAGTCAAGCAGAGTGGTGACCTTTAACCTTTCACACACTCATTACACCTCCGTTTTCTTTCTGGGTTGATCAGTAAAAGGTTTTTACATATAAACCCAATCATTTGATTTATGCTCTTACTCAGCAAGTATGAGGGGGTCATATTAAAATAAAATAAAATAAAATAAAATAAAATACAATAAAATAAAATAATTTAAATTAAATTAAATTAAATTAAATTAAATTAAATTAAATTAAATTAAATTGAAAGTTATTGTATAGCATAACATATAAACTCTTGCCTCACAGTGAGAAGGTCGTGGGTTCAAGTACGACCCATGTACACAGTATTTAAATAGCCCGTTGGCAAAGACTCGGTTTCCCATGATGCCTTGCAGCTCCTCCTCCTCCGAGCGTCAGTGCCATGACAACAGGACGATGGCAGCAGGCAAGAGGTGGAGAAATGTGATGTTTGTGTGAAGAAGGAGTAAGAAACCTGCGGTTAAAACAGACCGGGGCCGTTTTTGTAAAGGTAGGAAAAGCTCGGAAACTCCGCCGAAAGTGGAAAATCCGTCAAAGAAACTCGGCAACAGCGTTTGTGAGCTCGCTAGCTCGGACCCAGGTGATTTGGAGAGCTAACTAATTAGCCGGCTAAGCTAAAGTTAATTCATCCAGCTTGACGCTCGCTGCTCGGTAACTTTACTCTTCTGGATGCTGGAGCTCCAGACAGTTTGGGTCTCTGGCGTTCACTACCTTAAACGTTAGTCAAACAGGAGTCCTTTTGGGAATGCAGTGCAACACAGTACACAAATACACAGGTGTATTGAAACTCAAGAGTATTCTGAACAACAAGTACAGACTCACCTGCTCCTCTCCTGTACAGGTAAAACAAGGAGCTGCAGCTTTCTGATTAATGGCAGTGTTTTTAAGTGCTACTCGTTTTTCTTGAAACTTCTTAGGATGTAGTTTTGCCATGATTATTCATGAGATCCAATGTAATGTGACACACTTTACTTAACAAATCAATGATCGTCTGTTCAGTTAATATGTAGATAGAAGGGTGTACTTGTTACCATCACATTTTATTCCCATTTAGCAGTTCCATGCTATTGATTATAGGTTAATTGTATGTGTCTCAGCATCAGTGTGCTTGTTAGCCTTGATAAGTTACAAGAGATCTGACAAACACATGAACAAGAATGTGTTTTGGATACCTCATGCTGAAGCTATGAAGCTTTCTGAGTTACACTCTCAAAGATTTCAAGAAATGACAGTGGGTCTGTTGATTTTCTGATTCAAGCAGCAACAGTGATAGAGCTCATAGAGAGTGTAGAGTTTTGTTCAGGTTCTGCAACAACAGATACAGTTAGAATATTGCACCTCATGTTGTATGACTGTAAAAATCAGTTGCTGAACATTTTAAAAGTATTAGAAGCACTGTTTGGTATAACGCGACGGTTAAAAATGAATGTAATGTGCAATAGATTTTGTCATTTAAGTCAATGAAGCAGACAAGATGATGCTGGTATAACAGATACCGTTGAAGTTTTTGTAGATTAAAATGAATAAAAGTCACAACACAGGATGACCCAGTTGTTGCTTCTGTCAGTATCCGTGTGTTCTTACATTAATTGTTGATGATTTTAATACGAGTTGGACGTTCACATAGTGCTGCCAGCTCAGGCCTGTATGGCGATGCACTGCGACCAGGAGGGATTCTCTCCGTCTGGATTATCTGCCTGTTCCACCTGCTCAGCACTTAGCAAGGAGAAAAGCTGCTTGCCCCCACCTACACCCCCCCTCCATCAACCCCTCCTCCCCGTCCCTCCTCACTCACACACACAAGCTTGAAGTCATGTGACTAGTCGGCCTCTCGTCCTGCCAGAAGTGGGATGCACTTGCTCTCCTGTGCTTTGGGACAGTGTTCCTAGCTGTCATCGTGACAATGGCTCAGGCTCCTCCTTTCTGGTCCAACTGATTATCCAGACAGCCTTTGTACTGGCCACTGGGCTGGTGGTTCAGTGTTGTGCCAGCAGGATAAATCTGGTAACGGATGTGAATAAGCAGTGCTAAGCCCGTCTCCATTATAAACTGTGGTGCTCTTGACCTCACGACTCCACCTGTAGCTGCTCAGTGTGTCAGGGTTCACACTGACAAAGGTTAATTCCTCAATCTATCTTTTGATGCGTGATATTTTGTGTAACAGTGTTAGTCTGTCAGTAACACATTATTTCACATCATTTGAAACTTATGAAGAATAATCTATAATCAGGCCCGTGTGCCAAAACCAGACTGCAGGAGGCTCCAGCAGCTTCAGAAGTTCTTGGGACATTTCATCGTATTTTGCACCAGATGGTTTCATTAAAATGAACTTTATGTGGAGATTGTAGTGATTTTCTTTAGTAATTGTTTGGTTTTGTCAAAATATAGACATTTCCATTGCATATACTCTCGGCCACAACAAAGAACAATTTTGAAGTTTGAATTTTAAGCTTGTTATGACACTGTTTTACCTTTGCTGCCCACTCCAGATGAAATTGGAATGAATGTGGCACCTGAATTGAAATGTTTAACATCCCTTGCATAGACAAATGGTTTAATAGAACGTTACATGTCGATTCTCCTGTTTACAAACTCTAACTCAAGATTCCTCTTCTTTGGTCAGAGGCAGAATGTCGCTGTTTAAGGCCCGTGATTGGTGGTCAGCAGCGCTCGGCGAGGGCGAGGAGTTTGACCAGGGATGCCTTTGTGTCGGCGATGTGGACAACAGTGGTACTGGACATGGTGAGTGTGTATTCCAATAATATGCTCATGATGAGGATTAGTTAATAGTAATATAGTGCTTCTTTTGATGGACTGTACACAAACTACTGCTTCAATAAACCTAAGACGAGTAGTGTGTTGCTTATAATACATCAAGATGTACACACACACACACACACACACACACACACACACACACACACACACACACACACACACACACACACACACACACACACACACACACACACACACACATAGGTTGAATTGAGATTGAATGATAAATAATGTTTTTTTTCAGAACCTCATTCAAAAGCTGGACACATTCTAGATTCTGTGTGTCGGCTTATCTAAACCATTGAGCTGTAGTTCTGTAAGTTTCAGGGAAATGTTGGAGCATTGTTTTTAAATTAACATCCCACCATATATTCAGATTGTCCAGCCAAGTTAAGGGAAGAGTATGAACTGATGACGCACCTTGGATAGTGGACCAAGTCCAGGTGACCCGATTCCGTGGCTTTTCAAAGCTTTGTTTATTTGTTTGACTTGCACTAGCATTATAATGATTGGACTAAAAACAGGAAATAAGCACAGGTAAAGTTATGTATGTTTGACTAAATGCTGGATCATTGTGATGTCATGAAAACAAATTTCCTCTGTTGTATAAATCCGTTATGATCTCTTTCAGGGATTTTTATTTTACCTGTATTTTCTCTGGCAATTGCTTGAAATCAATTGATTTGTTTTACAAGCAAGGCCTGGCCTTAAATTGGCAATGCTCATGTTCTCCTTGCTTTGACAGAAATATGTGACTGTCGTTCTAATTGTGCAGACAAAGTTGTAGTGGGCAGCTACATGGGGATGCTGAGAATCTTCTCCCCAAATCCCACCAAGTCCACTGAAGGAGGTCCAGTCGAGGCTCAGCTTCTCGAAGTCCAGCTGCAGAATGCCATCATCCAGGTGGAAGTGGGCAAGTTTGTCTCGTAAGTACAACAGAGAAACCTGGGACAAAGCTACCAAAGGTCTTTTAATGACATGGAATCCAACCAGGGCTGGATTTTGAATCCGAATTTTGATCTTCTGTCCTGTTGGAATGTGAGTTACAAGACGTAATGTGGGAGTTCCAACTAAGATCAATCGCACAAAAGTTTAGCTGAGTGAAAGAAGGTACAGCTGGCATTTGCAGTCATTAGTTGTACTACTGCTTTCAGCTTTAACACAATCCTGATTTATTAAGTCACTACAGATCAGCAAGACCATTGAGTGTGTAGATAATCTGATCCTCCTCCTCCTCCTCCTCCTCCTCCTCCTCCTCCTCCTCCTCCTCCTCCTCCTCCTCCTCCTCCTCCTCCTCCTCCTCCTCCTGCATGTTAACAGTGACGTATTTGCATGGCTGCAGGCTAATGCCAATCAGATTCACCGAACACTGCCATGAAGCAACTAGAGTTACAGTCTATGAATACTCTACTATGTTGTTTCCATGAAGGACTGACGATATTCTACCAAAGGTTTCCAAAAATATAGTAGTTTATGTAATCTGACTGATGCACTGATGTATTCAATCTACACAAGGAGATAACACATTCTGTTAACAGAATAACCCAGTCATTCAAACTATTCAAAAAGACATGAACCTAAATAATTCACGTCATCAAAGGATCACATTTGTGGAATTTGCAGTGTTGTTAAAGCAAACCTTTGAATATATGTTGAGTTTAGAGCAGGTTAAAAACTGCAGCTTAGAGCTGTCATGGTGGCCAAAGTAAGCAGAGTAACTGTCGTGCAATCGCAACTCAATCTCCTCTGTGATCCACAAATGTGCTTTAATGCAGAAATGGATCATAGTTTCTTCTTTACCTTCATGTCATGACCTTCTGTGAATTATAATCATTCATAGTATAGCCTGTAATAAAGCCTGCTTCAAACCTCCAGGCAGAAACACCCATTCATAACTTATTGCACTACTTTTTCATTCATAGAAAAACCATCCCAGCTCTTACTTGCCACCACATTAACATATGTATTTTTCTCTCTCTGCAATGCACTCTAACGCCAAACCGAGAGCGTCTGGAGGTTTTCTCCCTGCTCATGGTTTAGCCTCATCTCTAAGGCCCGCAGCCCAAACATAGTCTTGCTGATAATATCAGGCTCACTGCTGAGTTGCTAGAATAGCTGCTGGAAGCCAAAGTTCCTCATGCTGCTTAGTTCTGGCACAGTTCAATGTTAAAACCTGCCCATGTTTAGTTCAAGGGCAAGAAGGTTCTGCAAATGTCCCCAAGTTGTTTTGAATAAACGTGATTAGGAGGCATGTCGTAGCTGAGACTGTCAATGTGGAGAAGAGGATAGACAAACGGGAGAAAAGGTGGGATCGTATAGCAAATAGGACAGATGTGGCATTTGAACATGGAGACTGAATCATTTCCGTTTCACTACCACCTCTCAGAATGTTCCTGCTTTTACTGCACAGGTTAAAGGCATCAGTAGTTCATTTTTCCAAAGGGCCGCCCATGGAAATCTGGGATTGTTGTGCAGAGCCCAAAGTCAAATTTGATGCTGCTCACTCTTATTAAAAAAAAAAAAAAAGAGTGAAATACTGCATTTAATTAAGGACTCGTGTCCTGCTTCAGTCAAGCCGTTTTATTTCTGTGTTTTGTCAATTAGTTTTGCTTCATATTGTAATATTCGCCCACAGTGACTGATTCTCGACACAGCTTTCCCTTTGACCTCAGGCGGGTCCTTAGGTTTTGTTCTGAGTCCTACTGAGTTATTTTTTTGTCCTGCGAGCAAACATTTCTGCTGAGAGACGATTGTCCACTTCTCTAGTTTACGCAGTGATTTGATTTTAATTGCTATCTTATACGTCCTTTACAGTTTGATCATCTTTTACTAGAAACTCAGAAATGTACCGGCGTCCCTGTTTTCTTTATTTTTATTAGGGACTGAGGGATTCCTCAAGGCTCCATACTGGGCCCCCTGCTGTTCTGTCTTTACATAAATGACCTGCCAAACGTCTGCAAAGAGGCTGAGTGTCAACTTTATACTGCTGACACCATTATATATGTCCCAGCTAAGACTCCAGAAATGGCTGGAGAGTTACTCAACAAACAGTTGGTCAGTGTCTCGCCATGGTTAGAGGACAACTGTCTGTCTTTGAATCATTCAAAAACAGTGGCTATGTGTTTCTCTCTGCGCAATAAATCCCTGGAGAACTTCCAGATACTGAGAAACAAAAAAACAGTTGATAATGTTGAGACACAAAATGTCTGGGGGTTGTCTGGGACCGCCACTTAGAATTGGACGTGGACACAAAGACAATATCACAAAGGATCCAGACCAACTTGAATTGCTTCCGTTTAATAAAACCTTGTTTATCCACGAATGATGCTAAATTGTTCTTCCTCTCAATGATTCTCTCACGTCTCATCTTGTTTCACTGTGTGGGGACATGAAAACTGTCCCCTCTCTGTACAAACAGGCACTAACAGAGATGGACAGGAGGACAGCCCATGAGGCGGCACTACTGGACAATTTTAGAAAAACACAATTTTTTAAGTCTCGACAGTTTTATTAAATACTCGTTCTTAAAATTAAACTTTAAATGTGTGTATAATGTTGCGCCTGAGTTTGTATGCAAAATGATGTATAAATGTGGTGTCACCACTAGGGGCGCTGCAGACGGTGACTGTAAACCAGCAGCTTCTCAGGTCAGGGTCCACAGATCTGGATCAACTAGAAACCCTCACAGATCTGGAACAACTAGAAACCCTCACAGGTCTGGAACAACTAGAAACCCTCACAGGTCTGGAACAACTAGAAACCCTCACAGACCTGGAACAACCAGAAACCCTCACAGATCTGGAACAACCAGAAACCCTCACAGATCTGGACCAGTTCAACAGCAAAGCAAAGCGCTGCTTAAAGACCAACCCAGCATGCGGACATTAAATACATTTTAAAAAAATCGGCAAACTATTTATACTATATCATGTTTTATGTATAACTGTGTACAACTGTTTGCTTGTGTCTGTTTCATGTTGGGGACCGGGTCTGCAAATGAGCCTTTGGCGCGATGGCTCATGGGCATGGCATCAGTTGCTAGTGTTGTACCAACGCTCTCTGTTCTGTCCCTCTTAAATAAAGTAGAAATTACTTTGAATGTTGTGTTTAGTGTGTATGTCTGCAAATGTTGGTTTTTTTTTGCATTTCTGAGCCACATTTAGTTGCATTTTATGATCTGAAAGGTGACATATCAAATCAGATTGATAAAACTGTACTGAACTGCAGAATAATCACAGATTGTGGAGCTAAAAGCAACATTTGATTTTCATTATCGATCACTTCTTTATTATTTGCATCTAGTTTGTTGCTACTATTTTCTTACATACAAATGAACCTGATTCTACACAATTCTACTTTATCAAACTCAGCATTGAGAGTCACAAGCCAGCAGGAAAGCCCCGCTGCACTATGTCTGCAGCTTTACAGCAATGCAATCTGTGCAACGGGATCTATAGATGCAGTTTTTCATCTCCTAATTTGGTGAATGAGGATTCATGAACTCTCTCAGTCCCACGTTCACAAAATATCAATATCAAATCACAAAATACAGTATTTTGCTGGAAATGTGCAGCAAACGTACAATTATTAGGATGTAAACACCTTGAAATACCCATTGTCTCACTCAGGAAACTGTTGCCTTGCTTTACCATTAATTTGGAAACGAATGCCTCATGTAGCCTCGCTGCGGCTGCACATGAACCTCCTGGTAAGACAGAGTTCTGGGAAAAGCTGCGGTCCTCCCCGAAGGGTTCCCACATCATCACACTGGGAGCAGAATCCAAGTAAATCAATCTGTTTGGAAGATGTCGTGTTTGGTTACTCGTGGTTTCTCTGCACAACATTTTTCAGAGACTGGTGGGCATTTTGGTGAGCGGCCTGGACAGTGAAGCACATTGTAAATATTGTGAGGGCAGACGGAGGTGGGCAGATGGTGAAAGGTTTTGTTTCAGCACTGATGAGTGTGGTTTTCCAGGGAAGAAAGAAAACTTGTGGGATCCAGACTTTTGCTGCCTTCTTGTTGTTCTCTCAACAAACATAAAAACATTGGTTTGAAGTCGGGAGGGCGGCGTTTGTTCCACGTCCACAAAGTGGGCACATTCCTTCTCGGTGGTTTTGTGGTAATGTCAATAAGTGAAAATCTAGGATCAGCTTCACTGGAACATCACCTACACCTCAACCATAACCAATGTTTAAAAAGAAAAATCCAACAGCTGCCTGGGTAATTATTTTCGAAGTATGAGTTAAAATAGGAGTGGATACCACCCTTTAGCTGAGAACGTGGATTTAACCACAGTGGCAGGAAGCATCTGGCCTGTTGAAATGTCTGAGGAAACTTTACCTTCACAAGTCCTGTTAGACAACTTACTACTTGTATTTGAACTTCTGCTTGGCTTTATTACACGGTAAACTTGAAGTTTACTGTCTTTTCAGGTGTTCGGAGCTTCTTCATTTAGCTGTCCTTCACCCCAGGAAGCTGTCGGTCTACTCTGTGTCTGGTAATGATTGCATACACTTTTATCACTACTGCTCCCTTCACTCACGTTGTAGTGATTCAACTTATCGACTCATTTTCATCTGTCTGTTTCAGGCACTGCAGGGAATGTGGAGCACGGTGACCAGTACCAGCTGAAGTTGGTGTATGAGCACAACCTGCAAAGAACGGCCTGCAACATGACGTACGGCACCTTTGGAGGAGTCACAGGTAGATGAACGGATGATTTCTCTTCATTCATGAAAGGTGACCTCTGCAGTAACAAAAAGCAACCTGCTGCTCTACATAATTGTCCAATGAGTTTGCAGGTCAAACAAACAGCCCCGCTTGTTGTCTTTATTTGGTCTTCATTTTTAAAAGCCGGTGGATGAAACACACGAGGATCACAATGCTTAGAAAGACTTCTCTCTCACAGCTCAGGCTTTCACACACATGTGTATGTCATTTATAGGAAAGAACACCTCGCGTCTACTAGGATCAGTGATTGATTTATGATTTCGCCAGCCTCTCTCAGCTTTTCTTCATCTGTCTTTATGAGAATGTTTGATTTTAAAGCCTGGGATGGAGGACAAGTAAAGCTGGTCCTCATTCCTTCAAACATGCATTGTCAAAGGTTGTTCTCACAACAGTATAGGAACTCAACAGTGTGCGTGTGTGTGCGTGCGTGCGTGCGTGTGTGTGTGCGTGTGTTTGTGCGTAAGAACATCTGCTCAAGTCCCTTGGCAAAAGTAGTGATTGGCAGCATTGGACAAATATATGAAACTATAAATGTCTGTAATAAGAGCGAAAGCGGGAAACAGAGGGAGGTCATGGAGCTGCTCTCTCTTTTTAGTCAATTGGGCTTTTGGAAAAACCAAGTAGGGGAAAGCCCTCAGGTCGCTGGTATGTGGCATCCAAGAAAAACACACACAAGCAGGCACATGCACACAGACACACACACTCTCACACTCGGGGAACCCCCTTCAAAGGAAAGAAAATGGCATTTGCAAATAAAGTCTGTATTGTCAAGAGGTGTGTGTGTGTGTGTGTGTGTGTGTGTGTGTGTGTGTGTGTGTGTGTGTGTGTGTGTGTGTGTGTGTGTGTGTGTGTGTGTGTGTGTGTGTGTGTGTGTGTGTGTGTGTGTGTGTGTGTGTGTGTGTGTGTGTGTGTGTGTGTGTGTGTGTGTGTGTGTGTGTGTGTGTGTGTGTGTGTGTGTGTGTGTGTGTGTGTGTGTGTGTGTGTGACTGATAGAAAGAACTGTGCAGACTCATTAAAACCAATACCTTGGCCAGTACTGGATGCACGTGTGTACTTCATACCACAGACCAACAAGTGTGACTGTGTTTCCACGTGTTTTGCGGTCGTTCTGCTCAGGCTTGGAGATGTTAAGCGAGCTCTCAAACACACTCACGCGCTACAAAATACACACCAGGATAAACAGTCCTTGTCCTGCGCTCACACACATAAACTCCTGGATGTTTAGTCCTTTTTGACAGAGGTGACCACAGCAACTTGTAACTTAGCCTTGGCTAGTTTTCGTGCCGGATGCCCTTCCTGTCTCAGGTGCCTTCCTGGACAGTCAAGGTCAAGACTCAACCCGGTGTACCACAAGAGTCTCTATACATCAGTGACTTTCTTTTCTTTCTTTTAGAGACTCCTCATTGGCATTATTTTGTAATTTAATGTCAAACATCACGTTTTACCACAACCTCAGCCTAAATTTTGAGCTTAATGCTAAAGCCAGGTTCCAATTCTCCACTTAATGCCCCTTTCAGATCTTTCAATGTCAATCTTTCCTGTCATTGTAAAGCAGAAGCTAAAAATGGTTTAATTGTTCATCCCTTTATGCAAAACCTGTGACTTGTTAGTTTTACACACTGATGAATATTACATTGCAAACATAAAACTATAAGATGTGTAATGAAGAAGGATGTACAGAGTTGTGATTTGCACAGTTCCTTAGATCCAGTATGGAATAACAAGCCTTTCACTGGGGGGGATTACATCTCTTTGTCTGTGTGTGTGCTTTCAATGTTCTCATCAGATTTTTCTCCTACAGTCAGTAAACATGTGCTTGAGGTTGGTTTTTGACTCTAAACTGTCCAGAGTTGTAATGTCTCTTAGTGTTTGTCCTGTGAAGGACTGGAAACCTGTCCAGGATGGACTCGGCCTTTGTCCATTGTCAGCTGGTGTCAACTGCAGAATCTAGTGACCTTAATATAGACAAATCGCTGTAAAAGATAGATGATGTCATCAGCTGAATTCGAGCAAATCTGCTATTTAGTGTCTCCCTCACAAGGTCAAAAACCAAAAAGTACACGTGCGCTACATCGTCAACGTCCTGACACAGTACACAAGATAATCACACAGAAACAAATACATGTTCAGCAGAAACTTGCGTGACATCATCCTTTCTTTTGCTGTTGTTTACAGCTTGTACCACTGGGTGGCAGTACAGGCTCTGAAGTGCCCCTGAAATGAGGTCTATCTTGAAAAATCTTGAATGAATGGCATTCTGTATTGCCCCCTGAAGGGGGAATTCCTTTTTGCCCACCTCCCAGGAAGGTCAAAGTTCAGCTGCAGTGTGAATACTGAGGGCCTTATCCACATCCACCTTGAGGAGAACAGATGCTTTTTATTTTCTCATTTTGACAATTTAACCAAGTTTTGAGTAATGGAAGAATATTCTGCAGCTTTTAAAGCAGACCCTGTAGAAACAAACCAAAATAAGGACAGCTGATGGTTCACATCATGCCACATAAAGAAGATAAGTGGTTTAATGGTTAACACTTATAGCGAGAAGGTTGTGTGTCCGTCCGTCCGTCCCGCAGCAGGACCTAAAGTTGGACCAAGCAGAACAGAATCTAGATGGTTTGCTGAAGGCCTTGTTCTGTTGTCGTGTCTTTCCTCTCTGCCATTGTCAGACCTGGTTCCAGTCCTGATGGTCTTACCATCTGCATTGGTCCCCTTGAAATCTGCAGTGGATTCAGCTTGAAGTTGTTCTCTGTGGTCTTGAAAGTCATTCAGGCCATTATCAAACCAGAGATATTGTGATAACATGTGATTAGTGGCGGGCACCACAAGGTTTCTCTGATGGCCTCCTGTTTAATTAGCATGTTCTATACTTGAAATTTTAGGTCACATCAGTTACACCGACTACCTTATTTGAACTCTTTCTGCTATTTCGAGTTCGCCTGTTCACCGTTGGAACCGTTCTAAAGTCAAAGTTTTCAGTTTTTACCGTTTTCTTTTGTGTAATTCTTGCTAAAGTTAACTGTGTTGTTATCCTGGGATGATTTGATATGAGGAAGCTGCGCTGCTGTTGGACCTTTCCTCACTCACTTCACATCGTGCACAAGAAAGTGAGATGTTCAACTGGTTGACTGGCTCAAACATAAACACGTGTACACACTTGTAATGATTGATACACACATGGACACAGGATGGAGGTTTTGTTTCTGCTGATGTAGCTTCGCTTCACTTTCTTCACTGATGATGTGTGGCAGCACTCTGACGTTCAAAATGTGTGTTTGGATATGAAAAGCTTCAATTGTTTTACGTGTGTGTGTGTGTGTGTGTGTGTGTGTGTGTGTGTGTGTGTGTGTGTGTGTGTGTGTGTGTGTGTGTGTGTGTGTGTGTGTGTGTGTGTGTGTGTGTGTGTGTGTGTGTGTGTGTGTGTGTGTGTGTGTGTGTGTGTGTGTGTGTGTGTGTGTGTGTGTGTGTGTGTGTGTGTGTGTGTGTGTGTGTGTGTGTCGAAGTGTTTTTGCAAGCCATGACTGCTCATACACGTGAGTGTGTGTGTGTGTTAGTCTGTAATAGCTGCCATTTAGCTGTGCTGTAGGCCCAGTAATAGCAGCTCTGTACTAATACAGCTCTAATAGCTGGGCTGCCTTTGGGTTTGGGTCACACTGAGGCCACACACACACACACACACACACACTCAGAGCGTGGACTGCTGTTTTCAGGCTTTGGTCAGACACATGGACACATGCAAACACACACGCGGTCACTCACAGACACGTACAGACGCACATGAGCTGGCGCTCACACTCCAGTACAAAAGCCTACATGAGCACGTTCACCTCCACTTCCACACACTTTGCTCTTTCTCATATATGCTGACATTTTTACCGTCTCTCTCACACACACACTCAGAAGTGAAACTCTGCCCACTGCAGTGTGCAGCCAGCCTCTGTGCTTTGTTGGCGGCTCCATGTGCTTGTTCAACATGTCTTATTAATGACACTAATACAGCCCTGTTTCCTCCACTGTGTCTGAGCAGCGGCGCTCTCACACTGGGCTCTTTGACGCGTGATACCTGGGTGTGGGCATGTGAAATTACATGTGCTTGATTGCAGATGTGGCACAGCACGCTTCTCATTTTTGGGTCTTAACACTTCTGCTCATAGTGATGATACGTGGTTGTGTCGGGTGTTTGAGTGTGAGCGTTTTTTCCAACCGTGACTCGGCTTTTCAGGGTGGCAAATGATCCCCACACACCTGACAGTTCAGCCCAGGCTCTCCCTGCTGGGGAGCTTACTTGTGTTCACTTTTCTGGAGTATTAATGAAAGAGCAACATCTAATGAAGTAATAGTAATATCAGTGTAGTAATTTTGCTTATATTGCAGTTTTCAAAACCGTTGTTACAAATTGCTTTAAAGATAAAAAGAATAAACAAAGAATGTAAACAACAAATACATAAAAATACACAGAAAACACAGAATAAGTTAACTGAAATAATTAGGGTTTTGTTTAATTATGAACTACTGTACTCAGTTATAGTTTGCATTTGAAAAGAAATCTTAGTTTTTTATTATGATATATAATGATAATTTTCCAGCTGCATGATGATCTTTGCAGAAATGTGTGATTTGGTATTGTGGGGAAAAATAAAGGCTTGTTTTATCTTCCTCAAAAAAGTGAAATAAAATGCAGTTTTGGGAAGCGTGAACCAGCACGAAGTAATGCTGCGTTGGCTATAATTTAATAACTCTAAATTTAATCATAACCAGAACAATCTGCTATAATTTCAAACCGTACACAGCCTCGGTGCTGAGGGTAGACTGTCAACACTGACTGGAGCTTTTCTATTTATACAAATTTTCCACATCACAGACAGTCACACAGCAGACATTAATCTCTGCCACTTCTGAACTTTACACAATGCTTTTATTCTGGAGAATACTGAACAAAGAAGGGTTTCCATTGTTTAGACACAATCGCCTATTTTGAGGAACGCACGTTGTGGCCGAGTGTAAATTCAACCCATGCAGACGTTCGTAATCTGCTTTAGGATTTGTGGTTCGGTCAATATTAGATGTTATGTTTCACGCACTTGTATTCACTGGGGGTGTTCACGGTATGAGCAACCTTGTCCTTCAGTGTGTTAACAGCCACCCTGAGACACACACACACACACACACACACACACACACACACACACACACACACACACACACACACACACACACACACACACACACACACACGCCTGTTTACACAGAACCGGTGTGTAGGAGTGTGCGGTTTTTCTGTCTAAATCCTCAGTGATAGATGTTAAGTATGTGTGTGCGTTGCGCTGTAGGTGGCTGTCTCCCTGACCTCTACTTGATGGCAGTGTGAGTTTTAATAGCGCATTGAGGCCTAATTATAGTTCTCTGGTCACACAACCCCACTGCTTTATGACCATGTGCCTTTCTGTGTGTTTTGTGCGTCAGCGCTTACTATATCCTACATTGGACGTTTTCTAATAAACACACATCGTTCTAGTACACACTCCTACTCTGAGCCAGGTGTGTGTGTGTGTGTGTGTGTGTGTGTGTGTGTGTGTGTGTGTGTGTGTGTGTGTGTGTGTGTGTGTGTGTGTGTGTGTGTGTGTGTGTGTGTGTGTGTGTGTGTGTGTGTGTGTGTGTGTGTGTGTGTGTGTGTGTGTGTGTTTTAATGGAGATATCAGACTCAGCCAGAGGCAGAAATGCACCTCGCAGCACAACATGACATTGTGGCTGACATTAAACAGAAGTCATTCAGAATTGTTGGTGCTTGAGTTTAAATGTGAGGTTTCACAAGTATCAGACTGAGAACTGTCATAAAACAGAACATTTAACCCCCGAAAATGTCTTCCAAGCACTAATGCTTTTATTCCTCCTAATCCTCTCGCCCAGACGTCTTCAAAAAGGGCCCTTTGTCTGCAAAGCGTTTTAAGAATCCCTCAGTAAACATCAGATGAACCATGTTGGCTCCATCAGCTGACCTCCTCTGAAAGCAAAGGTGGATCTGTTCCAATCACATAACAGAACTTTAACCTGATCATCACTGACTGCACCTGTAAAAGGTTGATAATGGAGCCCCTACAGTAGTGACCTGCTCAAAGTGATTCATTCATGGTGTTAAACTTGACAGGTGATAGAGGAGAATTTAGGAAAGTCTCCTCACTGCTACTTTTACAGCGTCTCACACACCCACCAATCGCTGCATGAAAGGACTGTAATTGTCTGGGTAGAAACTTACTCGGGGGGGGGGGGGGGGGGGGGGGGGATTGCATCACAATGCTCAGTTTGAATTGCCAAGATACAGTCAACTTTATTCTCCATTTTTCTTAATCTGGACTATGAACGATTGATTGATTGCTACCTTTGACAACTTACAAATGAATGAAATCAAAATTCATTCCGTGTTAATATGACTAATCTGATTGTGTGCCATTCCAACTGTGAGCTTATTTTACAGTCTTGATGAGAAATTGAGGCTTTAAATGTAGCTCAGATTACAAGATTCCCTCAGTTTGGACAAACTGATGTCAGCTCAGCACAGATTGTATTCTACGCTTACAGATGTGCTTCCAAGCTTTGCAGCCTCACTCAAAATGAAGAGGCTGGTGTTAAATTACCAGCACTCGTTGGTGCTTGTTGGTAGATCCATGCAGTTCAAAGGAAGGCTCCCTGGACGCTGGCCAATCAGAAGAAAATATGGCTTCAAGAGCCACAAGTTAAAAGCTGCTTGGTTTTGATAAAAGTGCGAGACAAAGTGAAGATTATGTTTTCTTATTAAATAACATAATATGTCGACTTGAACCCTTTATTTAAATTGTATTTTTAACAGTGCATTGGGAAGACAAATAGACACTAAATGCTCAAAAGTCACGAAGCACAACAAACAGAAATGAGAAGTCTGATACTTTTATCTTAAATTCCACATCTTGAATGGTTGACAGATCTGATTGACTATAATTTCCTGGATTTTCCTCAGGTCACCACTCCTTGTGTATCCAGTCTATGGACGGGATGCTGATGTTCTTCGAGCAGGACAGCTACTCCTTTGGAAGGTTCCTCCCTGGATTTCTGCTGCCAGGCCCTCTGGTCTACAATCCCAGGACAGACACGTTCCTCACAGTGTCCTCTGCACGCCAGCTGGAGAGCTACAAGTACGACTTCATTCCCTACGCTCTATTTTTTTATATCCAACAACTTAAACACAAACCGATTCAGTTCCTTAAAATAATGACTCTATTCACTAAGATGTAGGAAACTGCTCTTTTCAACTGTAAGACTATAAATCTAAGGATCTGATGCAAATAGCTTCAGCTTAAAATTTTAATCATTGCTAATTGTAAAAGAAAAAAAAAGTTAATTTCACGCCCAGAAATGTAGAAGCCTGAACTGTAAGGAAGGTAATCGATTATCTGATGTCATAAAGAATCAGCTGCTGATGATCAGTTAGACCATCTTACAAGCACGTGTCTGAAGACACACACTCTTCTGTGTGCACATTGTGTGCTCGGAAAGTACCTCACTTTAATGTAAGCACACGCACACAACCCATTTCCCTCTGGCTGACGCATATCTCTTAGAAGTCTGACAGACGGTGTGGGTGTATGCTCAGGCCTGTGTGTAGTCTTCTCTCCCAGCTGTTTGTTATCTATGTGCCCCCCTCTAGTATCAAGAGACTCTCCAGACTAGATATCACTGTGGAAACACTGACTTCACTTCTCTCTCTGGACACAGCCCTGCGGTTCAAATACTGCAGTAAATTACAGCCCACCAGACACAAAGGGCCTTTATAAAATAACAACACGGCATTACTAATAGCAACAAGTTTCCTCTGCAGTGTGCAGTCAGTGTAATGTATCTGGTTTAAATTATATATGATGAGCCAAAATTATTTTTTATTCTGGGTAATTAATGTTTAACCTCAAAATGCATGTTTTTGGACTGTGGGTAAAAGCGTTCCCAGAGAAAACCCACGCACCCACAGAAGGAGCTCCATGCCAGCTCCACACAAAAAGGCCCCCGAGCCCAGATGTCCAGCAACAAGTATGACTAAAAGGATGACGGTTTTTGCTGTGACAGTTTTTTTCAGTGTCGAAGCTCATTGCTGTAATTCAGTGTAGGTTGACAGATAACTTTCTAAAGACTAAAGTATATTTGTTTGTCATTCACACAGTTATGATAGCATTGAGTTAATGGAAGCATGTACACGTTAAACAGCAGCGGGCCTGTGATGGAACCCTGGGGAGCTCCGCATGTCATTTGGTTCAGGGCCTTAAAACTATTCAAACAAAAATGTCATTGTCCTTCAGGTGGGATGTGAAGTAATTAAAAAAAAAAAGAAAAGAAAGGACAGCTGCTTTACTTTACTTTTTAGTGCAGGGTGGTTTCATCTTCATGTTTCAACAGAATAGGGTTGTAACATGACATTGGTTTTGCTTTTGTTGCTTGGAAAAAAAATCTCTCAGTATTTACCTTTTTAAACGTGAAGACCTTTAGATATTTAGAAGCACACTTGTAAAGGATCACTTTACCCTTTTATATAACCTGGCGCTGGTGTGTTATGGCTTTGCAGACTGTTATGCATATTGCATATCGGGTGACAGGGTCAGGACTTCACTGGCTGTTACACATTTAATATCATATGACTGGTCAAATTGTTCTACCTCACTCAGTTTATTTAGCCTGCTGTACCTTCTCCCGCTGTGATGAATGAGCGCTTGATTTAGTGTGTGTGTGTGTGTGTGTGTGTGTGTGTGTGTGTGTGTGTGTGTGTGTGTGTGTGTGTGTGTGTGTGTGTGTGTGTGTGTGTGTGTGTGTGTGTGTGTGTGTGTGTGTGTGTGTGTGTGGTATCAAGTTTCGGATTTTAGTTTGTGTTTATCCATGACACTGAGAAAGTGTGTGGGGGGTTTGAGGTGGGGGTGTTCAGGGACATGCAGACGCTTGTAAGATGTTTGAGGTAAATGAGCACATTTGTTTGCTGAGTTTTTGTAGAAAGATCCTCTCTCTTAAAAATTAGATGATTGTATCCTTAACGTCAGTCGGTGTCCTAAAAGCACGCACGCACGCACGCACACACACACACACACACACACACACACACACACACACACACACACACACACACACACACACACACACACACACACACACACAGGAAGTGTTTTAATTGGCAAAAAATCCCATACTTTGTGCCTGTGTGTTTCCCTCCGTCTTGCTTGATGTTGAGAATGCAGGTGAAATATCCCCTGACTGTGGTTTTTCAATTTCTCCTATATACAGAGGGCTTTGTGTGATTTCTGCGTTCCTTCAAAATACTTAAGTCAACATCTAACCAGATTCTGATGGATTGAAGTAAACGCACAGAGTCTGACATCCACCCTTGCAGTTTTAATTCATTCATGCTACTCATATTCCACCATTAGTACAACATATAAGTGAAGGGTGAAATTGAAATATCAAAACAGAGTGAAAGAATACAGTTATTTCATAGTGTTGGTTTAGTATTATTAGGTTGAATTCAAACTTTCAATCGTGCAGGAGGCTGCCTGTGGATCCATTGAGTGTTCCTCAAAAAGCTTAAAGCCCCTGACATGTTAAATATATTTTTCAGTCCATTTTCTTCCTCAGGAAATGGTCACGGTGTGATGAAGAGGTTTCTTTACTGGCAGTCATCCATAAAGCTCATTAGTCCACCCACTGTTTCTCACAGAGGCTCAGCGGGCACTGCTACTGTACGGATGAGTTCAAAACTATAAATCTTGCGCTCCATTACAATAAGCAGTACAAGTTTAGAGCATTTCCTTTAATATTTTATACAAAGTGTTATGAAGGATTACCATCCAAATCTAAAGTTCTATTCACCATGACAATAACATCAATAGAAAATAACATTTATAATAAAGAGAATGAAGCAACTGTTCTTATAAAGAACTTTTGCGTGATTATTATTATTATTATTATTATTATTATTATTATTATTATTATTTATTTATTTATTTATTTATTTTTTATCCCACAATGCATGGTACACCATGGACAGACCAGAGCAAACACAAAAAGGAAGACTACCTCTCACCTTCACATGCAGTCTAGAGTCACCAATTCAACCCACATGTTTGGAGTGTTGGAGGAAACTGGAGTACCTGGAGAAAACCCACTGGGGGGTCATGTAAAGGCCCCTGAGCTGCAAACCACCACAATACTGAGAATCCCTGTATTATATTCTAATTGCTCAAAATGTTTCGTGTTGGTATGTTGCACATGTGTAAAACATGATACGATTGAGTATAAATAAGGATCTTTTAGCACTCAATCGACTATCTTGGCTATAACGTCAGCGTAGCTCTCGCCACGACAACACAGACAGGTTGGTTCGCTGAAACGGTAATTTCTCCGAGAAGAGAGGAGAACGCACAAACTACAAGAGAGAGTCGCTCAAAGTAGGTGATAGGTAGATGAGAGCAGGTGGTAGAACACCCAAATTTAAAGTTAAAAACGTGAATGGCAGGAATCAGCAATGCTCACGAAGCGGTGAACTCGTTGGATTAGGGTCAGATCTGTCTGACGTGATTAACAGCAGCTTTGTCTTCCAAGGAGTAAGAACATGGAGCAGAGAGACCTGCAGTTATTTAGTGTTTGTTCTGTGGTCCAGTGCAGAGCCCCATGTTCATCCAGGTGTTAAAGAAAAAGGTGAGATTCTCGCCGAGCTGCTTCCTCTGCCAGCTTCTTCAGGCAAAACAGCTGATGGTGCAGATGCCAAAATCAACTGACCTCAGATCAGTCTGGCCACTTTATCCTCAGCCAGTTGCCAACAGCTCACTGATCAAAATTGATAGACCGCAGCTCCTTGGAAAGGTAAGTCAGCGGTTTGTTGACTGACCTGACAGAAGCTGTAAAGGTCTGTGAGAGTTGGGTTGGTTTTAAGTTAAAACGTCTAGCACAGCATTCAGCTTGATTTCAACTATAGAAATAGCGTTGATGAGAACATTAATTTTCACCTCGCAGGCTGAATTCCCGGGTAAAATAACTGATGTTGTTAAGATTTTGGGAAGCTGATCAAAGGTGAATGTCTGATTTGAGTTTTTAGAATCACTGGTGAATATCTGATGGGAACTCTTGATGAGAAAAGAATGTTGGAGTGCAAAACGTCCATGAAAAAGATATTTCACTACGGCCCTCCACAGGAGTCGGGTGTGACTTTCTGATTCGACGTAGAACTAAAGAATTAGGGGTTTTGTCTGTCCTCAGTGTCGCCTACTTTAATACTTAAAACCTGTTGAATAAGTGTAGAAGAGTTTCGTTTGCTGAAAATCATGTATATTGATGGAGGTGTGTAAAATATGTGACGGTTGCATGACTTTGAAATTGCAAGCTGCCATAGATCTACAAAAAACAGTTGCCTCTCCGGATACTAAAAAGGGTAAACTGGTTTAGAATTACTCATCTGGATGAGTAGTTCTAGTTGTTTGTTCTTTTTGATTTTTCACTTAGAACATAAACTAAAATAAATGATCTATTGCCGACGGTTTGAAATGTAATCTTTGTGTAGAATGGGAAAAGGGACAATGAGTTGTAAGCTGATTGCTGTAACATGGGAATCTAAATACAGAAAAACACTGTAAAACCATGTTTTTCTACTTCATGAGATCTCTACACGCATGTCCACAATAAGCTTTAATAAAGGAAAAAAGTGTTTTAAACTCGTGATAATAGTAAGATCTGAGAGGAAACAAATACAAGGAGCGTACCACGGATTCCCTGAATGTCTTGGAAAATGACCCTTGAGTCATTTCACTGCTTAAATCACACTGGAGGTTAACTGAACGCACCGATCTGACTTTAGTAAGTAGATCTGATCTGTTCATGTCAGCAAATTCCAACATGTAAAACAGTAGGAAGCACACAGGGTTTTTAACTTATCCATATACACTCTGGACATTTGTGTGGTTTCTATTAATGGTTCTGTATCTCTCGGACTCTCAGGTATGAGACCCTGGCTGTCGCTACAGAGGCAGAGAGTCGGCAGGATCCTGACTTACCTTCCAAGACCGGAGGCAAGAGGCTGACGGTGAGTTCTCATCCTAATTGCAAGCAAAGAAATCAATAGGATTTATTTTAAGCTTTTCAATTGTAAACAATGAAAGGTTCCAGATATATAAAGGAGAGGCCAACACACACAAACCATGTGTCCAAGTTTGTAAAGCTCAAACATGATTGTCTGTTTCTGCCTCGTCACAGTGGGAATAGTGACTTTGTTAAAGGGTCTTCAGGTCACATACAGTTTGCATCACTTAGTTTTGGTCATTATAGCTGGTGTCCTGTAACCTTTGTGTTCTTCTCCAGCCCGACTGGACCTTCGTTCTGGGAGAACAGGCCCTGGACCTCTCTGTGCCCTCCTTCTCACATTCCTCTGCCTCCATCTTTGTCTTGGGTGAGAGGAACCTCTACTGTTTCCGTGACAACGGGCAGATCCGCTTCATGAAGAAGCTGGAGTTCAATCCCAGCTGCTTCCTGCCCTACTCCTCAGGTAAACCAAGACACTGGGCTTTGAGCCAACAGCCAACGTCTACTACTTTTTCAGTTCTTACATTAATCTTGACTGATTATTTCTGCTGCACCATTGCATTCCTTTTCCACGTGAACCCTGAAGCTCAAGGTATACTTTGGATCTTGAAAATACAGAACTGCTGACTCAAAAGAGACATTTGGGATACCTTTTAGATATGAAACATTTCCTCTGCATTGATAAGATTGCAGTATTTGAAGCAGAGATTGATATAAAAGTGAAGCAGATTATTGCACTGCTTTTTTTCTGTTCCATCAACGATGGGAGGGTTGTCATTGGATATTCCTAGAATGGCCTAAATTACTTTTGAGGCAAGTTGATTGACTTTTTAACCTGACAACTTTGTAAAACGTGGGAATGTTGGTGATTCTTAGCAAACAAACTCATCCTTATAGGCCTTAGAAATACTGTATGTGGAATGAGCTTTTATCTTGGTGTACATCCTTTAATTAGGTTGCATATGGGACGATGATTGAACAGAGACCTCCTAGACAGAGAGAATCTGAATGTGCTGATTTAGCATTATAAAGAGGAAATAAAATGGTTGTACACAGGTTGTGCACATGTCGTGCAGCAGCAGCGGTTTTTTGCCAAACCATCGCTGTTCACAGAGACCATAACTTTTTATGTAACTGGGCATGTTAATCACCAGGTTTTAGCCTTTACATTTGGCAGTTAATCTGGAGCCACCAGAGATAATTGAGGAAATAAAACCTTGTCATAAAAAGACGTAAGTACGGTCATTGAAAGAAGTTTCTTATTCTGTCATGGCAGTACTAGCACAATGCTGACGGGTTTAGCTTGAAGCGAATACATTTATTATGCATCGTTGCACCTGTCACAAGCAGACTTCTGGAAATAAGTTAATAAAATACATGAAAACAAAGTAGTTTGTGCGATGCGGCTCACTGCCACCTGACTGACTCCTCAGGAAGCTACTTTTGGCAGGACATGTTGGAATAAATGGAGTTACTGTGGTACTTACATTAAAACAAACCCGAACAGTGTGCAATGCATAAACGTGTAACACAAGATGAATGGATAGTGTGGTGAATGCAGATGTGTTACAGGCATATTATTGTTGTCAAAAGGACATTTCTTTTAGAGGATAAACTGTCCAGTTTAGAAAAGTATGTCTCTTTAGTGTTTTGTTAGGTTCACCAGCCAGGTTAGGCTTCTGTGTGGTAATGAGCTGGTAGAATGCTGGTTCTGGTTTATTCTAGATTTTTCTTTTTTTCTTTTCAAAAAATCTAAAAAAAACAACCCCTCCTGTCTACTGCACCCAAAATGTGACCCTGCGAGTGGTTAAAAATACCGTAAAATTGCTGCCTGGAAAGGAAAACAATGAGCCGAGACTCTATAAAACTGAGTAAATCCGAGGAAAGCTGCAGATTCAGGTAGTATTTCCATCATGACTTCCAGCAACTTGTTCCATTCTGTCAAGTCGTTCTCACATTGTGATGTTATCAATCACAGCCTCATTAAAAGCAGACATATTTTGTAAAAAGTTTTTTTTTTTTTAGATACGTGGTCGGTTGCCCTTCCTCTGCCACACCCTCCAAACCACTGAAACCACTGGAAGTGCAAGTAAGAGGCCACACACTGTGCCTCCGTTATTAGAGCAGATAGTATCCTTGCTCAGTCCTTCCATTTCTGGGCAATTTGGGGTTCAGTGTCTTGCTCATGGACACTTTGACATGTGGACACAGGAACATGCGGAAACGAACCTGCAACATTTGGCCTGAGGCACGACCACGCTACCAACCGAGCCACGTCTCCAAATGTTTCAGGGGGACTTTTACTGTTACCTGTTAACAATGGGAGTGTCAGACTCTTTAGTTTAGGAGCACAATTTCATCTTCAGTGTGCCAGACTGGTAAAATAGAGCCATAATAACCTTTAAATTTGAATCCTAAAGCTTTTAAAGCTTTGGTGTTGCACGTAGTATACTTGATGAAGATGTCTGTATTTTCACAAATCCAAACGGTTACGACCAAAAATAACTGCAATCTCAACATAAAGCCAATGTTAATGAAAACTTTGGGTGCAAAATAAAGTGAAATATCCAAAAGCATCTCTATAGTTTTCTGAAGCTACTGCTAGTTAGCTGTCTTTCATGGCAGCAGCATCAGTATCTCAGCTCGGGTGTTGTGTTGTGTCCACTACTCTTAAGAGATTTGTTGAAGAAATCAATGTTTTCTTTGGAATGTTTCCTATGTGCTTGGTGGTTTGGCCCTGTTGGAGCCTCGTTTGGGCCAACCTGTTATCTATTAGCCTCCATCCTGACAGACAGACTGGGAGGGTTTACCCTCGTCTGAAACAGTGCAACCACAGGGTAGATGATTGGATTTCCAGCAGTGAGTCTCTTGATCCAACATATTAATCCTGTGCCAGAACTACCACAGCAAAACATCAATAAATATGGGAAACAACAGATTTTGTTGGTACCCGAGCTTGGGGAAAAGCGTATGGTACAGTGGATACAGTGAACTCAAAGTAAATTATAGCAATGCTTTCATTTTTGTAAGTATGAGGTATAGTGAAAATTAAGATATTACTGTAGGTAGTCCCAGATGAGCCTGGAATTCATGGCAGAGCAGCTCCACACCTGTAATGAGCTCCAGCTTTGAACACTTCAGGCTGTCTTGGCTTCTGATAGACAAGAAAGGCGGGGAAATACAATATGAATGAGGTGGTTGAGCAGCTGTTGTTGAAAGGACATTTTATCTGGGGTGAGAAAACGAACCACTCTCAGCCCCCACACTAACACATATCCAGTCCTATTACTCAATAGTCCGAGTACAGAGACGTCACATCAGGTTAGGGAAGGAAGGAAGTGGCCGGTGAGGCTATGGACACCAACAGTACAAAGCAAGTAAATATTAAAGAAACATTAGTGTTTTTACACTGGTATGTGCTTTAGATGTGCCCTCTCTCTGCAATAAATATAATTTCAATCATAGAAAAACCAGCATGATTTCTGTAAAATCTTTTTTCATCTAGTTCAACTGATGAATCTTGCTTTGTTGATACAAGTATACAATCTCTTTTTCTCAAAACTTGTTTTACTTTTCATTCCCAAAAAAAGTTTAATAATGTATTTTTTGATAGTTTTGTAAAAATGAAGGGAGGCTGGTTTGCTTTGATATTATTTCAACCGACCTGCTTCTCATCACCACAAACAACACTGAGTTACACAACGAGGCTGGACCTCAACAAGTGTGATTAAATGCATAAGTTAAGGTTTGTGTAACCTTTGAGCAATAAACAACCTTTCTGAGAATGTCCTTCGCAGCAGCATAAGTGTTTCTGTCTGGTTCACTTCACAGAACAATGTACTGGAGAGCCATTTTTCTTTAGACTCATATACTTGATTTAGAGTCGACTGACAGATGGAAAAAGAAGATAAAAAAAGGGATGCAAATGAAAGCAAGAAGAAGTACATAGAAAAGTCCAGAGGGGAGGATTTATGGAGGTAGTGCAAGAGCTTTCTCTTGATATCTGTTTTCAATTTCAGAATTAAAATATCTCTGCTTTCAAAGTGGCCTTTCACTATCTGTTCCAAACATTATTTAGATTATTTAAATTGCTCTTGGAAATTGTCTATAAATTCAATACATGATGTGCCAGCGCAACAAAAGGAGCTTTTATTAGGACATGATTCCTGTCAACAATCAAAACCGCATAAGAATTTCCACATGGCTGGAAGCTGATGGCTCCCAGGAGCAGACTGCTGCTGCGAGCTTCATTCTCAACAGTAAACCCGGTCCACACTCCACTTTATTGTTCCCAGGTCGACTTTCAGTGACACTGTGACTGCTGGAGCTGCCATCCCCTGTTCAGCGCTCGCTGTTTTTACTGGGAGAGGCGATTTAAGTGATTTTGATAGAGCTTTCGTATTTAAGAGTGTGGCGGGGTGGTGGATAGACAACAGTGATTGCTTGAGTGTTTCCTAATCTTTTCCTTCTGGCCTCCAGCCTCAGCAGCTGCATGTACTGGACCAAAGCCCTCACCCTCCCAGTCTACCTCCGTCTGTCTCTCTCTTCCCTCCACAGTCTTTTTTCATATAACCTTATTGGCTTGACTACTCATCCAAAACGCTCCAGCCAAAGTTCAGCCTTTGCATGCAAACCAGAAGAGAGATGCTAAATTACTTTCCATGGAATCAGGTTGTAATTCTCTCTTCTAGAAACATGTTGACAAATCAGTTCATATTGCGTCATGATTACTTGATGATTTGCATCTGAAAACTATGCGAGTCAACCCCCCTGACCATCATGGTCACATCATCTTAACACTGTATAGGAGAGTTTGACGTGAAGGGCTAAACAGAGCTCGCTGCCACGCTCAACAAACGGAGGGTGTGTGCTCTGAAACTGTGAAAAAACCAGAAGACCGAGTGTGAAGATGTACTTTCTCATACCACCATTTTAAGAAAAGATTTTACAGTTTCATCATTCTCTATTGTTTTCACCAGCGGCGCATTGGGTTGCATCTTAAATGGACTTCACTTATCCAGGACATTATCACTGCTTTAGCAGTCTTGACACTGTAAGGCTCATGCAAACACACAATCCAATGGCCACAACTGTTTTCTTCGGTGACTTTGACAGGGTTAGATTGAGGATCAAACCACCCTCCTTTTATCAGGGAGACGGGCCACCGCTCCACCGCCCCACCGCTCCACCGCTCCACCGCTCCACCGCCCCAGCTGGGTCACACCTCTCCCAAAGTCTGAACTCCTGACATTGAGTGTTGGGCACCTGGGTTTGAATCCTCGGCGCCCTTTACACAACAACTTGACAATGTAAAACTTTCGTTGTGCTTTAGGTGTCTGTTTACGTGATAAAATTAGTTGGAACCACTGGAAAAATTTTTTTTTAAGAACGGTTCAAAGGTGGAACTTTTTAAAAATATGACTTTTCTGAAACACTGCCACTGCACACAGTTGTAGTAAATAGTTCTTATACTCATGCACAAGTAGGTGGACAATAACAACAGTAGTTGCCCCCAGAGTGTCCATATTCTCCTGGGATTTGGTAGTTTTATTTTGACAGTCACTGTAACAACAATCCAACTTGGTAGTTTTATTTTGACAGTCACCGTAATAACAATCCAACTTGGTAGTTTTAGTTTGACAGTCACCGTAATAACAATCCAACTTGGTAGTTTTATTTTGACAGTCACTGTAATAACAATCCAACTTGGTAGTTTTAGTTTAGTTTAGTTTTAGAAGCGAACCCACAAAAACGGTGCGTTTTCACTTGAAACGTCGTGCTGTTCACGGACCCTAGTTGGAAGAGCAGCCGCTGTAAAAACTAGTCATGTTCCAATGACTTACTGAAGCAAACCCTGTTCAAGAAACGGCCAAATAGAAATTTATTTCCAGCATCTGAAAACGTGGAGATTCACAACAACTCTACAGATAACTGAATTTGTGGTTGGATGGTACATTTGAGGGATCAGAACAAGGAAAATATTAAATGGAACATTTTCAAATCAGCTGAAAGAAAAACAACCTTTTAACGGACAGAAAGAGATCTGAAAAAAGGAAAAGTCAAGAAGATGAATGAAGGGAAAAAATAAATGAAGAAGCAGACAATAAGATGACTGCATGGTGAAAGAATAGAAGCCAGGAAAAGCCAGAACGTAGATTAAATGTTTTGTTTGTTTTTCATAATTATGTGATGTAATTATAAGGCTTGAGCAGAGACATAAGGTGTGCATTTGCTTTGATGTGGCACCAACACACAGCCTGTCATTTTAACCCCTGCACTGTACCACCCAGCTGACCGCCGTTACTATATTATAACCTGGATATTCTCCTGTGTGAGTGAGGCGTGTTTGTCTGGTGTGTGGCCGTCACCTCAGATCTCTCTAGGTGGTAGCTGCACCATTGGTGGGATCCACTGGACATTTGTGTGTCAAACAAAAGTGGTATTTATAGTTAATGTTTCTCCGTACGACTCACGAGCGAAAGTGTTGTTTATGCACCTGTAAAAGCTGACCGTGTCTCAAAATAAAAGATACCAAAGACAAAATCTCACGATACAAGCCAGACGGGAAATCGAAAGAAAATTGTCTTTACAGGAGAGTCTGAGTTGCACTCATCTTAAAGTGCAGTGCCACCCACCACAGGAATCTGTTATTTCTGTGCTCCACTGCTGTTGGATTTGTGAACGTGCACCACTGCGTTCTAAAACTGAAAATTGGAAAAGAACCCTTAAATTTGAGTTTCTAACCAAGGTACATCAGGGTGAATCATGAAAAGTCAGATCGTTGGGACAAATGACCAAAAAGGGGCAGAATTCTTCTGCATTCTCTATAATATAACAAAGAACTTTATGCTCAAGTAAGACTGCATGCATTTGAATCAGTGTGCTCACTACTAGTCTATCTGCATGAAAACATTGCAGTAGAATACGTGTTGTAAAATAATCCCCTGTCATCTCATTTAGTGACGGATGGCACCACCAACCTCCTGCTGGGAAACCACACCAACATGCTGCTGGTGTACCAGGACGTGACTCTGAAGTGGGCGGCCCAGCTTTCCTTTGTACCTGTGGCTGTTTGTGTTGCCAACTTCCCGTGAGTACAACTACCCATATAACATGAAATCCGATGATGGGCAGTTTAGTTTCAGGTAGTAATGAGGTGTTCATGAGCCTCAAAGAGGAAGGAAACTGATTTAACGTGTGGATGAGTGGACATGACGGTGTTTTCTGCAGAGCTGCAGCATACCCAGTCCAGGCCTGTGCAGTATGTCAGAGTGAATATACTGTACGTGGAGACACACCGCAGGTATTACATCGGATTTATCAGCTTGTGAAATCCAGCCTGTGACACTGAACAGAAAATTAGCTGACAATATCTACCAGCAGGCCAATCAGAGCAGAGAGAGGACGGAAAAGCTGCAGCCAATCAAACTGCAATTTTATACAATTACAACGCCAAACCCGGCTGAAACATGATGTGGTTTCTGGTGTGTGTGTATGCATGTGTGTGTATGCATGTGTGTGTATGCATGTGTGTACTAGATGCAGGAGATAGTGTGTGTCTGGGTTGCTGTTTGGTTTGTTTGAGGCTGTGTTGTTTTAAAGCTTTTGATAGCCATCGGGCTGCTCAGTGTGTCGGAGGGTCGCTGCGTGGGACACACACACACACACACACACACACACACACACACACAAACCAAACAGTCGTTCGCTCCAGCAGTTTGCTATCTGTAATTTACAGCAGTGCTTTCATAGTTCTTGTTTTGGTTTTTGAAAGCACTATTGAATTTTATGGCTTGATTCTGTCAACCTTAGATCAAATGATCAGGCTATTTCTCAACGGCTATTAAAAACTTGTGGTTTCTACAAGTCCAAATATGGATCCAGTCTGGAAAAACAAAACAAACTTGCTTAAAATAAGAATTTGACATGCATATAGTATGTTAGTTAACCAGACTCATTTATTTATTTATTTATTTATTTCACTCAGTGTTCACAGAAGTGGTACTTATATATCAAGTCAATTTGATAAAGATTTCTCAATAGTTAACCTTAAAGACAAAAATATCAGCGTGGATGGTTGACCAAGACATTACATGGATATGATCCATCAGGAAAACATTACTAATGATAGTGAGTGAACGCAGTTTATTCACTGTGTCAAGTTAGAATTTCTGAAAGTGATCTCAGTCATTCAAAGATAACCAGTTAATGAACCAAACCACACCAACAAGAACATATTCAAACGTCTCCTTTCTCTGATGTGATTGCTGATTCCCGCCACCTTGTCTTCTATTGTTTCACTCCTCCACCCAGTCATGTGAGCAGATCGCTCCAGAACACCAACCACAGAGCTGCACTGATCCACAGTTAGTTTAATACAAAATTAATTAAAAGAAAAGGATGTTGTAATGTTCTAATCGAGACTCGTTGACCACTTTTAAAACGCTCACAACGGTCAAAATTTAGCACCTTTTTCAGGCTCAACATATTCCATTGAATTCCAGAAGGTTTTCCCTTTAAACCAATTAATGTGAAAGAAAAGGTTCTGAGGTCGTTGTCGAGAGGAGTTGTGTTGTGTGCGATCACAGTGTCTCTGGGTAAACAATAGCAAGTTAGCCTGATTGTGGCTAACACCGATAGCAGCAGCCGTGGTGCTGAACAGGTTCATTTTCTTAAAGCTCGAGCTGAATGTGTCTATGCTTCGCTTCAATGAAACGATTATAAACACCCCCATATCCTGCAAACAAAATGTTAAAGTGCATTGAAATCTAATCGGGATGCTGAGAGAGATCATAGTATCAACGCCTTGGTGTCCAGCAGAAAAACAGAGGTGAGAATCTGTCGTGACGCTACGAGCGGACATGGTCATAAACTAGGGGTGGGCATTGCTGGTCCTTGGGGACTGGGAATGCCCCCCCCCCCCTGTCATAAACCGTTAACAGCTTTTCAGGTGAAAGAAAAACAAGAGTTTTTCAGCCTGGTCAAATTTGCTGTATCTGCTTCTTTGTACATAGAAACCACTGAAAAACTTTATTTATGAGCACATCAGATGGACATCCAACCAGGACCATTGTGGAGACCACCTCCTAAAGTACACTTCTATATGTACTTTTATTTATTATTTTAAATATTGGCATATTTTAGCTTTTCAGAAAGGAACGATTATGAACCATGATGCCATGTGGTCACAGACGTTCATAGATTAACTTCTGTCCATGGATTAATAAGCTTAATCAACAGTTTGGGTCACTAGTGGAGGCAGCTGGTTCTCAGGTCGAGGTGGAGCCACTGTGTGTTTTGGAGAATGTGAGTTTTTATGAATGTGTGTGTTTCTACTCGCTGGTCGAGTCTCTATGAAAGCAAATTTATTTGCTTGTGTGTGTGTGTGTGTGTGTGTGCGCGCGTGTGTGTGTGTGTGTGCGTGTGTGTGCGTGTGTGTGTGTTTCCGCAGCAGTTAAAGTGAAGGTTTTATGCCTCCTCAGACACCCTCCTGTGCAGGTGTGGAGCTGGTTGCTGCCGCTCTGCACACTCAACCCCCTCGTGTGTGTGTGTGAGTGTGTTTCTGCCCCACTGGAACAGAAATCATACATCTGCAAGGAGTTAACACTCTCACACACACAAATATCAAGTGAAAACACATTGTTGCATCACTCGACTTTTGTTGTTCCTCTTATAATCTTTATCATAAATTTTACAAACTGAGATTCAGTTAATGAGAAAAGTACAATCGGTGTGTGTATTTGTGTGTTTTCATTAATGGAATTGTTTAATTCATTGCCATGACCACTTTCACACACAATGCAAATGTTATGCAACTTAGGAAATTACAGTTTTATTTAACAAAGATTTCACTTTTCAAGCTGCCGTCATGAACCAATCATTGTAAGCAGAAATACTACCAACGCTGAGCTTGTTCATTGCTCATTGTTGATTTACTGCATGTTCACAACTTTCTCAAGCACTAAAAAATATCTTAAATTTTAGTCATTTCCAAATTTAGTGGAGCTGTTTTTTTTTTTCTTTGTCTAACTTATAAAATATTCTGTTTCTCAAAGGGAGAAGAAGAGATTATGACTTTTCCTCACTTGGTGAATTAAGTTTATTTCAGGATAAAGTGTTGATGATTGTATGTTAAACTAAAATTAAACATTTGCCACAAATTAGTTTTCCTATATATTAATATTTTTTATATAAAGTATTTTGCACGTACTTCACTTTTTTTTTTTTAAAAGTCTGTCATGTGTACTAAGGCCTTCATACTAAATTACAGAATTATTAATTATCACTGGATCGTAACAGATGGTAAACAGGGATTTGGATGTCATTAAGTCTTGCTCTCGTCTCTTTCTTTGCTCTCCTCAGGGAGCTGAAGGGAGTGGTGGTCAGTCTGAGTTCTGATGGTCACCTCCTGTGCTCCTACATGGGCACAGATCCCTCCTTCTTCACAACTCCCAAGGTGGATGCCAGGGAGGCCGACTACGAGCAGGTGGACTCCGAGATGAAGAGACTGCAGAAGTTCATCCGAGAGGCCACCAGGACTCAGGGTAGGAGAGCGCTGGAGGAAAGAGATATTCTCCACATATACAATTACATGCGTACATTTGTGACATCTTCTTCTAGACATCCTGCCCAAAGCGGACGCTGAGGAGGACCTGTGTGTTACAGTCAGTGTGTCTTCCAGTATGGACAGCCCGTCGGTAAACAAACACCATTCATTCATTCATCTTCAAATGAGTGCTACACAAATAGAGACTTTTCCCCCTTTGAAACTCTGTCTGTCTACAGCAAGCTCTGATCCAGGACATGAACGGTCTACCTGTGCCCTCGGTGACTGTACAGGTGAGCTCATGTGATTTCTTTAATCACGAGTCAGTGGTGGACATCACTGAGATCAAATGAGCAATCAGTACCCAAGGTGGCTGAAGCTCCATGATCCTGCAGTTGAATTAATTTTCTCTTAGTTGTTGTTGTGTTTCACACCATCCTGCCCACCACAGGTGAAGTTAAAGGCCACCACTGTTGTCCAGTCCTTCAAGATGACCATAGGTGTGCAGCCTCCTCTGGCCATCACTCAAGACCAGTTCATCCTGGAACCAATGGGTCAGTTCATTATCACTGCTTTATGTGCTGCGTGACTCTTTCCACACTTTCCGTTGCACACAAATACATTAATAGAAGTTCACTTGATTGACATGATTTCCCGCAGAATGAATGAATTAAGCCTTTGTTCACATCAAACTTTGTCTAATCTAAGCAGCATTACTTGACTTTTTTCAGGGATAAAACACCTTTATGATTTTTACATATGACAAAATGTACAAATGAATATATTTGATTGATACAGGTGAGCCAGACCTCTGCAGTCGTGATTTCTGTCAGAGAATTTCAGCAAAACTTGGGTCAAATTCGGGCTCCAATGGAAACAATGAGGGACGTGGACGTCTTTGTAGAAAGTCTTGTTTCTGTAAAAGAAATGGATTTCCTTACTTTAGACAACTTTAGACAAACAAAGCCTCCATTGTAGTTCTTGTGTCCGTCTGCCTGCCTTTAAAAATATATTGTTTTATTTATATATATATTTATATATATATATATATATATATTTCCTCAAATTGCTTTAAAATATTTATGTTCTCATATCAGTGCTTGGTGTGAGAAAATACACAATGTAAGTACTCATATTCTGTAAAAAACACAATACATCTGTAGTATATAAACTATAAAAAAAAGCATACACTAGTGATCACAAGCACTAAAAATCAGACTGTAAAATAACAAGTTAAGGGTGTATCTTATGTGTTTTTAAGGAAAATTCTGAGTTTCTTTATACAGCTGGTTTATTTACCGTCATTTATCATCTGAGGTAATCAATTACTTTTGTAGTTTCCACCCTCAGTCTGTTCCTGAATCACACACACACATGTTCAACACACATTCTGTCAGCTCCCACTCCTCCCTCCACTCTCACCTCCTTCACTGTCTGCAGACACACAGCTGAAGTGGTGTGTGTGTGTGTGTGTGTGTGTGTGTGTGTGTGTGTGTGTGTGTGTGTGTGTGTGTGTGTGTGTGTGTGTGTGTGTGTGTGTGTGTGTGTGTGTGTGTGTGTGTGTGTGTGTGTGTGTGTGTGTGTTGTTGTCCATCAGACGTCAACCTTTGAACTGAGTCACCCAGACGCTCCACCTCCACCACCTCCACCACCTCCTCACTCCAAACACTGATAACGTCTGTTGGCTTGTTAAAACTGCGTCACTCATTCTGTAGCTGTTGGCGAGTTTGTGTCTCCTTTTTTTAAATTTTTTTCTTCTTCTCTTTTTGTCTGCATGTAAACTTGGAAGCCTAAATTTAGTGTGCGTAATGCGAGCCAGTTGGAGAAGGTTTTTATCATACAGTTTGAAGAATGTGTGGCTCCATAGGGACTCAAACCTCTCACCCTCGTGGTGTCGGACTCTCGCTGTTTGATGGATTTCTAAACGCAGCAGCCCTGCTAGCATCTGCAGCTTTTTCATTTAGTCTGAAGTCTGGAAAAGTTTCCAGTTTTTTATTTGTATTTCTTTGTTTAAGGTGATTAAAAAAAAGACTTTTAAAAACAAGTACAATCACCCACAATCTAGGAAGAGCTCCAAGTCCAAAGCTGCCAAATGCTGGAAAAATGTTAGTATGTCACCCAGAATGCTTTGCATGTGGTTATGACAGTTCCTCTGGTGCAAAACAAACTAGACGAAGGGCGTTTTCAAATTAGAAGAGCTCGATGACATTCCTGATGTGATGAAGCTGCTGTGAACCTCAAACTGTTTTGCATTTAGCGAGCAGCAGCTGGATACAGGATGAGGTGAAGGCTGACATAACTATCATATCTATCAATGAAGTCGGCAAACATTTCCTGGTTCAAATGTGGAGTTTTATTGTGGAATGTCTCTCACATATGAGACTTGATTGGTCTGTGTGACTGGATGCTGAATGTCCTCATGAAAAAGTACGATATTTATTGTGGAGCTCATGTGGAAACGGTGGCGATGTACTACACGTTGTTCACTAAAAGCAATACAAGTTCTGAGAAGTATTGCAGTGTACTGCTCAGTGATGCTGTTATTGTATAATATATTAGAGTTTCCGTCCAGGCCACTAATCAACGACTCAGAGAATAACACTAGAAAATATGAATATAAAGAATATAAGACTCTGTTTCAGCCAATAGAAGTATCACAGCAATCATCAGTTTTCTTATCAATATTAATCTTTATCATTGTATAATCATTCATTTCTGGTTGAAAGGAACATCTTTGCTTTTCAGTCACAATCAATCAGATTTCCTGACGTCCATAATTCTGTATTCATACAGAAATCTAAAGGAATTCCCTTTGTAATTGAAAAAGTATTTTCTCTTCTCGTTTAGTGTCGCACAAAATGTGGTCACAATAATTAAACAGAGGAAAAAGTACTAAGTGAGTAGGGTTTTAATACACACGGATATGTTGGACCGGTGAAGTAGTACAATAATGACCTTACCATTTGAAGTATAAAGTTTGTATTTGTTATGCCGCAGTGTAAGGGATGAAGGTGTCAATATTTTCACAAAACCTGAGACTGCAATCTCAACATAAAGCCAATTTTAATGAAACCTTCTGATGGAAAACACAGAAAACGTTCTGATGGAAAACCCTGGTGTAGATGGTAATAGTGAGACTGCTGGTACTTCCAAATAATGTTTTGCCCCTTGAAGATATCAGTGAAGAATCACAAGTGATGTGGACGTAATGGATAGATGGTGAATAATATTGCACCATGAGGAGTTCATTGTTAGGTTGTCCCCCCAACAATGTTGAGTCCAGTGTTGTTTTATTCCCTTCTTTCAACTTTTTGAACTTAAAATCAAGACTCTGCAGAAACATTTTAACTCTCTTGGCTGAGATGGGCTCCAGCAGGGAGACGTCGAAGACGTGCTTTAATACACTGGAATTAGTTTTGTTTGAAAAATAGAATCTAATGTCAATATATTGTCCATTACTTTATGGATTGAAATAATCAGAAGCATCTTCCCTTTTCTTCAAAATGGCTCCAGCATGGAAGTGACATAGACGACTTACAGGATTGTCAGGGAGGGAGGCTGTGCATCAATCTGGCTCAGAGGGATTCATGTGTGTGAAAACAAACCAACCAGATGAATCACGGACTAATTTAATAGTTTAATAGCACCCTGAAGGAAAAATATTGCAGCCAGGCATGAATAAGCCCCTCCATACATGGCTGGTTCAAACGTGGCTCCACCATGGCAGGTTTATTTCAGCCTCTAGAAAAGGAAAGTTATAGCTTCAGTGTGTCACTTTGGGCTGGTTGGAATTGACTCATTTAATTTTTTATTCAAACAAAACACTGTCTTGTAATTTACAGAATTGTCACAATGGGGGTGTAAATCTCTTCTGGGATGAATTAGTATCAAGTCCCATATTAATGAAATGCTGCAGGTTATGATAACACAGCAGGGGTAGTGTTTCCAGTTACTTTCTGAGGCCATGTTCTCAGACACAGAAGCTGGATTACTACCAGAAAATTGGCCTTTTTTAACTCCAAAACTGCTCCTGACATGCACTGGAACCAGCATCCATCACAGAGGAGCGGTCTGAGCTTTTTGAGAAGGACCAGAATGGATTGTGAATTTATGATTTCAAGATGTGAGCGGCGCTCGCAGCCGGCTGGAACACCATCCATTTATTCGGAGTCCTGAATCAAACTGACCACTGCTTTCCCATCATTCATGGTGCCTCTGCGCAGAAATATAATGCGTTTTACCACAGTGCATTCTTATCTGTACATATACTGTATCTGACCCCAACTAATGCAGGCGTGATGCACGTTTTGCACACATTTCCTGCAGATCTGTGTGTCAGCCTAACTTTATATTAACCTCTTTTATATGCTGTGCGTTTCATCTTTTACCATAACTGAATTGCGCATTTTGTTTTCTTCTGCATCTACATTCTGCCATTCTTTCAAACACCAAAGCAGTTTTAATCCAAACTTATATGTGCTATTTTACCAATCATAATCATGGAACTGAACATCTTTTACAGTTGCATTATTTTATTAATTTTTTTACTATTAGCCGTATTTTATGTTTCTTGCTTGAGCAGCAGATTTGACTGCAGTCATTATTTTCAAAGTTTGTATGTTTGCATGCATGAAACCACAGTATATACAAAAGAAATGTCTGTGGTTAGTATGCACGCCATACATACTACCTCATGTCCTTAATTTGTGCATACTCTGCTTTGGACGCACACTAAATGTTTATTGTCGGCATGCTTTCTGAACTCGTATAAAGTATGCACAAACAATTTTGGGCATTTGCAAAGAATATTTGGTACATTTACCATGGTTCTCTCATGCTCATCCCACAAACGCATGATAATTACAAACACTAACAGGCTTTCTGATGTTATAGGACTTTACTGACAAGGAGCATTGGCGTAACAAAGAAACACAAATTCCCTTGCTGTTTGTGATTAGAAAATGTGCAAATACATCATGCTTTTCTTGTTTGTCATTTCTAATTTCCCATGTTAGGAAAACCCGGGTTTGGGAAAAACCTTTCCTGAGCAAAGACAGCCCTCATTTCTGAACAGACAATGAAAAGTGTTCCAGTGAAAGCTCAAACTAAATTAAGAATACATTTATTGCAGAAGATGCCAAAACAGTATAGAAAAAAACTCTATGTGTCTGATTGGTTTGGTTCCTCTGAGCGTTTTCATCTTGGCGGCAGCGCTCAATCTTTCACTGTTTATATGGAGGATCAGAGGCTGTGAGTCACTGCACTGTCACATATTCACCATTAAAGAGATGCTTTGTTTACACCAGGTTAGGTGGCGGTCAAATGGGTCAAATGCAGAAGCCCCTGTCAAGCAAAACGCAGAGGAGTCACAGCCGTCAACACTACAGTCATTTAAGTACTTGCACATGCACAACGGACGTGTGAGCACACAGACTTTTCACTACAATGGACCAGTTAAATATAGACACACAGTGAAGCAGCCTGCTCCGTTTATGTCACGCTCTTTTGTGTTTCTGCTCACAGAAATCTGGATCTGGCATTCCGATATACTGTGCAGCAAAACATGCATGTAGCTCATCAATATAATTTATTCCTATCCCCCCCCCCCAGTGTTCCCCCCCTCAGTCTAGATGTCTATAAGTATAGAAGTACTGGCTTCATCTCCTTGGGCCTTCATGGAGCCAGAAGAGCTCAACACTGCAGCGGACCCTCAGAGTTCAGATCTGGTCGTTTCTCATCTGTTACAGTCCCGAAAAATTATGAGAGAAACATGATTAATAGAGTTCTTCTGAGTTTAAGTGAGAAGTGAGATGCAGGCTGCAGTCCAGTCACACAGTTAGCGTTTACTCTGTGATTTTGTCCAGAAAATTGCACCCTGCTTTATGGATTGCAGGGGAAGTGGCTGCTGAGCTGTCAATGGAATACCGACTTGGTGTAAACAGTACAGCGCGCACACTGATGTAAATCATGCCGAGTATCACCCATAAACATACAATAGGTAAAAAAAAAAAGAAAAAAGAAGACTTCCACTGCCAGGAAATGTTTAATTAGTTTTAATGATTGGCTGTTAAGGCACAAAGAGCGAGCCTGGCTTTACACCTCTGGAGTTGATGCCTTCTTTTTTTTTTTTCTTTTTTTTTCCCCTCAGAACTTCAAAAAGCTTGCCTGTTTCTGATCGCTATTAGTAGTCCGAGGGGGGGGGGGCAAACAGTTTGTAGGTGTGATGGAGAAAGAGCACAGAATCTTTATGCCAGAATCGGAAAAATGCTGAAATCTATGAAGCACGCATGAGTTTAATAGTTTTTGCGTGTTGACTTATTGAAATATTGTCTCTTCAATCAGCAGTCTGATTGACGTGTGTGTGTGTGTGTGTGTGTGTGTGTGTGTGTGTGTGTGTGTGTGTGTGTGTGTGTGTGTGTGTGTGTGTGTGTGTGTGTGTGTGTGTGTGTGTGTGTGTGTGTGTGTGTGTGTGTGTGTGTGTGTGTGTGTGTGTGTGAACCCATTGAACTTTTGGTTCATGAAGTTCTTTCCTAAACCTATACTGCGTACAGCCAACCGTAACTCACATTGGGTGGAAGGCAGCTTAGACTGGTGGACATTCATTCACATAGAAATAAACAACCCTCAGTGGAGATCTTATCACTGTGAGGCAGGAGTGTTCACCAGCATATTGTTCTCTTTTCTTAGTTTTATTTCTGTCATCATTATCAACCAGCAATTTTAAAGTCATCAGTTGATCTTAAACGCATGCTTTGGACGGTTGGAAGTGCTGACTACTACCATATTATGCTGCCTCTTCATTTTGTGGGAATTGTATTGGTTTTCTCCTCTTCACCCTAGCACCACTCTGATGTGATTGAATGACTCATTTAAACCCTTTAAAATATTAATAATATTATAAAGAATGCCAAAGGAAAAAAAGCAGTAACAACTAGCCGTGACAAAGTAATGCAGGTGTTTTGGGGAAAATGTGGCTGCAATTTAGGGAAACACTAGCAACACTAATACCTCCAACACCGCTGGTGTGACACATCCTCTTCCTGTTTATCATCTCTTTATCATTTTCCCTGCTTCACTCCATCATTCCCTCCATCCTACATTACTACATCCTGATAACCTTTCTGCACGCTTGCACAAATGGAAACATACAAACAAACTGCGTGCGTGCGTGCGTGCGTGCGTGCGTGCGTGCGTGCGTGCGTGCGTGTGTGTCCGTCCACACTTGTTTTGTCAGTGTGTGTTCGTTCACTCTAAGTACCAATGTCGCCTCCAGTTTATTTCCAAAGCGTTTGGTGGAGATTTGTCACAAAGTGCTTTACCAAAAACAAAGCAGGACCCAGAGCGGCGGTGTGTGAGCGGCGGTGTGTGAGCGGCGGTGTGTGAGCGGCGGTGTGTGAGCGTTGGTGTGTGAGCGGCGGTGTGTGAGCGTTGGTGTGTGAGCGTTGGTGTGTGAGCGTTGGTGTGTGAGCGTTGGTGTGTGAGCGTTGGTGTGTGCACGTGGAGAGCTGGCCGTGTAAGAGGAGGGGAGGTAGCGCCTTCTGACTTTTATTGTTATTTCAGTTTTTATTCGTCTCAGATGGCGACTCAATCCCCTGTTCACCACACACTGCCTCCTTTGTTCTCCCTCTTTCTCCCTCCCTCGCTACACTTTTTCTTTTCCTCTTTCCATCTTTTCCTTTCTCTGCTTCCTCTCTTTCATTTGTCATTTTGTCCTCCCGGTAGCCTTACTTCTTTCTACTCCTGCTCCCCTCGCCTTTCTTTTCCTTCTTTGAATCCCATATTTCCTCCGCTGCACTTCTTACCCTCGATTACTCTTCTCCTTATGGGTTTAATGCTGTTTTGTGGGCTGCACTTCCCCCGGGGGCATCGGAGGGGGTGGGTGTACAGCAGCAGGGCAAATCTTGGTCTCAGGGTGCATGGTGCCTTTTCCCAGCATGATTTTTACTCTTTTATTTGATATAAATTATAGTTGGAAGAGCAGAACTGAATGATTTTAATAAAAGCATATATGTGTGTGTCCTTGTAGTGTATATTTTATGACCGTTGCAGCCGAATATGAAAACTTACCAGGTATTTTGACTTAAATACATTATTTTAAGTCTCTATAGATCCCAGAAGCCATTAACACTAACTTCGTATTATATGAAAAACTTAACGTAATGTCCAACTAAGAATGAGCCGACAGGCTGATTATCGCAAACTTCATATAACCCAAATCCAAGACCACGTTTCCAGTGAAAATGCATCAATTTGTTTCAGAAGAGTTTCGTGTTTACACAGCAACATTTATAAAACGATGCCCGTTTCCATGTGAACAGCAGAGACTCTGTGAATGGTGTAGTTTTTAGGTATGGACACAAGTGGGTGCTGTTGTTGGTTTTTGTAATGAAACCACACACACACACACACACACACACACACACACACACACACACACACACACACACACACACACACACACACACACACACACACACACACACACACACACACACACACACACACACACACACATGCACACAGAGAACAATACACTATTAACAATAGCAGGTACGCGGACATTCGTATGGCCAGACGACCAAGTTGGATTGTTGTTGCGGTGGCTCTCCACCCTAACCGTACCAAGGACTGGGAGTCGTGATGCTCTGGAGGCTGCCACTGTTTTGTCTTGTCCATCTCGTCACGCATGTGCAGAAGAACTATTAACCACGGCCCAGTTGCGTATGCGCAGTAGCAGCGTGTCAGAAAAGTTGACTTTTTCCCCCCGTTTCCATGGAGACTAAGTCGAAGTGTTAAAAAAGTTGTTTTCTGTGGCCCTCACCAGCGTTGTCCTGTAAGTCAACTCTCAAAACTCAACAAAGTTGTGCATTTTCACTTGAAAAGGGTGTAATTCCTTCCTTCCTTCCTTCCTTTCTTCCTTCCTTCCTTCCTTCCTTCCTTCCTTCCTTCCTTCCTTCCTTCCTTCCTTCCTTCCGTACTTCATCTCCACATAAACAGTTCCAGTATGTATCCAAGACATTACTCAGTCCTCCATGTAATCCTTCCATGTCATCCACTTTTTATCAAATACACCATTGTTTAACCTTACACAATACGCCCATCACATGATTTATTTCAAGCCAAACTAAGATTGTCCGTCTTTGTGCTTAATTTTTCCAACATACATTACAGATAAGATATTTGAAAATGCATATCCTAAAGTAGTCTGTTTGTTGTTCTGCTATTTTGCCAGTGTCTCCTGTATTTCATACAAGTTCAATATTTAATTCTGCTCCCAATCTTGTTTCTAACTTTGACATTTTGTCATTAAGATGAATGATAAGAGAAAGTACAGACCCTACGCAGTGATCTGACCCAGCCGTACCCTGCACAGGTTAAAGGTCAACGCTCAGCAACACACTCATGGTGTCTGCCACTGGACGTTTCCACGTTTGAGACTCCACACCAGCGTTTGCACACAGCACTCGGCTAAACCAGTGGCAGAATGGGAATATACCAGAGCAGATTTATCTTCCATAGTTGTCTTGCTCCCAATGGTTTTTCCTTTTCTATATATTATTTGCACATGGCAGGGAAGGATGGACATGCACACATGCCTCCCGTCCTTCTCCTTGTGTGGTAGCAATCCCAATCTCCACCCCTCTTGACCTCTGACTTTTCTTTCTAAAAGTCTGTAGTCCCTTTAACCTGACCTGTCAAGTACTGTAACCTGAGCCCTGATTGTTGATAGCGTGTGGCCTCCAAGACTTTTCCTTACCCATAATACTTTGAACTCTTGGTGTAAAAAAATCCTACATCTCTTCACGTGAAACCTTCAGCTGTACGTTGTGATGAGGGTCAAACGCTGCAGACTTTGTCCACATGAGAATTTGAGACAAAAGGAAGATGAGATTTAAAGGTCGTTTGTTGTTTTGATGTGACTCCATTGTTTTCACTGCAGTCTGACTCAGATCCGACATAAAGAGTGAAAATAATGTTCTCACGCAATCATTGCTGTTTGAGTTTGCATGCGTTTTGCAGGTGTTCATTTAACCTCGAGCACAATAATGCTTTGATGGACAGCCGGAGTGTTTCACTGCTTGTGTCCACTATAGAAACACTGGGAAAATGACATTTCATGACATGAACTTGGACGTGCTGGTGGAGGAAGTGAACAAACATGTTAGAGCGTTACAGGAAATGAGCTTGAATTTGGCTGATAAAAGTGTGGCGAGCACTCTCGAATCACAACAAAATGATCCCCAGTTCCAGTCTTGGCTTTGACGTCTTTCCATTTGGAGTTAGTGTGTGCGTGTTCTCCAGTTACCGCCCTGCTTCTCAGTCAGCCGGGATAGCGTCGAGTCCCCCGCAAAACTTTGTGAAATGAAGTGCTGTAAAAGATTGGAGACAGTAAACACACTCTACAGAGAAAAACATAAACACCTCAACAAACACCTTTTATTGTTTTTAAACAGAGATTTATTGTATTTTGGATATCACAAATATGCAAAAGTACATACAATTGTACATAATGCCATTGTATCACTAAAAACACAAAAAATATCTTAAAGTAAATTCTCTGCATAAATCTGCGTTCATATAAATGCTATGATAAACATTACATTTGCTTTTAGCTGTACATGTTACGTTTGTGTAATTAATCGATCTTTCAGCATTACCTCCTTCTAGTATTTTGCACATTTGGGTAGAAGTGCCATGTTGTATTTACATGTTATTTCAAATCTGGTCACAACTGTGGCGTCTCTAAACAAGGACCTCGACCTGAAACTGCTCAGGAAAAGCATCTGAGGTCAAACTTGTGGAAAATGAAAAATGTAGATCATATCCACATGTTATTCTTTTTGCCCATTTATCAGATGCAATCGTCCCTTTTATATCCTGTCGGACACTTCTCAATTTCCAGATGAGCACAAAGCAAACGAGCAGCATGTCAACCAAACTACTATATTGGATGAGAAGATGGAGAAGTGGTAGATGAAGGTAGAAGCAGGTAAAAGGTAAAAGGACGGGAGGAACCTGCCAGTAGGAAATGTGCAGAAGCAATGAAAAAGTTGCAAATGAAAGCAGTCATTTAGGGTGAAAAGGGAGAGTCTGGAGAGACCGGGGGAAATAAAGGTGGAGGAGGAGAGGCGGCGGAGTGGGGGATTCCAGCCCCCTTTGTGAAATGTGTTTTTGTTGGCAGTGGTGCTAATGGTTAAATGTGCCTGAGAACACTGGGACCAGTCTGAACCGCCTCGCCGGGTCGGACCTGGAGGTCACGCTGGCTGACAAGCTACCTGGTGCTCGCAGGTCCGACGCCCACGGCACCGCCCTGACCTGTCCAGATGTGCCTGAATATATGATGACAAGCCAAGGAGAAGAAAGGAGACGGAGGGAGAAGAAGAGGGATTACTTTGTGTCCTCTTTGGTCTTGTTTGTTGGTCTTAATGGGCCTGGGAACACTTAAGGCACTTAAACCAGTCTGACCAGTGTGACCTTCAGGGCTCACGGGTTAAAAGCCTTCTGATGACAGACGGAATGAAAGAGAGGGAGGAAAGTGGAAAGAAAGCAAGAAAGAGAGAACTATTGAGAATATAGGTGGAGAATAGATAGAGAAGCAGTAAGGATGCAGAGGAAGTAGAGAAAGAGGAGCAGAAAAAAGAACCTTTGGGATGAGTTGTAATGGTATAGAGATCCTGATTGGAGGACTTTATTAGTCTGTGATGTATTTTTTATTTGATAATTTATTTTATACTTTCCTGATTCGTCCAAATGATGATCTGAATGGCCATAAAGAATTATGAGATTTCATTAGTTTTTTCTTGAATGTAAATTCCTTCGTTGTCGACACTACATGGGACCTTGTATTTCTACTATTCAAATGATGATTGAATGCACATTTTTTATCAGCCTATGGTAATTTCATTACATTCTCTGAGCTCTATGGTGTCGAAAGGTAGTTTATTACATTCATGTCAAAACTACCACCATCTGACTGCTTAGCAGAAATGTTTATACAAAATAAAATGTGGTTGTGGCTTCATGTTGTTGGTCCTTTGGGCTCCTGGACAGTGAGTCAGAATCTACCTCTAACTTTGATGGTTTAAAGCTTTAAGAACCGTCAGACGCTCGATCGTTTACATTAAAAATGTGATGCCTGGGATCAATCAGATAATCATCATGATCACATCTAATATGTTTAAATGCAAAAACTGAAGACATGGTTTATATGTGTCAATCCACTGTTGGGTTTCTTTACTAGGATGCACCTATTTGGTCTCGTCTTGCGGATTATGCTTAATGTCTGAGCTTACCGATCACTATAGTGTCACAAAGTCACTCCTGAAGGGGTTCTATGTTGACTTGTTGCTGTTGTTGACATGTATACATGCACAATGACACCAGAGTGTTTGTGGAGAACTCTAATCATGTCCTTCTAACTTCTCCTGCCTGTATTTAACTAAATAAGTATTTCACATTCTGCTGTTTCCACTATCTGATATCTTTAGACATCTGACAGAGATCATATCCCTTACATCTTTTTTTCATGTTGTCTGGTTCAGTACTACAATAAGCACTCATTATTAATGCATGTTAATGTAAAGCTAATCAAATACAACTAAATTGGGCAATTGAGAATAGTATTTAGTTTGCCGTCTTTGTCACAGGAATTGTAGTTTTTAGCTAATCAAGTCATTTTATGGCTCATTATTAGAGAACATTAGTGTACATGTTCCCCCCACAGTTCCTACAATTTCTCCACAGTTTGTCAGAGAAATCATCTTAATTTCCACCCGATAATGGATTTAAAGATGGGCTGCCAGCAATGATAAATCAATCTTACTATTGAGAAATGATAAAATAGGGTCTGAGGAAAGGCTGAGAAGAAGAGGAGGGATAACCTGCGGAAGAAAGAGAAATATAGTGGAGGAGATTGTAAGTGAGAGGATAGAGCAACAGAAAGTGTCTGGTTTTTCTTGTTTATCTTCTCTTCTATCCATCATTGTCTCCTCTTTCATCTCCTCTCATCTATCTTGTCTCCTCCTGATTTGTCCGTCTTCAACTCAAGTGACTGTGTTAAAAAAACAAAAAAAAAAGTTGTGTATTTTTCTACATCTCTTGCTCAAATATAGAAATGCACAATATTCATTTACAGAGAAACTTCTCTAATACTGTCTGTCTCCTCTTATGATGCGTCCATTAGTGCACATACACACATACTTGGGATTCAGTCACCTGTAACAGAGCGAGCTCAGGAACATCATGCCCCATTACACCGCCGTGTGTGTGTGTGTGTGTGTGTGTGTGTGTGTGTGTGTGTGTGTGTGTGTGTGTGTGTGTGTGTGTGTGTGTGTGTGTGTGTGTGTGTGTGTGTGTGTGTGTGTGTGTGTGTGTGTGTGTGTGTGTGTGTGTGTGTGTGTGTGTGTGTGTGTGTGGCCATTAGCTGTAATATATCCTTTCCTCTCTGTCTGTATTTGATCCCTGCTTTTTCTCCCCAGCTTGTTTTCTCTCTCTCTCTCTCTCTCTCTCTCTCTCTCTCTCTCTCTGGGAATTTGAAGGGAAGCTACAAGTCATCGCCCCTCACACGCGAGTGTCTGCGCACACACACACGTTACAGTTGTGCCTCGGGTTGTTAATCCTGTTTCCTCTCTCCACATGAGCTGAGTGTGAGCGTTTGCGTGTTTAGGTTGAGGAGTCTGGTTAGCCTCGGCCGTACCGTATCCTGTTCTGTCCACGCCTCAAGAAAATGCTGACTCTTGCAGTTAGCACGTGTTTCCTTCCTTCTTCATCATTCAGTGTTTCTCGTTAAAGAGAGCTGTAATGAAAAACTCAAAATTACATCAACGCCTGCAATTACACAGATTTATTAAAAGGGAAACTCCTGTTATGCAATCTGATGCTTCACTACTGAAATAGTAGTGAACAAGGGAACTCCAGGTCAGACCTACTGTCCTCCTCACTGCTCAGCAGAGCCGGTAGTAAACCTCCAGGCCTCTACACAGCGGCCTGTCACTAATCAACCCGAGGTGGGCTCTGCTGGTCCTGGAGGGGTTCGTATAGTTTTAACATTTCACCCTGATTGTAATGAGATTTGTGATGACCCATTTATTAAATTCAAGTGCACTTGGCTTGGAAGACTTTCAAAGTGCAAGAAATAAAAGGTTCTCACCCCGTTAGGCGAACGTAACGCAGCTACTCATGGTTGACGGTTTACCGAAGCTGCACACAGTTCATTGTCTGTCCTGAAGGCCTAAAGGTGAAACACATATCAAGCAGAACATATCTTAGGAGTGTAGTTGTGATATTAATGTGTGACACCCTGTCTGCCAGTTGGGAAGAACGTTATGACAGTTTTTACTGCTAATGGATTCACTTTTATATCAATGTCTCAATGCAGAGCTGCACTGACCACTCATAAAGCACAATCCTCCCTTCGATCTTGTTGTTGACATTGAATTGTCTTCTTGTTTCAGGTGTTGGCTCACACACAGTCGTGGAGTTTTCAGCTTTCCTCAATGGTGACTACCCTCCAGCTGATCTGAGCGGAGACATCACTGTGTCCTACAGCTCGCCAACAGGTACAAAGACGCTCCCTGTCACTCATTTCTGTGTGTCGTCGTGTCATATTACCTCTAATTCATGAAAAACAATGTTGTGTCAAAAGTATGTTTCGGTCACATCATAAAGCAGTGTTTAGCTTTTAATAATATTTAATAATAAGTGTTGAGTATTTCCTATGAAAAAGGAAAAAAGCACCATATGCCGCCTTACTTTTTACTAAACTTTTCAATTTGCACAGTGAATAATGTGCTGAGAAAAAAGGACTATTGTCAGAATTGCATTTCATTCTATCAAGACCATTCCAAGAAGTTTAATGGAAAGTTATATTGTGGGAACTACAACTGCTGCAGGACGCACTTTATTTTCTCAAAAGTATTTGTGTAGTACATAAACAATAGCTTTGATTTATGAGCGCTGCCTGCATACCAATAGGATATTGATTTCTTTCTGCACCTGTTACCTTAGCAAACAGGTGTTATGGGAAGTTCTGCATGGCTGCCAGGAAGTGGGGGAGTGAGTAGATGACTTACTGTTGAAGATACATGATGGGCATCCATAACATAGTGAATCAGTCTTTGACCTGATCCACAGGATGTTAATGTGCAGCACCACAATGATTAAGCTATTTACATGAAAACTTCCTAATGATGTTCAGTACCTCCCCTATTCACAGGTAATAAGATCAATTTCCAATGTTAAGTACTTTGGCAACACTGGCTGACTTGACTCTTCATGTCATGAGCCGTCACCTTTAAAGTTTCCAGCCACTTTTGTACTCTTGGTTATTTATTTTATCTTATGTCATCCTTATATTCCATTATGTACTCAGGCTACACTCACATACGCCAAGCCGCTGACAGTACTACAATGAAGAAATGGTCTCATTACGCAGTTGGTCAGAATGTCCTCCCACTTCAGTACTTTGTCTCTTTAAGCCTCCTTTCTTATTGGTTACACAAATTCTTGTGGCAAATGATGCAACGATGCGTCTGTGTGTCTTGACAGAGCATAACATGTGTGCAATTATCTCTAATGGAGTATTCACTTTACTCTCCAGCACAGCTTCAGTCAAATCCAGCCTTCACATCATGCACATCTGGTTTCACATCACTTTGTTCGACAGCAATATGCAAAGTCATGGACAGACATGGAGATGATTGAATTTGGTCCGATCGCATGTGAAGTTAGCTACCTGAGTAAATATGACTTCCCCACCAGCTTTAAGAATTCACCTTCCATCGGTGTTGTGTGGCAGAGCTGAACTCCAGCTGGGAACTGACTGCTGACTTGACGTAAAGGCAGCCGGGCTGCTTCCAGGTTCATCCCTCTGCTGCCTGCAGGCATCTGTTTCCAGGCCCGCCAATGTTTCTGGAAGATATTACTTTCCATTGAAAACCAACAAAACCACTCTTTATTTCAAATGTCACAGAAAAAAAAAAAGATTTATTTCAGCATTTGTTCAGAATTCAGGTCATGAAATAGAAATCTAATGTTTTCATGCTATTGTTTCCTTTGGGTTACATTTGCTTTGGCAGGCTGGCTTTGGTGGAACAGTTTCCCTCCCTAGAAGCACATTTAATGTGAAATGTCTGGAAATACTGCAAGTGCTTGTTTTTTGTTCAACTTTATTGTGAAGCTAAAAATAGCTGATGAGTATTGCAATGGGCCTTATGAGCCAAGCAGCAGGGGCAAAGTGTGCAGAGAGTGAGCACTGTCACCTTGGATGGGAGCTGCTGGACTGCTGGTAGATTTAAAGGAGGTTTATTGCAGGTTGGAGGAAGAACATACATTACATGCTGGAAAAAAAGAGGAGAGGTGACGGACAAAGTTAAAATTAGGGGAAAGAGGTGGGGCGGAGAAAGGGAGATGGTATACATACATTTGGGTGAAAAGAAGAAAAGAACTGGGACCGAGAGAAAGAAGACGAGGACAAGCAGAAGAAGCAGCTGAAGATAAACTGATAGAGGACAGAGAAACGCACAGTTCAACATTTCAGCTTGAGTTGAATGGATTTGTTTTGCTGGGCTGTGGACTTGTTCTGTAAGAACTCAGCTCTTGTTGACCGTTTATCAGGCATTTACTGAAATATCACACTTGGAGTTTTATTTAAGGATACATTAATACTTTAAAGTCAGAATCAAACACTGATGTTAGGAAAAACCCACGTTATTTTGTATATGCTGTTTAATTGTCCTACTATATGATGCATCGTTTGCAAGAAGAAGAACAAGAACCCGAAGGCACATTTTTAAATTAGTTTATCATATTTTCAGGTTGAATTCATCAGTCAGATAAACTGACAGGAAGGAAAACAACTTCTGCTAGAATGAGGAGGAAAATACCAACATGAAAACACATCTTAGTGTTTCTTTAATGAAATAATGAATCATGTATTATATTATTATTAGTTTATTTTTCTTGGTTTGACAAGCCAAGAGCTACCAAATGGAGCATTTTGGATGGCGGGTTCTCTAAACAGAAATATTTCCGTCGGTCATGGAGTCGATCCCAGCTGCGGCCTATCAGAGGGCAGGGTCCACTCAGAGGTCATGACCCCTTCGTATGGCTAACACAGTTAATCACTCACTGCACAGGTCAATTCAGTCACCAACCAAAGGACCAAACAGAAAGATTAGAGGCAGTGGCAGATGATCCTCTGTGGCCCCGGAGGGAGCAGCTGGAAGAGGGAGAAAAATGACTCAAAATGTTTAGCACACTTTTTACTGTGTGTAAGAATAGTGTGGCTGAATGTGGGTTTCTGTGTCGCTTCTGCTGAGAAATATCTCAGGTTTGATAGAAATAATTGCGTTAGTGAGTTTGTGGAGAGGTCACAGCCCGGTCAGCCAGTGTCGGCTCCTGCACACAACCACTACTGACTTCTGGTTTTGTATTACGCCCAGTAACGAGCAACGTGATTGGTCAATTGACACCATGTGGTATATACTTTTCGAAAGACGGTTTCTGATTGGTTCGTAATTCTCTAAATCGTCCTGATGCGTTCAAATGCTGAAGCAGAGAGGAGGAATTTCCTTTCCAAGATGCTGAGGAATTCTATCTGCAGAATCCACATGGGTGGTAATAATTATACAGACCTATGATCCAAAATGAAATGTGAAAAGGAAATATATTACTCTTAAGAACCAAATACATTTTGGACACCCATCATTTTTGGATGGACACCCAAAACACCAATTTCTGCCTGAAACCATGTAACACGGGGTATTTCTTTGGGGGGTGGGGGTGTGAATCCCTGCTAATACACTGCAGTGGCCCAGCCAGCATGTAGAGTCCTCTCTCCTCTAAGCTCTGCACGCAGTCACCTTTAAAAGTGAATGTAAAGCTTTGTGGTTGGAGCTCCGCGGTTTTGTGTTCCTCCAGTGCTAATCTCCCCGTGACGTCTCATCATCTAAATGCTTCCCCGGCTTGAGAGGAATTTATCACTTTCACTATTACTTTCTTTCTCTCTCTACTCTCAGCCAAAGGTGATGATTATGCCCTCACACCACATAACACCGTCCCACCTCCAGGCTCCTCCGGCCTCTTTAAGCCCTACAAAGGCTTTGACATTTAAGACGACTGTTGACTTCTTAAGCCCTTCAAAGGAGGATCGATGGTTGCAGGAGACGTTACAATCCAGAAAGAATTTCATTAGTGCCCCTCTGTGATTTTCCTAATACCTTTAGGGTGGGCTTTACACAAACATGCTAGAGGAAGGATCAAGCGGTAAAGTTGGCATTTACAGTACATTGTTGGCTAGTACACAATGGGTATCTTCATCTGAGCAGTCAAAGATAAGTTGTGACTGTGCGGATACTTTCCATTAAACACAGCCAGCCATGATTCACTGGTTACTAGGCCAATTCGTGTGGAAACCTAGGAAGCTCGCTGGCAGGCCTGATTGTTTTTCTCCTGTTTTATTGAGCTTGCCAGAGTGACCAGCGTCTCCACATGTTGATGTCTCCAGGACGCTGCAGTATTTTTCTTGGGTCCGTCCTCTTTTGATGACCAGCTCTGGAACCCTTGTGGGAGGACCTTTTGTCGGCCGGCTGATGCTGGTGCTGCTCACTGCCTCTGCCAAGCAGATCGTGTTGTTCTCTTTCTTTGTTAGTGTTCACTGTATAACAGCAGCTGAGAAACACATTTGGAGGAATGTAAAGCAGCGAGCCAGGGAATAAGGGACTCCGTTTTTCTCCAGTTGTTGCTTTTCTCTACAATGTAGGGCACTTTTATTTAATTCAACACAATCAATTCTCATCAGCTGCTTTAAAAAAAACCTGCTGGATCCAGTGTACTGTGGCGTTATGTTTCTTACTTGTGTACACATAGAGAAATGTACCTGGAGTCAGTGGATGATGAAGGTTTATCTTCAATATCTGCATCTACTGCAGCTGATGGGGATCCTAATAAACTAAACTGAACTGAACTAAGAACACACTGCTTCTACTCAGTGTATTTTCTAGTTGAGGGCAATAACATTATTTTTCTCCTCGTAGTGACGACGCAGGGCTCTTCAACTAGACGTATGAGGTTCTGTGAATGAAGCAAAGCTGTTACCTCTCATGCATTGAATGTGAAAGTCGTGCAACAACCAGTGAACTAACACTGTTTCTGCTTTAAAGTTGTAAAACATTTAGTTTTGGTCCCCATGTTCTTACCTATGCCTTCTATTCAGCTATTAACAGTTCTTAGCTCCCTCCTGATTGTCAAAAACATTCCTGCCCTATTCTTTCATCATACGTTGCACCTTTTGTGCTCATATACAGACATTATCACCGTGATCAGTATTTTCATTGATTTGATTATGTTTTGATACCCGAAGCTTTTGTTCATCTTACATTCATTTCCTCAGACTTGGCCATTTCTTAAAATGCCAATCAGTTCAAGTAATTTCAGAAGTCAATGCAGCTTAGCCAAGAAAAAAATAAAAGAATAAATAGTAAAACAAACAAAAGCGTCTCCCACGATTCAGCAGACTATTGGCTTCAGGGCTGAAGGAATTTAAATAAATTCAGAAGGAGGGATGTGTTCCTGTTGGGAGCTTTTTAAACCACCTTCCTCCCCCACAGTGGGCTCAAGTCTCCTTTCTGGACGTCATTTATCTTGGCGCAGAACTTCACAACAATGTTGAGGCACTTCTGGTTATTAAATGAAGGAACAACAAAATGTTAAAATGCTAAAAAAGAAGATGCACAGAATGTCATGACTGACTGAGTGAGTTCCTCAGCCCTCATCCCTGCTTCACAACACATCAAGTTTGAAGTTTCCATAGATCTGAGTGTGTCAACAATCTCAGCATGTTCTCCATGAAAAGATCCAGCTTTAGCTTTTCTGCAGTTTTGTTTTTTTTGGGGAAATTTGTATCAAGCTTCTTTACTTTCAAAATATTCTAAGAAATATTTCATCACACCAGGTAACTCAGTCAGGTAGGACACCGCCGTGGTCTGATTCTGACATTTACACTTCGTTCATTTCAGTTTCAAGTTTAATTTAGCTTCCAGTTCAGCTAAAAATATGTCCTTTTAAAGGACTTTTGGGAATGTGTACTTGCCAAAGTGTGAAAGCTTTTGGAGAGGAGGACTGTCAGACTGGAACTGAACTATTGATGTAAACAGTTGAGCAACATCCCACACTGAAATATCTTATTTTTGGTTTGATGTTCATCTGTTGTAACCGCACATCTTCCAGAGGGTCCAAGGTTTTGTTTTGACCCAGAGGTTTTAATAAAATATCTGCTGGCTGCTGACAGTCACGACACTTTCAAAAGTCATATCAATTCCCACCACTGAATGGAGCGTGATGGAGTCGACCAGAGGGAGGTCAAAGGTCAGCTCGGCAAGAATCCTGGCATATAAACACAGATACAAGCGGAACAGAAATATTTCTAGTGTTTCACTTCAGCAGTGTCACATGGAATCAAAGCATGTTTGAAAGACAGTGCCTCACAGGTACAACACCCCCAGTGTGAGCGCCAGCAGGCCGCCGTTTCCCAGAACACGCCAGTGAGGTGTCAACTCAGGGAAGAAAATACATTTTTCACTTCCTCCTTCATTTAGACAATGCAAGAACGTTGATTCATTCAGAGAAAAGGTGCCGAAAATGTCAAGAGTGAATGTTTGGAAAGCTGAGGTATTTCATTGCCAAGAATCTTTAACCCTTTATGAGACACTTTGAAACTCTTGGGGATGAAAAACGTCGTCACTGACGTGTGAAAGGATATTGAAGACTGTGTTTAAGGCTTTCACCACAACCTTTCAAGAGAAAACACCTCGTCTTTGTGGACGTTTTGAAAAGGATTTTTGTAATGAAAGTAGAGAACAATGAGCTAGACACATTAACAATAGGAGCTACATTCATATGGACAGGCCACCAAGTTGGATTGTTATTAGGGTGACTGTCAAAATAAAACGACCAAGTCCCAGGAGAATATAGACTGGAAGTCCTGGCACTCTGGAGGAAACATTGTTCTTATTGCCCATCCATACCATTTACTGAGAACGTGGTGCGCTAGTGGTAGTTTTCCTTTACCATGGGAGTCGTTTTCAGAAAGTTGCCTCTTCAGAGGCTCAGAGCACCGATGTCGTGTAAACGGACTCCTAAACAACACAAAAGTTCTGTGTTCTGATTCAGTTTGGACCTGCCGTCACTGTCGCTTGTCTTGTGCACAATGTATGAGGTTGGTAGTGTTCACATGAAGTAAGAAATGTGCTTTTAGAAAAGTGTCACACAGAATCTTCAGCAGTTCTTACACTTACAGTCACTTACACCAGTTCAGAAAGGTGTAAGTGATGAACGCTCGGCTGATAAAGGTTAAAAAGGTGAAGGGAAGTTCAGCAGATCTGTACTCAGTCATAGAAAAGCTCCTTTTTCAACCCTCTCAGCTATTATTGATATAATAAAAGCTCACAGTCATGAAACACTCAACTGAGGTTTTTCTTTCTGCCGCACCAGGTAATGGATCCTGAATCACTGGTTTCATCCAGCTTTATTTCTCAGCTGCTAAAGGAGATTTCAGAACAGGAAAAGACTAATTGAACATGTGCTGGCAGCCAGCCAGACATGGCTACTGTGTGTGTGTGTGTGTGTGTGTGTGTGTGTGTGTGTGTGTGTGTGTGTGTGTGTGTGTGTGTGTGTGTGTGTGTGTGTGTGTGTGTGTGTGTGTGTGTGTGTGTGTGTGTGTGTGTGTGTGTGTGTGTGTGTGTGTGTGTGTGTGTGTGTGTGTGTGTGTGTGTGTGTGTGTGTGTGTGTGTGTGTGTGTTTGAGGCGTCCTTTACATTTAACTGAAGCTTTCACTCAACATTGACACTCTTAGTTCAGTCTCACTTTTCTTTTTTCTTCATGTCTCTTCCTCTTTGTGTTGTTTTAGTCTTTTCATTCCCCCCCTCCCTCCAGTTCAGCTCTTTCTGTCTTTTATTTGGCAGTGCGTTGCAGTAATCTGAGCCTCAGACAAGGTAATGACAGGAGTTAACGTTCCAACATCAGATAACTTCTGCTCACTGTGAAGATTTAACAGGGAGAAGTTGGCTTGTTGTTGATCGTGTGTTTAAGGTGGCTCAGCCATCTCGCTGTGTTGCAACACATTTACTTCATAAGCTGGTTATAATATACATTCAAAGGGGAAGTCTGAATTAGAACATCTCATATTCAGGGTGCAATGTTGGGAAGAAACAAAGCTGAGAAATATTCCTAACAAGGACCGATGACCAGGAGTGAGGAGGGTTTCTATTCCCATCATACCTCCATGTTTTAAAAACAAATCATGATAATAAAAAAATGAATGACTGAAGCTTAAAACTAATATTAATTATGTCCTTCCATTCATAATGTATGGACTTGTTTGTGCTGTGGGAGAAGACCTGGGGGGGGCGCTCACACAGACACTCCTCCCCTCCTGGACTCAAACCAGTACTTTTCTACTGCGTTACAAGAGAGCTAACCACTACTCTTACTTTTTAAAACTGAATTGCATTGAATTATAGGATGACATAGTAACATGATGAAATAGGAGTTGATGCAAAATCTTAATGGTGGTTTTATTATTTTTTGTTTATACGATCAAATGTTTGTACTCAGTATCGTCACACCTCTGGCACCATTACATTTTGCTCCTTTCAAATACACACCTTAAGTTTGGTAGATATTAGAGTTACAGGCCGATATAGAAGGACCAGCCCACCTGATAGAAGAAGCCTCAGAACGCTTTTGAGCTGGGGTTCCTCAGGGCTCCATCCTCGGGCCTCCTTTGTTCAACATCAACAGATGACACGTTGCTCTATTTAGCAGTCAGTGAATCACTACAACCTACTATACCTACTGAGTAGGTGCATCAATGAAATTCTTTTGTGGATGTGTCAAAGCTTTTTCCATCTTAACCCAGGAATGGCAAAGTTGTACTGTATTGCTGACTTTTCCTGAGTCCACAGCCTGATTTATGTGAACATTACAGTTTCAGTCCTGCGTCAGGAAGAGCGAGGCAGAGGTACTGCAGGAAAGAGAGGCAGCCCAAGGAACCGTGACTTTCATCAGATTTAATAAGACGTGAACTTTTTGACTCAGCGTTTCGCTGCCTTTTCATTGGCTTACATCTGGCCATCTGCTTCTCATTCACTTTCGCAGGAAATCCTTTTTTGACCAATCAAATCGGCGCTTAATCTGCCAGTCTTCTATGACTGGAGCCTAAAGGTTAGAGAAGCAGTACTCTGACTTTTCAAATCTGAGAGCAGCTGGGAAAACATGTCGGCAAGGAAGTGGTATCAGAGATTCTCTGGCTCAGAAAAAGGCTCAAATTGCAAGCAGTTTGGTTTTTAGAGTGAAGTGTCTCTCCTTCTGCCCAGCACACACGTCTATGAGAGAGATATTCTACTCCTCCATACAGGAGACGCATATTTTTATATAACTCCTCAAATCTGAGCTTACTGTGTTCGTGTGAGAAAGTCCAGCAGATGTGATGGATATGAAGGAAATCATGGTCTAAATAATGTGCTCATCTATTCCGTTGGACTTTTACAGAACTATATTCTATTAATCAACAACTTTCATCACAGTTCATTTGGGAATGGAGAAAAACTCAACTTTATTTAGTGTGGAAAACATTGTGCAGCTGTACTTCGTCTTGAAAAGTGTTTAGATCATAAATCAACAGGTTACAACATGATATGATGTTAAATGACATGGAACTATATGAAACAACGTGGTACACCATGATCCATTATAATGCAAAACAATACAGCAGAATAAAAGGAAGCAACACGACAAAATAGGAAAGAATTATGTACGTTACAATATGAGACGGTGCTACAGGACACGCTACAATGCAATATGATACACAATACAGCACACGTCTATTTATTGATTTTATTTGTTCATTTACTTATTCAAAATAAAAGCCCAAAACACCTTTGAAGTAAAAGTCTTTGTTTAATGAAAATACACCAAAAACCTAAAAAATGGATATTTAGGGATTATCTAGATTAGAGTTTAGTTAGATTTCAAAATAAAATCCCTCCACATTTTTCAAAATAAGTAATGTTTTTGTTAAAACCTTGAAAATGTATATTTCATCAATATTTAAATGGGCCAGAAGCCATGATTGGGCTGAACCCGACAGGTCAGAGGCCAAAGTGCGAGGTCCCGATCAAGGCTGCCTGCAGCTTTAATTCTTATTGTGTTGTTTCTATTACAACAACAACACATCAGCAGTGGTAAAACTAACCTGTATCATGATGGTACGCGTCAACAAGCAGAACGGCAAAAGCTGGGTTCAGACCACCGGGAGTCAGGTTAGTTTTAACCTACTACGGATGTCTGGTTACAATAGTAATTCCATTATCCACAAATGGAAATTTCTTCTGGGCACCCAGTAGACAAATTATTGCATTAACGAGACATTTAAGATAAAACCTTTGCAACTACCTGTTTAGTTTCACATACACATGATTTATTTTTCTCTGTTACAGGACCTAGAAAGGACAGTGTTGTATGTGGTGCTATATAGATAAAGTTGAATTGAATTGAATCAAACAATACTGTTAAACAAAGCCCACATGTACTGTATAACAATAAAATTCAGTTTCATACCGTGCACATGTGAGTTAAAACCCAGTGCAAAGGCAAGCCTTTGCTTGTGTGATGAGGCTGTAATGAACACAGACAATCTACCTAATCAATCCATTGCACCGCCTTTATTTAGCTTTAGGTTGACTTTCTATACTGCATTTTTAAGTGGCTTGTTATTTTTGTGTTGTTTTTGTCTCCGTCTCACCCACCGCTGAAGTTCTGATTCTCTACCTCGGCCTCATAAAACTAACTGAACTCTTCATACCGATCATTTTATTTCCGGCCAAATCTGTCGGACCAATTCTTACTCAAACCTCTTGACGAGCTGCTGTTTAATTTTGAATTTGGACTTCTTATCACATTGACGATCGGTTTGGCTCAGTCAGGTGGCTGCGGTTCTTCTCCAAGCTCTACTTTCCAAGTGTGTGGGAAGGTAAAACCAGCATTTCCACTACGGTTTTTCAAGTTTGTCCATATCCATATGCAGGAAGATTTCCCAGGGAATCCCCTTCTGTTCAAACAGCAGAATTCACTTCTTTTTGTTACACAAAATACAACTGGACAGGACTGGTGATTCTTTTTTTCTTTGTCGTCTTTCTGTTCATCTCATCTTTCAGTTTCTGTTTTTATCAGGTTTAACTTGTTCTTTTCTTACTTTCCACAGAGCTTAACCCCAAAGGTACGTGATGTTTTAGTGGAACCCAGTAGAATAGAAACACCCCCAACTTATTGTGTAGTCAGTCATTATGTGCTGTGTGTTCCGTATTGCTAAAGCATTTTCACACACCTACACGCTCACAGAAATGCACAGATTATCAAAATTACACACTCACATAAACACGCACACACACATCACACACGGCTGCATATACAGGAAGAGACTGCTGCCTACTGTTTATGTTCCTGTTATATGATACTTGGCAGGAGTCTACACACACACACATACATGAATGCATACACATATTCACACATTTCCTCACTCGACTGAAATGTAAATATCCATTTATACCCATTTATCCTTTTATATTCCATGAGGTTTACACAGAAATATCATCTGTCTCTCACACACAGATCCTGATACACACTCCTGTTTACACACACACACACACACACACACACACACACACACACACACACACACACACACACACACACACACACACACACACACACACACACACACACACACACACACACACACACACACACACACACACACATTCCTGCAGTAGTGTTCCTAGTTGTCAGCCAGTGTTTGTTTTAGTCCATCGGTTTGTGTGCTTTGATACCGAATAGGATGTCCTGTAATCTATAGTGGGCTTAAAGGTCCTGCAGTACACACACACACACACACACACACACACACACACACACACACACACACACACACACACACACACACACACACACACACACACACACACACACACACACACACACACACACACACACACACACACACACACACACACACACACACACACACACAGATTTCTGCTAATTGGTATCAGTCCTCTGAGATGACTCTACAATAGACGTACATCAGCGGCGGTGCTCAGGTTGGGCTTCTCTCTGGAAATTGCCCTGAAGCCAAACAGCGATCAGGAGGAAAATGAGAGACGAGAGACCACAGTGTGTGATCCATCCGTCAATTCCAGTTCATCTACAAACAGAAAAAAATTAAACAACAACTCGCTGCAGCTTAAAAGTCAGCACTCAATGAATTTAGGAATTTGTAAGACAAACATAGTAACCACAGTTTACTGTAACTGCGAAATTCTGTTTAGTCACTTTCTGGTTGTTTGGCTTTAGCCTCTTTGTAGGCTGGGCTCACAGATTTATGAACTGAGGCAACTCAACGCAAACAGCCTGCTGTTTTTTAGGTTTTCCACATCATTTTATTTTCATTGGTGAAAAATGCATAAGACAAAGGAAATCAAGTAATTTATCAGACATTTTCTGGGGGAATAGAAAGTCTTCATGTGTCACAGTAGAACTATGAAAGTTGCCTTTTGCCTTTAGGACAGAACAACACACACTCATTGTGCAGTGCTAAAAGGCTTCCACAAGTAGTCAGCAGCGGGATTTGAACTCTGACCTCCTGGTCACAAACACAGCCTGTAGGCCACCACTCTCCTTTTTGACCAAGCTTCCCTTTTATCCAACAAATTGTGTTTGAATCAAAACCTTCAAAAAAACTTCTGTCCTAGTCGGCACATAAGCTGATTGAAAAAATCTAAAATAAAAACAGCAGTTGTTGGTTTCTGGGGTCATAATGGGCCGTGATTACACAACAAAAGTTTTAAATTTTCACTTGAACATGTTGTCAGTTATTAAGACTACAAAGCTTGGAGCCACAGAAAACATCACTTTTTGAAACCGACTTCCAAGGTAGAACTTTTTGAAAAAGCTCTGACTCCATCTCTGGAGACAGCAGAAAACCCAACTTTTGTGAAACATGTCTGTAGTAAATAGTTCTTCTGCATGAGTAGGTGGAAAATAACAATACTGTCCTCCATCAGACCAGGACTCCCAGTCCAGACTCTCCTGGTCTGGGTAGTTTTATTGATGGGAGTCTTGTAATAACAATCCAACGTGGTCGTCTGTCCTTACCAATGTTTCTGTTCTCCCATTATGAATGTTTAGAGCATATTGTTCTCTTTGCACACGTGTGTTTGTGGTTTCATTCCAAAAACAAACAGCGCCAACAAGTGGCCCAATATGTTAACTACATCGTTTTCAGCGTTTGTGCTGTTTCAGTCTTAACAACCATTGTCTTGCAGTGTAAATGCAAAATATTTCTCAAACTAAAACACAAAAACGATGAAATGTAAACGGGGTCTAATATAGACACTTTATACATGGAAACCATCCCTGCTAGGGGAAAGGCAGGGTGCACCAGGGGTCACGTCATCAGTCCTTCAAAGGGCTGAGAAAGACCAAACACATCAACACACACATGCCGTTGCACTCTGGAAGAAAGCCAGATTACCCAAAGGAAAAAACATTCTCTCACAGAGAATCCACACAGAAAGCACCTGGACTTCAACCAAACTGGGATCTTCTACCTGTGAGACAAGACGTATACTGCCATGCAGACTCATTTAAAAAGTTCAAAAGAAGAAGAAAAGCATCATGCAGGATGGATAACACACAAGTGACCCAAATGAGAAATAAAAGGCTTCCTCCTGATTAAAAAACAAAAAGTGATTTTATCTTTGCAAAGAGCACAAATGAAGTTTCCATGCAGGTTTACAATGGTGGGGGAGGTTAAAGATGACTCGGCTGGCTCCAGAGCCCATCGCCCCAACCTGAATGAAATGGGTATGGAACAGAGTTTGACTTTTCCAGCTTTGTTAAACATATCGGGGAGGAGCTTTACTGGCATCCCAAATGTCTAGTAACTGGTAGAGCTTTATGCTGCTTCCCAACAGTGTCGAAAATACATCTAAATAAAAGAGCAACGTGTCTCCAGTTCTGGGCAGGACCAGGGTATATATTAACAGTCTGCATGTGGACAGCAATGCTGGTTACATTCAGGATTAGAGTCACGGTAACTTTTCTACCGTTTTTTTTTCTCTTCTTTCCACTCTATGTCACCATCTCTCTCTCCATTTCAAACAAGCCAGTGACGCATCAGTTCTTTATTGGTATTGCAGTGCTGAGAAATCCTGAGCCGGCATTTAAAATTCTCAGCTCCTGTGTAGGTGACGTGACGGCGAATATGACTTTGGCAGAAACCTTTTGAGTCACTTGGACAGTAACATGTGTCTGTGCAGCCTGTTTCTGTTCACAATGTCCACAAAATGTAAGATGATTCATACATGAGGGGAAAGTCTCAGCTGTGTTTGGACAAAATGCACTGAAATCACATCCTCTTCATTTAGTTCAGTTTCACCACTGCTTCGGCTCATTGCAGCTCAAGTACTGCATGTTGTTCTTTTTCCTTTAATTGCAGGAACCATCCAACGATACATCCGTGTTGTAGAATCAATGCAGGACATTAGTTCTGCATTACACATACCACTCCAGGCTTTTCAGAGAAAACTCACCATGTTATAAACATGAACAGTTTTCTTACTCACAATTGGTGCTTTATTAAAAGGGAACCACACGACACTACCTAAAGCAAACAGCATCAGAGGACGAACACATTTGTGTTTTCACATTAATTTGGCCTTGCTGAAACATGTACAGAGACACATGAATCCCTGCTCACAGTGCAGGTAAATATTAGTATTGAAGTTGTAACCTGCTGACGGCAGGTTGGAAATGTGCAGAGGTGGAACTAAATTAGATTTACACTCACATTTGTGCAAAGTGGCAACTAGCAAATGTCCAAACTGAGCTGGAGGCATGGTGATGTGTCCCTTTGTCCTCTCAAGGTATCATGACTACCTCTAAATATCACTTTATTTCTCTGTTTCTTACGCTTCCTTCCTTATGCTCGCTATTACAATCTAAGGAATGAATCCCCTTGGCGATCATACCAGTCTTACGGCTCTGTCATAGAAGACGCACAACACAAAGTCTGCCAACAATTATGAATAGAAATACTTATTACTACTCCAGAATATCAAAAAAGAATGTAGCTAAGTTCCCTGTGCCGTCTGAAGGAGGTACTAAGGGCAAAACGTGGAGCTGGAGATGGCAGCATATGGAGGGATTTACCTGCAACAGTTTGCAGTGAAGTGTGTCACAGAAGGAAGATTTCAGAAATCTCCTGAACAATCTAATTAAAATGTGATTACTGAATTCATTAATTAGATAACCACGGTACCCAAACAAGTAGGATCCTTGTCTGCTTAATGCCATGACTTTAGTAGTAGAAAAATATTTGCTTTGATAAAAAAGGTGAATTTATTCAGAGTTAATTCTTTTATGCTTTTTGCAAATGGGTTGGCTGACGAAGCTTAGCAGCTTGCAGAAGGTTTTTTTTTATCCAAGACCCATCATGGGTATTGACCCTCTGCAACTCACCTGCACGATACCTGAAGGTGTCCAGTGTGTGTATTTGGGTTAGAGCTGAGGTTTTTAGAAATGCATGATGTTACATCCATGGTATCCATCAGGTGAAGAGCTTGAACACTTCTGATGCTATTACCATGTGCTGTGTCAGTATTGTCCATTTACATTAACCGTGAAAGCGAAGCTCCATCCTGCCTTATAACTCTGCTTCATGCTGGTTTCAGTGATGTGACATTGTGGAGAATATTCTCTTGGCAAACTTTGAGCCTCCGAGGACCAATTCAGCGTTGTTGCTTTAACATAGCTGACCTCAAAAAGGTCAAATCATCTCACTCTGCTTTATTAGTGTGACATGCATGAACACTCTCTCCTCAGCAGATTTCAATCCTAGAAAACACCTTGTATAAGTATATGGTGAATCAGCAGATTTAATGGTGTCATGTTAATAAGGACTGACGTCTCTGAAAAACGTTTCCCGCACCTTGTTGACGTACGGCCATGAAGAATGGCAGCTCTACTGGCCAGAACCAGTCCAGAGCGGTATTACCAACACGCACACAAAGCTGTGTCCAGCATGTTTATGCAGGATCTCTTCTCCTCAGGACGGAGACATTAAAGCAAATGAATCAGGTCAACTGGACTTGATTATATATCTTGGGAGACATTTCACAATTATCCACGTGGCTTCATCAGTTCATGGTGAGGTGGTCCAAAATATAGAGGGGAAAAGTAATTATATTGATGCTGGTCGACCCCAAATGTTTTCACTTAGCCATTCTGATGATATGTGGGAAATTTCACCTCAATATCTTCAGAGTTTCACCCAGTTTCACCCAAAATATGGTCAAATTTAAAAAAATCAAAGGCCCGCGAATATTTGACTGATAAAATATTTCATGTTCATTTGAATGGTAAAAGCAATAGAATCAGGGTGATTTATCAATGATTTAGTGAGTTTGATGATTGTTTGGCCCACCCTACTGGCTAGTCTTACTAAATGGTGGGGAGCTCAGGTTTTACACACTCTGGGTGTATCATCCAAAACCTCCCTCAAACATCTGTCTTCTGGATCTGAAATGCACACATTGCTGTCTTCAAAAAAGTGCGATGGCTCCGTGAGGTGGGAGTGGACGCCCGGGTCTGGACCTGGAGGAAGTAGCCCTTCTGTCTCTCTCCATGCATTTGTTCAGTGGTTGTTTGTTTCCACCAAAATAAATGTTATTGCACTGTTGGCTGCACCGTAAGACTTACACCAGGTTGGTTTTGTCTGAGGCCCGTCAGATGTACTGGTTTGGACGTGATGTTTATTGACGATCCAGTTTCGCCAACCCTCGTGTATCGAGAGTAAACCTCAAGCTATCAACGCTAAAGTTCAACTTTCACAATGCACATTCTCGGTGACATGCCAAGGAGTTGATTCGTGTTGAATGCGGGAAGCCTCATTGACAACAGAGTTAGATTTCTGTACTTGGATGACTCTTTTTGGAGAGTCCTCATGATCGTGGTTGTTCCAGTTGTTGTTTCGTACAATAGGTCATTATAAATTGTAAACAGCGGTGGCCAGGAGGTCCGGACAGCCGGCGAGATGGAGTCCCTGAGCAAGGCCTTTAACCCCAAACTGCATCAGGATTGGAAACTTTGTGCAAAATCAAAATGTGGATCACATGATCAGCTGGAGCAACTTCATGAGTAAGCAGCTGAAACCTCCATTATATTCAGATCTTTTATCAATGTATATTTATTTTACCTCAACTTATTTACACTAAGAAGACATGCCAGGAGACATCTCCTGCAGGTTGTTTCTTTCCAAATCGTACTTGTTAAAGTTCAATGGTAATACTCCAAAGTTCTTTAAATAGTCCTCATTTAACTTGTGCAGCACATTTAATATCAGTTATTTAGGCCAGGAAAGGAAAGTTTGTCCATTTGATTGAAACGGCCTCTCCTCCGTCAGTCTGCTCCAGAGCAGCTGTGGCTACAGACGTAGTTTACACCATCCAGTGTGGAGGGAATGAATGATGCAATGTAAAGCCTCTCAGAGTGTCCAGAAAAGTGCTATATAAAACCAATGCATTATTATTATTATTATTATTATTATTATTATCAAGTCGAACAACACCAACAACATTTGTTCCTCTCATGTTTAAAGTCGGAGTTCCTACACGACTTGATGGCTGAAGCCGTTTGTCACCACAGGTATCTCCGTCGGAGCAAAGCCTTCCTAACAGCGGACCTGGTCCTGCCTGCAGGGTTCATCTTCTCACTAAATTCCTCAAGTGCAACGATGTTCATTTTGTATGATTTTCACCTAAAAGGTTTTTCCTTCCTTTCAGGCTCCCGTTTAGTTTCATTCGTTTCAGCAGGTTGTGAAATTCAACTTGGATCGAGTTTGAACTTGTTCAGCCGTCCGTCACAGTGTACATCATGTCTGACCCATTTATCCTCCAAAGTTCCAACCTGAGAAACGGCCCACGGCCTCTAATTAATTTGATGTGTTTGAGATGTTTAGTAAATGGGGCGAGGCATTTCAAAACTCTTACAGTCTTTATAAAAAGATGATGATTAACTTGTTCCATCCTGATGGAGATCTGGATCTGATATTTTAGCCATTAGCCGATGAGCATATTAAACTTAATGTCACCTGCTTGTTTAAATGTTCATCATTTTTCAGCTGGTTGGAAGAAAAAAACCTGCAAAAAACAAGATGTATTAAACCCAGACAACAATGAAAATATGATTTCTAACCCGATCGACAGAACTGAAGCAGGTTAACATTGAAGTTTGATTATTAAAAATCAGTGAAATGAATTAATGTGACATTTATTTGTATGTTGTGTTTGTTGGATGTGACTTGGTATTTAGATAAGCAGTTATCCAGAACGAGGCATTAGGAGGAGAAAGCAGACTGCAGTCTTTCAAACTTTCATCTGTTTTCTCTGCCTCTGCATTTTCCTGTTTTAATTGGCTTGACTTCTTCCCTCCTTCTCTCTCCGCCTCAGCCCATGCATTCAAACCAAATTGAATTATTCACATAATCACAGTATAATTGCTTGTCTGGAATGAAAAGGTGCTCAGTCGTAGCAGGTAATTGTTACTATCTGTAATGACCTGGAACTTTCCAGAATTAACTCTCCCACACCGGCTGTCAATTCTGATATTATTTCTTCTTCAACCTGTCTTTCTGCTGCACTCAGGCTTTCGCCCTTTGCAGTCGTGAGTTTAACTCTGCACCTCTAGTTACTTTGCTGCATCTCTTCTTAACGACGACTTTCTTCCAGCCCTCCTTTTCCTTGCTCTGTTATTCTAGCTAAGTGTACATTTTTGCCCAGCTCAGCACTGCGTAGGCTCACATCATAGTTGGGGTTGGCCTTAACTCGCCTCCTCTACGCTTCCTTTTTCTCTTCTTCTTCTCAAAACTCCCTTCATAAAACTTCCCTGACGGATCTCCGACAAACACGCCCGTCACACCCGGTGTTGATGATGAGTCTCTTGGTCTCGCCTCTGTCAGATACTCGAGTAATTGGAATATCTGCAGTGTTGACTGTGTTAACAAATGAAATCCTGACTGCAGTTTGCAGAGAAAGCCTCAGAGGCGACTGAAGGGCCTCGTTTGATTCCCCACAGGGGAGTTTGACAGAAGAAATGTGGGCTTTTATTAAAAAGGGAAGGCGGAATAGTGTAAATCACTGCTTAGCTTGTATTATAATTGTATATTTCATTCATAGTTGTTCTTGTTACTATAATGAAGGGCTGCCGTGGCACAGGTGGTGGAGCATGTCATCTTTTTATCCTGAGTGAGGCGGTTCAGTCTCTGAGAATAATAAACTACTGTATATTCTATTCTAATCTAATCTATCTGTAAGAGACCTGATATCAAGAACCTTGAGCAATGTGTGTGCATGAATGGGTGAATGTGATGGATCACGTGAAATGTGTTAGGACTGCTTAAGTGATAAGTTATGTGATGGTTATAACAGGACCTATATCAACTCTGTTGTGATGACACACCAAGATGGATGGATGGATAGATAGATACCTTAGTCATCATCAAGAGGAGGTAATTCAAGATGTCCAGCTGCTCACAAATAAAAATGTAAAGTCATGACAGCAATAACAAGAAAATAAGAATAAGACATTCAGTAATAAGTAAACAACATAATTAGAATCTAATATGAATAAGAGAGGCAGCATAGGTAGTGACATGTTACAAAGATGTTGTTAGATTGTCTGATGGAAAGCCCGAACACACCGATCTGGTGATGTTACACAATTACAGGCATAATAGCGTCACTACGTGTGTGTAAAAACTCACTAGTCCAGCAGACGCTGCAACAGCTTGTTTGACCTATGATGGACTGGTCATCGGTCCAGGTGTATCCTGCCCTCACCCATCGTGAGCTGGTTTCTGGATAAGAAGGGGTATCGAAGATGGATGTATGGATTTCAAGAAAGAAAACAACCACACCCTCTAGAAATTAAAATATTAACAAACCATAACACTGATCAAAAAATATATATATTATATACATCTTCATGAATACAGCAGTCATAATAATCCTCCAGTATAGAAATATAAAACTCATGTACATTCACAATGGACTCACCCTCATCCTTTGTCACTCATCAAGCAGGGACTCGTCACCAAACTCTGCAGAACCTCCATCCTCACAATGCCAGCAACTCGTTCACAGAAACACCGGGGGGGGGGGGGGGGAGTATTCACACTTTAACAAATTTGGACTTTCTCGCAGGAGTTCCCAGGGTTCTCCAGTCCAGGTTCAGTCTTCCTCTGACGCTGGTGTGTGTACCGTCGTCTCCAGCCAAAACCACCAAGTTCAAACTGACTGTGGACACCAACCAGCCGCCGGTAGACCTCGGCTCCGTCTTCAAAGGTAACGCAGCGCCGCTCACACACATCCTGTCCTCCCTTTCCAAACAATCCAAGCTCTGCTTGTGTTTAAACCTTTAACCGTGCAGAAGAATTCGTATTGAGACTCGCATTTGTGTGTGTTGACGTTGACTTGTCACTGCAACTGTGGCTATCGCCATGGCAACGCAGATCCTTAATTATCCACAGAAGTTCATATTTTATTCTGCAGGAATTTGCTGTAGAGATAAATCTATGGTCTGGGATTTTTTTGGGGGGGTAAACATTGGTCAATGTGTCTTCTTGGTTCTGGTAGAGGTTATATTTCATCGAGGTAACGGTTCTTTATGTTTGTGAGGCGGTGACGCCGGTGTTTCGCCAAGTCAGATGACTTTAAAACAAAACAAACCAAAAACTTAGGAAAAGAGGTGAAAGGTAGAGAGAGAGCAACTGTGTGTGCAGTCATATACGTAATTAATAAACAGTTATGTATTTGAGTGTGGTTGCATATTTATACAAGTGTGTTTATGCATGCTTGTGTGTGTGTGTGTGTGTGTGTGTGTGTGTGTGTGTGTGTGTGTGTGTGTGTGTGTGTGTGTGTGTGTGTGTGTGTGTGTGTGTGTGTGTGTGTGTGTGTGTGTGTGTGTTTAGTTCTGTCTCCCAGCTATCTGTCAATCAGCCACAGTGAGTGGCCTGACGTCTAAACACACACACACACACACACACACACACACACACACACACACACACACACACACACACACACACACACACACACACACACACACTGGCTGTGCTGTGAAAGAGGGAGTTGTGTAAGCTCACGTTGTGTGTTTCTGTGCGCAGTGTGACTGTATCTCCTTCACCTTTGTTGGCGTCCTGCATCGTGATAGGCCCTCCTATCTGTCTCATCACTCTGCTGTGCCTTTCTGTCTCTTTCTGCAGAGTTCTCAGAGAAATCAGAAGATAAGGATGGGAATACTTTGACTTTCCAGTTCCTCTCAAGAGCCAAGGTTACTGTGCTGGCCTCCAAGACCTCCCGTGAGTCTCACTGCTCCACTCAATCTCTTCTTCTTTCTTTTTTTTTTTTTTACTGGCTTAGCTTCATCATAGCTGGTTTACTTGTGGGCTTGGGGAGAGTCTGTCTCTCATACAGTATCTATCTCAAATCATAGAAACATGTTTAATACATCACCATCTTTTTAGTTTTAGAACAAAATGAACCAAATCCATAATACAGTGTTTCAAAGATAATGTTGTCTTGGCAGGTGAGTAATGTGGAGTGTAAGATCACACTCCTGACCATGGCTTTTATAGTAGGCTGAATAACATGATCTCTTCACCTACTGTATGGTTTTAGCTCCGTTTTCATCGTTTCCAGTGAAAACACTTTTTTGTTTTTGCATTTTCGTTTCAGAGAAGTTTTACTTTTACATGGCAACATTCTGAAAATGATGTCCATTTCCAAGTAAAAAGTTTTTGTAAGGAGACCACACACATATGTAAGCACATGTGACAACATTAGATTGTTATTACCGTGACTGTCAAAATAAAACTACAGAGTCCCAGGAGAATATGCCCTAGGAGTCCTGACACTCCACCACTGCAGCCGTGGTGAACATCAGCAGTAGCAGCACTTCTGCCGTCTACACAGAAACAGTGTTTTCAAAAAGGTGCATGTTCAGTAGCTCCCAGCACTGTTGTGTAAATGGACGCCCATAATGCAATGAACGTTTTGTGTTTTCACTTCAAATCATTGCTGAATGAGACCTCTGCTGCTCAGGTTTTAAAACCTTACATTATGGTAGAAAATCATCGGTACCATAAAACAATCTAAAAGCCCACAGTGAGGGTTAAAGGTAGCAGCAGGTGGATGCAGGTGGCCTCTTTCCTTTTTCCTTTCCATCACTCCTTTATAGGCTCTTTTCACTTCTCCTGTTTTGTAAATATACCATCAATACGTCTTTTACTCTGTTACTTCCAATAGAAAAAGGAGGATCAAGCACTTTTAGCAACTTTCCAAGACATAATGAATTTGTGACCGTTAAGACCTCTTCAGTCTGATTTTGTCTATATTAATAATAGTAATAATAAGAAGAATTATTATTATTATCATCATTGTTCAAGTGTTTGGGGATTTTTCATGTCTTTTTCCCAGAGCGTTACCGTATTCAGAGCGACACGTTTGAGGACATGTGGTTGGTGGTGAAGGAGCTGGTTCAGAGGTCTGACCAGCATTTCTCCAAAGCCGGAGTCAAAGACTTCAAGAAGAGCTTCAGTGGGCCGCTGCCACTGCAGGACTACTTTCTGTCAGTGGACCATCACTTCCAGGTACACACGCACGCACGCACGCACGCACGCACGCACGCACGCACGCACGCACGCACGCACACATGCATGCATGCTTGCTTGATGTTGTAAATTGCATAAATATATATTTATCTTAATTTATTTCAGTTTTAAAAACCAATTACAAAAGTCTGATTTATATTTGGGAATGTTCACGCCACAATACAAAACAAGGGTAATATTAATATGTGTCATTTAATTCATATTTGTGCTTTGTTTACTGGTTATTGAGCTACTCCTGTGTGTGTGTGTGTGTGTGTGTGTGTGTGTGTGTGTGTGTGTGTGTGTGTGTGTGTGTGCGTGCGTGCGTGCGTGCGTGCGTGCGTGCGTGCGTGCGTGCGTGCGTGCGTGCGTGTGTGTGTGTGTGTGTGTGTGTGTGTGTGTGTGTGTGTGTGTGTGTGTGTGTGTGTGTGTGTGTGTGTGTGTGTGTGTGTGTGTGTGTGTGTGTGTGTTAGCTGCGTGTCAGTGCCCAGCAGTATCAGGACCTGCTGTCGGAGCGAGCGCTACAGTTCAGAGCCATCCAGCGCCGCCTGCTGACCCGGTTCAAGGACAAAACGCCGGCGCCCCTGCAGAACCTGGACACTCTGATGGACGCCACGTACAGCCAGGTCAGACACTAACACAAACACAGAGGGTTTCCTTAAAGTCCACAACTGGCCTGGTGTGTCCTGGCTCGATGAGGGGAGGTATACCTGGATGGTGGCTTGAGGAGGTGAAGAGCTGTGAAGCCCGGATGTTCTGCCTGCTGATGACTCGGGATCAGAGAAAGAGACCCGACAACCTCTCTCACTGTGCTGCCACTGCAGGGTGGCTCATTTGGTTCATCTTGGTCTCATTTACATGTGTTCTTCACCTTTCTTTTAGTAGCTAATCTGCCCAACACCAAACCAGAAATGAAGTGCGCGTGCGTTGTGTTTTATCAGTTTAACCTTCTGCGGCTGGGTGTGTGTGCAGATGTGTGAGACTGGGTGTGAGCTCACAGCTAATCACATAAACAGCGGAAGTCCATCAGTCACCAGGATGTAACCCTCACACTGTAAATCTACGGTAACACGTCATCACGGCCAGCCTCTGTGTGCACCTCTACGTTTCTGTGAGGACCAGTTTGAGGACATTTTGGCTGGTGCTGACTTTGTGACACCTTCACAGGTTGAAGGGTCGAAACCCGGCCGGGCTGGAGGTTGTCATGAATAAGTAAGGCAGAGAGTTGAAGGAAAACGATTGAACAGACAGACAGGGATGTGAGTGTGTGCACGTGTGTGTGAAATCAGTGATCATTCTGACAACAAATTCTGATTTAATCTGAGTCTTTTGAGTAACACACCATTTAGTCTTAGTCTGAGTTTAGTCATCTGAAGCCTTTTAAGTCTTAGTCTAGTTTAGTCGACTAATCCGCAGTAAACTTAGTCGATTTAGTGTTTCTCCAGAATATCTAGTCATTGGAAATATCCATCAGTCTGTTATAGAAGGTATTCAAGTTTCAATATGCAGTACACACACCGACTCAACTGTTGTATTACAAAACGTGTATTTCGTTCTATTCTTGATTCAAAAACATGAGCATGGCATTTTCACAAAATATGAACACACACACACACACACACACACACACACACACACACACACACACACACACACACACACACACACACACACACACACACACACACACACACACACACACACACACACACTAAATCCACCATAATAAAGCACACTTGATTCAATTTTAGCACATGAAATATTTTAACTGATATTAGTTCAGTCAATCTTCTGATCAGTACAGTTCAGAGGTCGTTTCTTTTAGCTTCTCTTTTATTCCAAATTGAGCAGAAACACTGTTTTGTTTGATAAAATAACCTCAGCGTGAGTTTATCTTCACGTGTTTCTGGATGAGAGTCTCAGGTTCTCCCAGTGACTTCAGCTCCACCGGGTTTACAGACGGCCGTCTGGTCCTTGGTGTCGTATGTGAAATGTGACCAGACGTCATTTCTGTAGTTTGTGACCTGCTGCTGCTGCTGCAGGCCGCCGATCTCACCTGCTGCACAGCAACACCCCTTCTTCTAGTGCTTAAGAGGGAATATAACGTGAAACTGAAAGTAAAGTGGAATCAAGCAAAGCTGTGGAACTCAGACTGAAACTTTACACAACTAATTATAATGTCAACAATTTAACTGACGTGGAAACGTTCTGCAAAATGTGTAAAGTTTAGAACGTCTCTTTAAAAAAGTCTCTGCTGCTTTGACCTTGATCAACCTGCCATGTAGGATTCAATCTGATTGGCCGTCTTCACAACTTGTCCCGCAATGACAGCAGCTCTGATTGGATCTCTTGTCCGTTAGTCCCGCCCTAACGTGTTCGTCTCCTTCTGATTCATCAACTAAAGTGTCAGTTATAATTCGTCACAATCTTTGTTTTCTTGTCTTTCTTTTTTATTTGGTTGTTATTAAGTCTTTGTCTGTGAAAAAGGTCAGTTGACTAATAGTTTTCATCATAGTTTTATTGGACGAAGTGAACCCTGGTCCGAAGCTCCTTTTAAAAGAAAACTGCAGTTTTCACCGGCCCTGCCCTTTGTTTAACTTTGACGTGTGGAGGGTGGGATACTCTCAGTCTCACTTCTCGTGTGAGACAAAGTGATGGTTGCTTGCCACTGCTGTTTACTCTCGGGTCCAGCTTGGCCGTCGTCACTCCCACCGTCCGTGAGCCTTGCGTCAATGCGGCGAGGCCTGGTGACATCATGGCTTCATGAGCTGTTGGCGCTGTCGGTGCGTCACTGTTTGGCTCTGCCGGGTCGGCGCTGCTCGCTCTGCAGATATTTCATGCAGGTTAACTTTCAGAGGTCCGAGACTTAATGGGAGGAAATTAACAACCTTCTCGAAGTTCTTTTTAACACAAATAAGCCGTGTTCACCTTGTGTTGGCCTGGTAAATCCCCCGACATCAATCAGGGAAGCTGATCTAAACTCTTCTGACAGAAATGGAAACGCGCGCTCTGTTTGATGTCAACTGTCTTTTCATCAGCAGCACGTTTTCAGATGGAAATTCCTCAGCACTGTTTGTTTGTGGGGTTTTGGGGAGGGGTTCCCAAAAACACAAATTGGGGGACTTTCTGTGTCCCAAACATCATTTGCTACTTTTCTCATTCTCTAAGTAGTTTTTCAGTAATGGTATGTCCCTCAGGGATTAATAAAGTACTTTCTATTCTGTTTTGATGAGTCTGTGTCGGTTGTCTGTGAAGCACCTTGAACTGCTCTCAGCTGAGAGCGGCTGTGGAGAACAAAGTTTGATTGAATGTGATATTGATCGAATGAAGGGTGGTATATTACTTTGAAAATCCTTCGCCATGCAGTCATCTATCAGTTGTTTCTCACTCTAAAGTGATGATATCGCTTCTGACTGAAGGCTCCTCAGAAGTCACTGTATCATGGGTGTATATGTTCATGGCTGCATACAGCTTATGTAACTGTAGAACTTCACTCCAGAATCACTCTGTCTCCCGGCTGAGCTAAGATGCTCTCTTCTGTCACTCCTGTCCATCACCTTTTCCCTCTCTCATTATCTCTCCTCTTCCCTCTCTGCCTTCCTCTCTTCCCGCCATCCAGCAGCTCGCATGCGGGAAGTTTCTGACACACTATACACTCTGTAATGTATACACACCCGCCATAATGGAGGCTATCGACAGCTGGTCGGAAGAGTGATGAATGCGTGGAATTAATAATTCATGTCAGTATTAAGAGTCAAGCTGCTGAGGCCGGGCCCAGCTCAGCACTTTGGCTTCTGCAACACCGCAGGATTTTGTGAGGAGAGGCTTCACATCGGAGGTTTGACATGTACCTAAACTCAAATACGCTATTCATTTGTCTGTTTGAATAGAATTTTCTTCTTTGATTACTCAGGATACTTTTTGATATAAAGTGGGAAAAGATGAAGCCATTAGAGGATTCATTGTAATAACACACCTCAGCGTGTTGATAGAGGATGTTTTAATACTTGGAGGCCGTTAGGAAACACCCTGGTGTTCTGTTTACTATTAAGAAAATCTAATTAAAGCCCTTAGATTGATCGAATTTCCCCATTTTTCATAATTATTTGCTTTAGAAGTCTCAAAATTGGATAAATGACTTTGATTTGATTTATTTATTTATTTCGAACTACCGAACAATTTAAAATTAGATGAAACAAATGGAAAAGAAAAGAAAAGGAAAAAATAAGTAAAAAATAAATAAAAAAGCCCATTTCGTTATAATACACTTTGACTCGTTCGAAAAGGGATAGCATGTCCCCAGCGTTTCCAGAAAGTTGCATTTTCACTCGTTTACACGACGACTGAGTGAGAGCGTTTTCAAAAAGTTCCACCCAAGGAGCCGTTCTCAAAAAGTTGAGTTTGCAGTGACGCTGCACAAACGTGGTGTAACCGGGCCTGAACTCCTCCCTCAGGTGAGACATTGTCGGATTGTCTAGAAACCGTCGATATTTTTCAGGTTTACGTTAAGAAGCGCTGGCTCAATGCCCACAATCACACTCTTATTAAAATGTTCAAGGAATGTGTGGCCAATCAGGAATGCCGGAGAACCAGGCACCTCTTTCATTTTGGCTGGGAGGAATGTCTGCCGGCTAAGCTTTCTGCATCAATCTTGTGAGATGGGGGGATTTCCCCCTCGTTAGCCGAGTGTGTCTCCACATGCAGTGGCCGGCCATCGCCGGCGAGCCGTCAGAGATAAGAGGAATGAGCTCCCTGCGAGAATACTCTGTGGTCGACTCTGCATTTATGCAGTACAGGATAATATTTCCATTGTTCATGCTGCCTTTATGGACCTATATTTTATTCATGAATTCCTGAGAGCCAGCGAGCCACAACTGACTTTATGTATGTGTGTGTGTGTGTGTGTGTGTGTGTGTGTGTGTGTGTGTGTGTGTGTGTGTGTGTGTGTGTGTGTGTGTGTGTGTGTGTGTGTGTGTGTGTGTGTGTGTGTGTGTGTGTGTGTGTGTGTGTGTGTGTGTGTGTGTGTGTGTAAGCGCAGGAAACTTTTTCATCTGCCGACTACAGTGGCCAGTTTCCAAAACCCACCCGATGCTCTGAGCGGCTGAATGTGATTGATGAGTTTCAGAATAGAGTAAGACCAAAGAATGATTGTTTGTTTTGTGTCAGCGATGCAGGTAGAGAAGACAAACCAGATTGAGGTAATTAGCAGCTCTGCTCTGTGACTTCTTCTGTCCTGGTTGGGGGGTGTTTGTCTTGGGCCTGCCTCGCTCCACCGTCACTCCTTAAAAAGCTATCCATCATCACGGCCCCTGTATTTTACACCCTTCCCTTCAACTGGTGTTTGATTAACCGATACCCGTCAGAGGTTAGCCCGTGCTCACCATTCCAGCCAGGCCCGGTGGAGAATCCAGGACCGTCGCGCAGAGAAAATAAAACTAAAAGTCCAAAATCGGTTTGTGGAAATGAATGAAGAAAAGGCTGAAAGTCACAGAGACTTTTTAGTTTCAGTAAATATATTCTTCCTAGCAGTTCCTCTGGAGGTGAAACGTCCGTCGTTTGTTAGTGTTAGCATTAGCGCTGGGCTAGCGAGCGATGCGGTGTGCGAGGTGGTGGGGGGGCTGGGGAGCCAGGCCGGGCCAAACCAAGCTGAGTCTCCCTGTAATTAGGAGTTCAAACGCTGGAAGAGGGCGGCTTGCTGACTGACGGGGTGACTGACAGGCGGTCCAGGGGCCTCGCAAGGCCCCTAATGGAGGCTTCTGGTAGACAGCAGCTTGATTTATCTGGCCCCAAATGGAGCTCTAAACATGGCTAAACACAGATCCCACTGTGGAGAGCAGGACCACCGCCATTAGCAGCCCTGCGTGTGTGTGTGTGTGATTGTATGCGTGTAAACTGCGAACGTGTACTCGTGTTTCATTCAGCCACTTGGTTTAGCATTCACAGCCGTTGGTTTATTTGTATTATTCTATTCTATTTCAGTGGATGTGCGCTGGTCTACACGCTGAGGCTCCGTTTACACGACAATGTTGTCGAGTGAAAACGCGACGTCTGTTTACTTGACCTTCTATAAACTCACTGCGACTGCGCACTGTCGTAGTAAATAGTTCTTCAGCACATGCATGAGTAGCTGGACTATCAGAACAATGTTTTCTATGTGGTGTCATGACTCTCAGCCCATATTCACCTGGGACTTGGTGCTTTTATTTTGAAAAGTCACCGTAATAACAATCCAACTTGGTCGTCTGTCCATACAAATGTCTATGTTCTCCCATTCTTAATGTTTATAGGGTATCTCTGTGCGCATGTGTGGTGGTTTCATTACAGAAACAACCAACAGCACCCACTAGTGGCCACACAGGATAACTACGTAGTTTTCTGTGTTTCTGCTGTTGCCGTGTAAACGCACATCATTTTCAAAACGTTGTTTTGTAAACGCAAAACTATTCTGAACTGTAAATGCAAAAACAATGTGTTATGTTTTGTTTCTACCGATCCAACGAATGCTGTTCCAATAAACGTAATCCAGTTAAAGTCCAAGTATTTCCTTAGATCACGTCACAATCCAAACTGACGTAAAGCAGCAGTTACATTCAAATTGAGAACTCAATTACCCAGCAGCTATGACTGTGTGTGTGTGTGTGTGTGTGTGTGTGTGTGTGTGTGTGTGTGTGTGTGTGTGTGTGTGTGTGTGTGTGTGTGTGTGTGTGTGTGTGTGTGTGTGTGTGTGTGTGTGTGTGTGTGTGTGTGTGTGTGTGTGTGTGTGTGTGTGTGTGTGTGTGTGTGTGTGTGTGTGTGTGTGTGTGTGAGAGGAAGAGAGAGTACCCGGGCCATGGGTGGGAACTCAAACACCAGGAGAAATACCCAATAATACCTCAAGGTGTGTGTTTTTTCAACCATAACACACTTGGTTGTTCCTCCACATGTGAACAAAAAGCTCCTCCAGTTGATCTGCTGCGTCGAAGCCCTGCAGCAACACAACACAACCCAACCTGAACCCAGCTACACTGCGACCCAACCAAATCAGGCCCCGGGTCAGGTTTCAGTTACCACAGGACTCTATAGGACCCAGCGGTTTTGTTAACTTTTTCTTGGATCAGACATTTCCTGTTTCTGATTATGATTTTACTACATTTAAAACAGTATGGATTTGAGTAAAGTCCTTGTGCAGCTGCTTTGTGTTAAGAGCAAAACGAAAACTGAACTTTTGAAAAGTTAAGCATATTTAGATAAAGAGAATGGTTTTACAAAATGAACGCTAGAGTTTCGATGTGAGCTTCATTGTTCACCAAAGTCGTATTTTTGTTTTTATTAGAAGTCTTCAAATCTGCATATTTTTTGGTAATCCATGCATTTGTAATCCTCAGTTACCTGTCCATATCTAATCTTGTCCTCACCTCTCAGTTGGCTGTTGTAGTGTTAACACATTAACAACTGTGTGTTGATAAAGAAACGCAGAGCAGGTTTGTTTATCTGGTGTGAATGTCAGCCTCTTAGCTGCTTTGTGTGTTTGATTATCAGATTCAAGCACCGATGGGAGCTGAGAAACTTCCTCTTTCCCTCCATTTCAATCATTTTCTGACTTCCCCTGCAGGAGATGTTTTACTTTACACACACACACACACACACACACACACACACACACACTGGGACCCTTCTGGAAGCTGAATGGCGCTCAGAGGAATGGCGGTGGCCTGGTTTGTTTTCCTTTCGACAGCCTGTTTATGGGACTGTCTGTCTTATCTATGAATGGCTGTCTTTCATTCGGCTGACTGACACTCAATGTTCTGTGTGTGAGAGACTGTGTGTCTAACGGGGGGTCGCCTGTCTCCGCGGCGGGAGATTTTGTCTTTTTATCTGCTTATTTGGAGCCGCGGCAAAAACATCCATACCTGCAGACTCGCACAGACGCACTCGCTCACCTGAGGTTCAGGGTTGGTCTCCATCAGGGCTGACACACATGCGGCTCCAGTCAAGACAATCCTCCGAGCTAAAACTTTCAAACTAAACATTGATTTATTTTTAAACACGTCTGAAGCACGAAGACACAAGCTGAGATTGCGACGCTCCTCTGCAAGAGGATCATTTTGACTCTGTAGTAGCACATATAAAATATACCTTCTTCACAAAGGATTGTTCAATTCAATTCAGTTCAATTCAATTCAATTTAGTGCCAAATACTGCAGTTATATTCCGGCAATTCTACAGAGCAAAACCCAACAAGTCCACATGAGCAAATATAGCGACGGTGGAAAAGAAAACTCCCATTTAATAGGAAGAAACTTTTGCAGATCCAGACGCAGAGGAGGAGACTTTGAATACGATCCAGGCCCCGTTTACACCACAACGAATTCCAGTGTATCCGCAAAACTTTCTTCACTTTTGGAGGGTCCGTTTCCACGACACCAGTGTTCTGATCCTCTGTATCCGTAAATTCTTTAATCCGGCTTCCGAGGTGGAAAGATTCTTTCATGGTCGCTGTTCCCTCCTGCAGAGTCTGATGGAGGCGGAGCCTGTTACTGCCATACAGATGTCAGGTTCTCTCCATTTTCTTCATGTTTATAGTGTCTTGTTCTCTACGCACGTCTGTGTAGTTCCATTACAAAGTCAAGCATCAGCGCCCTCCAGTGGCCCGGCAGACTAACTACATCGTTGTCTCTGTGTCTGCTGCTGCACTGGAAACACTCTCTATTTTTTTTTAACGGAAGGGGTGTTGTCAGGTGAAACGTTGTCGTGTAAAGGGCGTAAGACTGTCAAGTTATTTAAGGAGATAAAAAAGCAGCTTCACAGTTTATTGATAAATCATATTTCAGGTGTCTGGGTCCTTGGACTGAATCACAAGTGATTCCCCGTATACCAGCACCATAATTACTGGTGTGTATAAATGATATAAGACTGTAAAATAATGTTGTTGGTTTTTTTTTATCTCACTGTCTTGTTGTGTTGCTATCATCCACATTGTTTCCATCCACATCAGGCAGCTGCTTCTCATACACGTAAGCTAAACCTGCTGTGTACAACCTGCCTGCTGCCAGTTGGCAGACAGACAAGGTGAGCGAGTCACAGGTAAACACAGAGCATGGAGCTGCTGAGACGTCGGACATTCCTCTCTGGGCCTGGTGGAAACCAAACCCACTAATATGTGAATCGCTGTTCTATTTTATAAGCCAGGTGGCCTAGATCACCATTCCAACTGAAATGTTTTCTGCTAAATCTGTTCATATGCATGTTTTTTCCTCTCAGGTTTGCCAACTGTATAAGGCGATAATGTTCCATTGTAAAGTTTACAGTTAGTTCCCGCATTTAAATACATTCGTCAAATCACCGTGGCCTCAGAACGATCTGAACATGTTCTAGGGTTTCATGTATTTATGTGACACAGCTTCCTCTTGTGATTTAGTTTTTCTCTTTGACTGCTTTCCAACTTCAATTCACCGTGAACAAACAAATTACATGATCTTGTCAGCTTTAGTCAATTATTGTGAATTTATATAGGTCTTACATTTAATCCCAGGTGGAATTAGGTCATTAAAAGTTCTTCAAAGTTTAAATCTTTCAGATTGACTCTCTACAAAGCCTCGTAATATCAGCCGGATCAGATAAATGTTTGTGACGACGTTCTGCTTCCCAGCCCAATCCCAATCTGCTGTGGTCTGACCACCAGATGGGCTCAGGCCAAGAATTTCTCCAAATTCCCTCAGGCTCCATCAGGTCAAGTTTCATTTTATTTATCTTCCCCAGATTTTAATCAGGTTTGGGCTCATTTAATGCTGCAGTGGTTGCGGGTGGGATAGCACACAATCCATATTCCTTTCATGAGGTTCAGGACGCATTTTTGGACCGAATGTACGACATGCGATGAAAGTCACCTTTAAAAAAACAACACACACACACACACACACACACACACACACACACACACACACACACACACACACACACACACACACACACACACACACACACACACACACACACACACACACACACACACACACACACACAGGGGGAGGAAGTGAAAATTGAGGATGAAGCATCTGCGCTGTTCTTTATCAGACAGGCATAGATGACCTGCCAGATGATTTCTCATAGATGTGGTGGAGCTGGGGGAGAGTTTATTATTAACATATGGATGTGGTCATGAGTGGGAGGGGAAACCGGCTGTCAAGGAGAGGATCAGAGGGTGAAATTCAGGGAAAGATAGAGGAGATAGAGAGATGAAAAGACGGAGACAAGAAAGACTCAGAATTACCAAGAATGAGATCTGTGTGTTTACCAAAACGTAAAGACACGGGAAAGCAGAAAGACAAGGAGGCGGGTTGTGGGAGTTGAAAGGGAATGATGGATTGAAATATAAAGGTTTGGGAAGAGAAGCAGACAAGTTTACAAACACAAGAAACGGTGGTGTGCAAAAGGAGAAGCAGAATGAAAACATATTATATTCTTGTAAGTGGAGGCGGTTTCAGTGATCAGTCACATTTATTCATTTACATAGCGGTGGTTCAAGCTGCCATGCAAGGTGCTCGCACACCGAAGGAGGAACATTTGATATGTGGACCAGGCAACATGGGAGCTCAAATACGATGACTGTGAGATAACATACAGTAAAACTGAGCCTCGGCCACCCTGCGGGACATGTACACTGGCAAATACAATAGAAATTTACGAAGCAAAATTAAAACGAAATAAATGAAGGATTAGTTGGAATAGTATTACTCTGCCAGTAGGACAAAACAAACTGGTGGGAAACATGGGAGAAGTATGAAGAAAAATAAATCTGTATTCAACGCTTTGACAGGTCAGATTATCTCTTTTATATCAACACTGAATACATCAGATTTATATGCATCCAGAATATTATCCGATTCAGGCACGGTGACTTTGGCCATCCCCCCTCAGCTTGACTCCAGAGCCCATCAGAATTAAAGATTTGTAGACTTGACTCTGTCAGACTTCTTCATCAACCAGTTGTGCTTCGTCACGGCTGTTTTTCTGGAAACTCTGCGTTCAGCGCCACTCGTTTCGATAGAGAGAACTACCCCAAGCTTCGACAGAGCAAAGTATTCCTGCGTGTCTTTGGTGTGCACTGCCACCAGATCAACAGTGTGACAGCAACTCCTCCATCCAATCAGAGAGGGCCAATCTAATCAGACAGAAATAGCTGGAACTAGAGATTTTAATCAGATCAGTTCAAACAGAAGAGTTATGTTTCATACGAGCGCAGATGTTGATAAGAGAGGGACAATAGATGGTCAAAAATAAATACATAAGGAAGGGAAACTATTCAGATGGAGTCTTCAAAACTTTTGTCCTGCAACTGGTGTTACTTCTCATCCTAAAATATTCAAACTAATGTTAACAGCAGTGAGTATTTCTATAAGCAGTTTCCCACCATGCTTACCACACCAGCTCTCATTGTGTCCTGCTGCTCAGCCCCAAGCAGAGATT
>NC_137639.1:31630334-31880334 GCF_963383615.2 Lipophrys pholis | reverse complement strand
TTAATGGAACAGCAAAGCCATGATGCTCAGCTGAGTTTCTGAAATCACCCATAATGCAACAGCTTTAGGACATTGTGGGACATTTCACTGTATTTTGGATCAGAAGGTTTCATTAAAATTGGCTTTATGTTGAGATTGTAATCCTTTTCAGTAATATTTGTTTGGTTTTGTGAAAATATCAACATTTTCATAACGTGTCCTCTGCGCCACAACAAGGAAAAACCTTAAAGTTTAGATGTAAAGACTATTAGAACACTATTTTATGGGTCCGGCCCACTCGAGAAGAAGTTGGACTGTATGTGGCTCCTGAACTAAAATGTGTTTGACCCCCCTGAGTTTACCAGCATATTAACTAATCCTATTAATCCTAACAACCACATCGACCAGTATCAGATAATCTTAAAAACATTAGAAAGACGAACATTCAAAGCCACTACATGGGATGAGACGTAACAACACTGTGGTTCAAGTTCTCCAAAATAAAGTTCATAACAAACACTTTTAATCCACCAGATTTTACTCCAAACGCTTCCTCTTTCCTCCAGGGAACAGTCCTGAAATAATCCATAAAGTTCTGTCTGATGCTGTTTAATCTCATCTAAAACATTTAACTCTTTGAAGCAGGCAGTTTTTTCAGCTCAACGGTTAAATTAATTTTTCCAAACTTGAATTTAGTCATTGAATGTACAATACTGTTCATATTTAATCATTCTCAACTGATTCATTAACTAGATATTCCCACAGATCCTCAGAATATATTACTTACATTCGCCTTTAAAAGTATTTCAGGTTATAGTTCGTTGAGACAAGGCTCTGTTAGTTTAATTAATGTCTGACATTGCTTTGCATTAGATAAACAAAGATAAATATAAAAACTTTAACAAGGCCAGAAGAGCTGTTTGTGTTCCAGAGCTAATCTGTTCATTTTTGACTGCTAAATAACAAACATCACTCATTTAGGTGACGGCACAGTCACCGTGGGGACGTTTCTTTAAGTCAAGTCTAGCAAAGTATTTCTACAGGTTGTGAAAACTTTCACCCTGTGAGCCAAAAAACTGTAAACGTCAAAGATGTCTTCACCACAAAGCAATGTTTTGGAAACTAGAAATGTAGTAAATGTAGGCATGCCTTCTGCGGTTACACTTTCCAGAACTGCTCTTTGGTATCTTGGTGTAACAGAAATATAAAATGACTCTGATCGGCTGTGAATCTGTCGTCCAGCTTTCAGGCCCCATCAAGGAAACGTGTGTGAGTCTCTGAGCGTTCTTGTTTGTCATGTTGAATCGAAACTCAAATCGAAGAAACATCAGGAGCAGATCTGCCAGGTTGAATTTCATCCTGTAGGAAAAGGCCTGCTGGACCAACAGCTGGACTTACATCTGTTTCTGCAGGAGCGTGCGTGCGTGCGTGCGTGCGTGCGTGTGTGTGTGTGTGTGTGTGTGCACGTTCTTACACATGATCATGAAGTGTGCATCGACATGTGTGTCCGTACAAACAACCTGCCCTGAGAATCTGTGCACTCTGCGTGTGCACGTGTGCAGCCTGGGAGGGTAGTGTGAACTGTTAATGACAGGCCATAGAGTGTGTGTGTACGTGTGTGCGTGTAATGAGTAGAGAGAAAGGTCTCGTGTGATTATAGGCCTCCTCTTCGGACCAGAGACTAAATATGGCTTCAGACTAAACACTGTGCCCCATGCACACACACACACACACACACACACACACACACACACACACACACACACACACACACACACACACACACACACACACACACACACACACACACACACACACACACACACACGTGCACCTGCTCACACACGGCTGCTGTCACACCACACCACAGACCACATACACACTGGCAACATGCAGCACGTATGAGGAGAAACATCTGAAAATAACTGTAGGATATTTTTATGATGAGACGGGACAGGAGTTATCTTGGTCCTGTGTGTTTCTGCACTCTGTTATTGCCTGCAGGAACAAATCGGACTTAGAAATCGTCAAGTTCTCAAGTCTGCCGGTGGGTTTTCTCATCGTGTTTCTTCGTGATTCAGGCCCCGTTTCCACCACAACGAATTCCAGTGTATCCGCAGAACTTCCTTCACTTTTGGGGGGTCCGTTTACATGACACCAGTGTTCTGATCCACTGGATCCACAAAGTTTTTAATCCGGCTCCCAAAGTGGAAAGATTCTTTCATGGTGCTAATCCCTCCTGCAGAGACTGATGGAGGCTCCAGAGCCTGTTACTGCTCCCCCCCCCCCCCCCCCTGCTCATTCAGTTGTAAATAAACATGGCGGCCGCGTAGTGGTACGACCCGTAGTGGTACGACCCGTAGTGGTACGACCCGTAGTGGTACGACCCGTAGTGGTACGACCCACCCGTAGCGGTACGACCCGTAGTGGTACGACCCGCAGTGGTACGACCCGTAGCGGTACGACCCGTAGTGGTACGACCCGCAGTGGTACGACCCGTAGTGTTACGACCCGTAGTGGTACGACCCGTAGCGGTACGACCCGCAGTGGTACGACCCGCAGTGTTACGACCCGTAGTGGTACGCCCCGTAGTGGTACGCCCCGTAGTGGTACGCCCCGTAGTGGTACGACCCGTAGTGGTACGCCCCGTAGTGGTACGACCCGTAGTGGTACGACCCGTAGTGGTACGCCCCGTAGTGGTACGACCCGTAGTGGTACGACCCGTAGTGGTACGACCCGTAGTGGTACGACCCGTAGTGGTACGACCCGCGGTCCATATTCTAGTTTTCTCCTCCAGATCAGTAGTTTAATAGTTGAGACTCTCCCTGATATCATCCGGTTCCTCATCAGTCCACTAGGATGTCAGGTTCTCTCCATTTTCTTCACCTTTATAGTGTTTTGTTCTCTGCACACGTCTGTGTAGTTTCATTACAAAATCAAGCGACAGCGCCCTCCAGTGGCCCGGCAGACTAACTACACCGTTGTCTCTGCTGCTGCAGTGGAAACACACTTCTTTATTTTAATGGATTAGGTGTTGTCAGGTGAAACGTTGTCGTGGAAACAGGGCCTTAGTTTGGCGTCCTTGTCGAATGTAGAAGATTTGATGTCCATTTGAAGAGATACTCGTTAGTTCAGACCCAAATACGTTTAATTTACACATACTTCAAACTGTGGAAATGACATTCCATTATACTCACACACTGACCAGGAGCACAATCTGATAGAGACAATGACACACTCTCATTCACACTCTCATTCACACTCTCATTCACACTTACAGGCAATTATAGACCTAAAGACTCAGCAGTTAACCTCAACACAATTTTAGACTATATATATATGTATATATATAAAATTCTACTGGGTGATAAACTATTTTGTATTGTATATGAATGATATTCTGGGCTGAAAGGACTCTGATGATTTACCTGGACCACACTCCCAAATGTTTAATTGAACATTATAATATATATATAAATAGTGATATCAAATAATGTTGGACCTGAATGCAGACACCCCACAGATTTTTAGAAGCAGGGGTGTAAAAACTATTAATGGCACCTAATTCTATTATTATCAGTCATGACAATTGATTCTATTATTATCAATTCATGTAGTGCATGCTGTACATTTGACTTCTCCTTGTTGGCCCAAGTGTGAGAAAATGAGAGTGAGGCAGAGAGTGTCAGTGGGTTTTCCTGCATCATTGAACTCTGTGGAGTTCATATATATTGGAGGACACACACACACACACACACACACACACACACACACACACACACACACACACACACACACACACACACACACACACACACACACACACACACACACACACACACACACACACACGCTGCAAGTGCAGCTGTTCAGGCAAAACAGGCCCCTGGGTGAAGTCACATCACATGCTATTAATACACTCATGCTAATAGTGTGTGTCGTACAGGTACGGTGTGTGTGTGTGTGTGTGTGTGTGTGTGTGTGTGTGTGTGTGTGTGTGTGTGTGTGTGTGTGTGTGTGTGTGTGTGTGTGTGTGTGTGTGTGTGTGTGTGTGTGTGTGTGTGTGTGTGTGTGTGTGTGTGTGTGTGTGTGTGTGTGTGTGTGTGTGTGTGTGTGTGTGTGTGTGTGTGTGTGTGTGTGTGTCAGCCAGCCTCAGCCTGAATTGATTTAAGAGCTATGCCGGGGGGTTTGAGTGTGTCAGTGTGATCTGTTTGAACTTTGACCTGGACCACACTCCCAAACAGCTGTATCTGCCCTCTTTATTAGGTGTATGCGTTTACTAATGCGTGTGTGTGCATCCTCTTTTCTCAGACGGTTTGAGGTCACATCCAGATGTTTCCAGCTGTTCCTGTTTAAATGCTTTGTCACTAAATGTGTGTGTGTGTGTGTGTGTGTGTGTGGAATTAAGGTTTTGTTTCACCTCAATAATATAGAAATCAAACTTTTCCCATAATGATTTACTTCCTGCACTGCAGGTTTTACTAACCGCAGGCTTCACTACGACGTTCAGGTGTGACTTTCCTGTAGACAGTCCGGAAAGTTAGAAGTAGAAGGTTCTAGAGAAGAAGTGTTATATAGGTGATCTGATCTGATGTTTGGTGGATTCCAGACAGAAAAGGCTGTGAAATGTGATAAATCCTCAGGGAAACTTTAGGGGAGATGCTTTTTCAACCTACAACACCTTAGTTGCATCATGCTCATATTTCTGTGCCAAAGCGGAGTATAGTCGTGTGAAGGAATCATATTTTCATGTCATACACATGCTTCCTATTAGTCGGAGTTTGACATGAGAACTCGGGTAAAGTTGATATGGAATTTCATGGTGATGGCTGTGAGGAATTTACAGGTTGCATTGGGCAATAATATCAAAAGTCAGTTTTTACAGAATCAGCAGCCTGTCATAGTTCATTTAGAAGTCATCTACTGTGATTGTCCATATTAGAAACAACATATACAAGCTTTTTGTGTTCGTTTTTTCATCTGTCAACTCCCTCAGGAGCTCTGAGGATCCAGTCAAACAAGCTGGAATAAGCAACTAAAACACAACCTTTATGCAATCGTATCAAAAAGCATCAAATTCATCCCAAAGTGTGAATCAGAGATTTCTTTAATTACTCTTGTCTCAGTAACTGTAGTCGATAAAAGGTCTGTTAGTCAAACCACTCGTCCAGTCCCTTTAAAACTTCGATTTATGTGTAAACGCAACGTTGGTATTTCTGGATAAACGTTCTTATCGCAGCTGAAATCTCTTGTTCTGCCTCCATGTAGAAGTAGAACCTCCTCATCACTTCAGAGCTGGGTGGGCCTTATCCTGCCCCCGTGTGTGCGTGCGTGGGTGGGTGGGTGGGTTGGTGGGTGGGTGTGTGGGTAGGTGTGGGTAGGGTGTGGGTAGGGTGTGTGCGGGTGGAGGGGGGGTTGGTGGGTTGGGTGTGTGTGTTTGAGGTGGAGGTCATGTCTCACGGCTCGGGGCTACCAGCGGCCGGGACCCAGCCAGGGTGTTAATCCCAGGTTGGGTGTCACTGCGGTGGGTCATGCTCTGTAATTTGGTCCCCTGCTCCTGGCGGGGCCTCAGGACCACCCGAGCTGCTCTCAGCATCTGCCTGCGTTAAAGAAAGAGGAAAACAAGCTGTGGAAGTTCAAGGTTTTATGTTTTGTACTTATATATGGACCTTGTGAGGGTCAGCAGGTATTATACATGTGTTGCACCAATCTGCTTTTGACTGGAAGATTCATTAAGAAGGACACACATTTGGAAATGTAAGGGTTAAGTATGATTCTAAAGTAACTTGGGTTTGGTTCTACATTTAACCATTTACAGGAGAGATCAACTGAGTGACTGCGAGCGACAATCGCTCTAAATGTCCAGTTTCAGCTGAACGCTGGAGCTCCTTGAATCAACCTGAACATTTCAGACCTGGAAGCATAAAGCCTCCTTCAGCTCTCGTAAACACAAGAATACCCTCTTTTTATCTTGAAGTAAGATGATGCTAAACATGTACCTTCACTGCCACCCTACTTTTCTGGCAGCACCTCTAGAAGACCTCATGTACACCACGACATTTTAAGTAAAACGCTAAAATTGAAAATTTCATTTTTTTGCAGGAATGATGTAGTTGGCATGTTGGGCCACGAGTTAGCACAGTTGTTTGATTTTGGAATGAAACCACACACACACACACACACACACACACACACACACACACACACACACACACACACACACACACACACACACACACACACACACACACACACAAAGGTCTTATGCTGCAGTTTCTTGTCAATGTGGCCCAACACCTTAACGTGTTCACTAAGATAGCAGTCATCAGTAAATCCTATAATGTGGTCAGGAGCCTCTGAACAAAGAGATTCAGTCACGTGTTCTACCATTAACGTAGGATTTAACCTTGAGTGGAGGAAGCCGCTGTTGGAAGGACGTCCAGTGTAAGAACTGTAGCGATGACTTACTGTGCAGACTGCTGAATCAACACTTACTTTCAGGGATCGAGCATCTTGGAAATGGAAATGTGCCTTTTTTGCTTGTTTTTGTTGCATATCGGGTTTCGACCAGGCGGTGTGTTTTTTCTGGTATCGGCCCACATGTCTGACCGCCGCTACTTAAAAGGAAGCATATTCATTCTGGATTTGGAGAGAGGGGAGTGAGGAGAGTGATGGAGGGAGTGCGGTTCTCGCACACACAGGCTATCAGTGCAGAATAAAGCTCTTTGTTCCTGACCGTGTGAACACGCGTGTCAAAGGAAAGCAGACGGCCTCCCTCTCTCAGGCTCGCTGTCCCAAGAAACACAGCAGTTGAGCAGACTCTTTGACGGAGTGGGACAGCCTCATAAATCACGCCGCCGTGTTTGAGCAGCACTGGTTCTGCTGAACGACGGCCTGTTAAAGCATCACTGACAGCCTTGATTGCAGACGAGGTCAGAGACGCGGGTTTTGAACACATGCGCCTTTTTACTTCTTGTATTTTTACTTTCATGGCATTTAATGCTTGCTGAACCTCATCTAGATCACCTCGAAGAAACTTCTGGGTTCAACTTCAGGATCTCAACCATCCATCACTTCTATGCTGGGATTTTTGGAAGATCATGGAATTCAGATCATTTTAACGTTTCTTGAACTTTCACAACTCGGAGTGGAAGCAGCAGCATTTGCTTGAGGGTAAAAAGAAAGAAAGAAAAAATCATGTTTTATTAATCCAGCTCATTATTTCTATCACACAACGAGCTCTAAACATGAACACTGGGAGAACATGGACATTCTGATGGACAGAACACCAAGTTGGATTGTTATTATGGTGACTGTCAAAATAAAACTACCAAGTTGGATTGTTGTTCTGGAGACTGTCAAAATAAAATTACCAAGTTGGATTGTTATTATGGTGACTGTCAAAATAAAACTACCAAGTTGGATTGTTATTCTGGAGACTGTCAAAATAAAACAACCTAGTTGAATTGTTATTATGGAGACTGTCAAAATAAAACAACCTAGTTGAATTGTTATTATGGTGACTGTCAAAATAAAACTACAAAGTTGGATTGTTGTTATGGAGACTGTCAAAATAAAACCACAAAGTTGGATTGTTGTTATGGAGACTGTCAAAATAAAACTACCAAGTCCCAGGAGAATATGGACTTTAAGTTCGGACACCACGGAGGAAACATTGATGCTATTTCCTGTCTACTGAGCACGTGCAGAACAACTGTTTACTACAGCCAAGGTGTGCGTGCGCTATAGCTGCGTTTTCAAACAGTTGTTTCATTGCTGACAGTTTGTTTTAGGCAATGTTTTATATATATATATTTATGTATTTATTTTTTTATTTTTTTCATTTCAGAAAAAAAAAAGAGTTGATATGGAGGAATAAGAAGCAGAAATGTTAGGATCTCAGAGAGAGTGTGGTATGTGCTAGAGTTTTCCACAGCGGATGATAATCCATCACAGATCCAGTCGGGTTGCCAGATCGGATTACGTCGGCTGTTTTCCACCTCAATATGTTAGTGATACCTATTTTACTGTTTTCATCATTTTCTGTCTCTCTCTGAACTACTTATTCTCTTTTTTCATGACTCCCTCCGTCTTATCAGTCTTTCTACTCCTGTCTTATCAGTGGAAGTGTAGACAGACAGTGTTATCACAGTAGTGAGTGTGTGTTCTTGTTTTGACCTCCGACAATAGTGGTTACTGTCCTCCTGTCAGAATAGATGCTGATCACTCCATCTCCTCTAGATTACTCTGTCTCCACCGTCTGCCTCCATCGTGTCTTCCTCTGTTTTTATTCAATCACCCATATTTTGATTTCTGTCTTTTCTTTCGACATCTACAGACAGTTTGTACAGTTTGAAGCTGTTTGTTGCTCGATACCCACTGATGATACAGACACTGCTCATCCGCCTCAGGACCACATTAATGGGAACTTCTTCCACACATTGACAATTTATCCATGAAAGTTATCATCATACATTCTATCCACTGCTTTAGTCAGGTAGGATAGAGAGTTAGGGAATTTGAATTTGGACATTACTCCCACTGACTTCTCTATTTTCTCATATTAACTCTCGATCCAGAGGATTCTGGCCTCACGTCTCAAACAGTCCCTGACATGAAGCAACGCGCCCAAGAATAGATGTGACCGTCCTCCCCTCAGCTGGAAAGATCACTTAAGATTACAAAGGTCCCAGACAGACTGTGACAGCCCGTCAATACTCTAACTCTGTTCATACATTTGTTCTTTGTGCGTGCGTGCGTGCGTGCGTGCGTGCAGGTGTTTGGCAGTAGACGTCAGGCCTTGCAGCAGCAGAAAGGAACTCAGAATGAGACACACATTTGGATATCTGAGCCTCGCCCACATACACACCAGTGAAACGGTGGATCTGTTACGCCGCCTTCATTACCAAGGAAATGTGGTTCTGTGTTAATGAAAACACATTTATTATTGCTCGGCTTGAACAGATGTTAATGGAAGTGTGTGTGTGATCAGGGGTGTGTGTGTGTGTGTGTGTGTGTGTGTGTGTGTGTGTGTGTGTGTGTGTGTGTGTGTGTGTGTGTGTGTGTGTGTGTGTGTGTGTGTGTGTGTGTGTGTTTAAGACATCCAGACTGAGTATTCTGAGCTTGTGTATGTAACTGTATCCATTTGTGTGTGTATCTATTAGTCATCCTGCATGAGGAAATGGAGTGTGTGTTTCCAGCCGTCGTTCTAATTTGCTCTTTAATTAGGACACGGAAACCCTGGGCCTGAACACACACACACACACTCACACACACACACACACACACACACACACACACACACACACACACACACACACACACACACACACACACACACACACACACACACACACACACACACACACACACACACATTTGACCCTTACTTGAACCTTTTTTTTAAAAGTTTTCTTTACTACTTTGGCTCCAACTTCTCTGCTTCTCTTTTTCTGTTTTCCCATCAGGCTTTACTGTCAGATCTTTATGTCTGGCTTCTCCTTTCTCATATAAAAGTATGTAAACATTTTCTTTCTGTCCTTCTCACTCTCTACATCTTATTTTTTTCATCATCGTAGGAAGAATATACCCTGCCACATTGCTTTCTGATGTCACTTTCCACAAACACAGATCAGTATGAGACTGACATCTCTTGTGTTTTGTCTTTTTTAATGCGTCTCCATTGGAGAACATGCACTCTGAGCTTCTCCACCGCTTGTTGTGGCTAACTGAGCAGGGAACATCTAATCTGTTGGCTCACACAGAAACACACACAACACAACGAGCTTTGTTTCACACTGGGCTCATTTTCAACTTCAAATATTCTTTACCTCAAGTACAGATAGTGTACTGTGACATTTTGTGATCATTTGGTTCTTTATTGATCCAACCTTTTCAAAGACTTAATTTAAAAGACACTGTACTTTGTGTGTCTGAAACGTTTTTACACCCTCCTGGATCACAAGAAACAATCCACATGCTACTGTAAGGTGTGTGTGAGTGTTTTCTGTTGCAAACGACTCCCAAGTAGGATTTTAAAGGGAAATACAGGTTAACAGGGCCGTGGTGGGCTCCCCCTCCAGGTCTGGGTGGGAACCTGGCCCAGTCGGCCCGGGAGCTCTGGACCAGTTGTCAATGGAGGTGGGTTAGTGAGGAGGGGCGCAAGTGTTTGTGCGTCAGAAGAGTATTATAAAGTGAGTGAGATTTTATTATTTTTTCTAAATGTATAAAGATAATGATTCCACTAACTTTAAAACTACACTCTAGATTGTCTTTAGAAGGTGATGGGTAAAGGCTGGTCACAAAGCAGCACCTTGTCATTGAGATGTAAACCAGCTTTTAAAGGGCAGGATGCCGCAGAATGTCCCTCTTATGTGTCCTGAATAGAGTCCAGGCTTTATTGCAGACATGTCAGGAGCTTGTGACCCCGGCATTAAACTGTAGGTTGTTTAAGGTCACCGCTAGTTCACTGACATACCACTTAAAGCCTGTGTGTGTGTGTGTGTGTGTGTGTGTGTGTGTGTGTGTGTGTGTGTGTGTGCGTGTGTGCGTGTGTGCGTGTGTGCGTGTGTGCGTGTGTGCGTGTGTGCGTGTGTGCGTGCGTGCGTGCGTGCGTGCGTGCGTGCGTGCGTGCGTGTGTTTGATAACATGGATGCACAAGATGTTTTGTACAGAATACACTTTAAGAGATGCTTTCTAATGTGAGAAAATTCTCCCCGCCAGCATACATGTGACATGCGTGTGTTTTTACATCTGAAGTTTGTGTTAAACTAAATGTGTCTTTGTGTTCTCTCAGCTGGCATCAATCAGTGTGTGTGTGTGTGTGTGCATGTGTGTGTGCGTGCGTGTGTGTGTGCTGCCAACAATGGAGCCCTTCACTGGACCCGGAGTCTTTTATCAATATGCACACAGATTCACAGTGTTTGGGGTTTTTTGGCTCGTGCGTGTAGTTGTAGAAGGATGAAGTGTGTTGTGTGTTCAAAATCCTTCATGTGGGAACCAGTGAATCATATACCGGGACAACGTGAAGCAGGGGTGTCAAACGTGAGGCCTGTGGGCCAAATCTGACCCGCAAGAGGCTCCGATCCGAACAAACTACCAAGACAATTGTGACACGACACTGAGACCCGAGCTCCGATATCTGGTGGGTTTGTAAAAACACCCATAATGCAACAGCTAAGGAAGAAGTTTTTTGGGGACATTTCACTGTATTTTACTCCAGGTTTCATTAAAATCTGCTTCTTGTTGAGATTGTAGTCATTTCCTCTTGTGATTTTCATCCCGTACTGTTTGCTCGGCACTACAACAAAGAAAAACTCCCCACTCCAGATGAAACTGGGCTGAATGTGGCCTAAAATGTGTTCGACAGCTCCGGTGTAAAGAAAGTTATCAGTTTGGCAGGAGATGAGAACAGACAAGCATATCAACCTTATGTGAAGCTGATTTTTTTTAAAAAAGCTCTGTAAATACTTTTAATAAAGAATATTATATGCGTGCTGAGAACTGGGATAATTTTCTCGGTATAAATGTGTTTAAATGATTATTTTCTACCTTACATACTGCTCTCTCCAGTTGTGGTCCAGCTCCAGTCCAGGTTCCCCTCTGGGCAGCCTGCCAGTCCGTCCGCAGGGAAACACCACGCACACTCATTCACACCAATCTGAGGTTATATCAGAGCACCTGGAATCCTAACTACTGCACCAACTTGCAGGAATAATAGTTCGATATACTTAGAATACAAATATAGTTATTTCCATTAAAGCTCATTTTAGACACTGATAAGCCTGTAAAGGCACAATTTGCTGAAAGCTAAACAGACCGGAGGAACTCCTCATGACGAAGAAGCCCTTCTTGGTGAGAGTAGACATGTTTCTGCCAACGAAAGAGAGGCTTGATTTTCTCTGGAATTTAGTGGAAATGAAAATCTGTGGCTCTAGATGTCAGCCACAGCAATCGGCCAGCAGCTGAAAAATGATCAATGGATTGGTGATAAATACGGTGTTGTGCACTCCCTGTGGTCGGCCAGTAAACACAGCTGAGCTGCACCTACCAACAAACACTTATTACCAGGGATGACGTCTGTCATCGAGCAGGTTCGCTTGCCCAGAGGATATTTGTGGCCTACCAGATGCCGTTTCTGACTGGATCTCTGTTCTTGGTGAGAATAATAGTCTTAACAGTCGCTCATCTCAGTTGGTCCACTCGGTGCTAAGTAGAGGTAAATTGTTGATTTTTCTTTTCCCGCAGAGCAAATAACTCTAACAACACTGCAGTGCTCATGGTCTCCACACTGTACAACTGGAAAGTGGAACAAAATAACCAGTCTAGCTTGATTGCTGTAAAATATGGACTTTGACTGAAACAATGACTTAATTTCTTTTGGACTGTTTCTCTTTGGCTGCAAACGGCCAGAACACATGTTGAACCAAGAGGTGCTGAATAGAACAGGGGGCTATCATCTGCCATGGTAAGAACACCAAAAGTTCTGGCCAATATTGCGGCCAAAGTCTGAGCTAGAGCAGCACTGGGTAGTTTCCCAGCTCTGCTCTAGATTCTTGAAAAAGTCTTTCATGTTTTCTTTAAAGCATTAAAATCTAATATTGACATCATCGGCGTAAACGAATCCTTGAGGTTCAAATAGGCCCTGTATCATTACGTATGAGGGTCCGGACGGAACATCTGGTGGATCTTTTGTGTTCATGATGTGTGTTAGCTGGTAGGTTTCCAGATGTAATACTACTGGTGACCTGTGGGGGCAGTGCTGTACAGTATAGTTGATGTGAGGAAAGACAACAGAAATAACGGTCCCTTTATTGAAAGACTGTACGAGTGTGTTCGTGGACAATACTTCACTTGGGCATCGGGACGAAGACGCTCCAGACGTTATTTGAACAGTTTATAAAACTCGTCACTAACAAAGTTTTAAATGTAAGGCAACACAATACCTCCTCAGGACACAAATACCTTTTTCTTGCAGTTTTTGAGCCTTTAGAATCCTCGTTGGTCGGTGCTGTCCATCAAAGACAGTCCTGGACCTCATGTTTGGAAATGGATTGTCAGTGTGTGTGTGGGCAATACATTTTGGTTTCCATAGAAAAGGCCATTCATACACTTGTGTTTGGAGATGTGTATTGCAGATTTACTACGTGTGTACATTTGGCACAGTGTGTGTCATAGTGGCAGGGAGTACCTCGTGAACCCATGAAAGGCTGGTGAACTGGTGGTGGTCTGGTGTGGTGACCACAGCAATGCCCCACAGGTCCAATTCTTCACACCCTGACTGTAAGACATGTTGATTGGTTCAGTCCTGATCAAGAATGAACAGGTTGTTCTCTTGGTCAGTCCAACACAAACAACAACAGTCCAACGCAAACAACAACAGTCCAACACAAACAACAACAGTCCAACACAAACAACAACAGTCCAACGCAAACAACAACAGTCCAACGCAAACAACAACAGTCCAACGCAAACAACAACAGTCCAACACAAACAACAACAGTCCAACACAAACAACAACAGTCCAACGCAAACAACAACAGTCCAACACAAACAACAACAGTCCAACATTATGCAACTGGGAAGAGGAACAGGAACTCAGCTTCTTACCTGGCAAAACTCTCGCCAAGGTGTGTGTGTGTGTGTGTGTGTGTGTGTGTGTGTGTGTGTGTGTGTGTGTGTGTGTGTGTGTGTGTGTGTGTGTGTGTGTGTGTGTGTGTGTGTGTGTGTGTGTGTGTGTGTGTGTGTGTGTGTGTGTGTGTGTGTGTGTGTGTGTGTGTGTGTACTTGCAGTGTGTGAGTGACATGGCACCCCCCGATGACCTGGTGAATGAATGAGAGATGGGTAGTTGTGTGGTTAACCTGGGAAGTGAACAGAGTTTTCTACTGGATGTTTACACTCTACAACTCTTAGAGGGAGTACTAGTACCTGTGTACCTGTGTACTTGTGTGTTTGTAGTTTAGTGTTACGCAAATCAAAACGGCTTACTTTGGCAATTGCTGCTTAGCCCTGGCACGCACGCACGCACGCACGCACGCACGCACGCACACACACACACACACACCTTCTCCGTCTTCCATCTCTGTTTTCACAGTATCAAATGTCAAGCGCTGAATCCATTTGTCAAACAAACTGCAGGCGTACGTTGGCACTCAGGCCTGCAGATCACTCATTTATCCGAATACACACTCGTCCATTAGTCCCAGATCTGCTTTCACCTCTTCTTTTTCTTCCTCCCTCCCTCCCTCTCTCGCTCTCTTCTTGTCTCATCCCTACTCTACATAACCTGTTTCCTCGTCCGGCTTGTCGTTTCTTGTTGTCTTCATTTTCATCTGTCATGCTCTGTCTTCATTTGTTCACGCCTCTTATCTCCACTCCTCTGTTGTTTCAATGATGGAGGGATGGAGGGATTGACCCCTTGCTGGAGGTCAGAGTTCACATAGCCCCACCACTCCTCCTTCACTTTCTGTTGTCCACAATGTGCTTTAGTAAACATTGGCGGGACAAAAGTCCCACTTATGCTGTTGCTGTTTCATCTTGTCATCATGTCACAGCCAATAGTATCACTTCATTGGAATTCTTCAGAATCCTGCAGTTTTTCTAGTGAACGGCCCCAAAACCCGAGGGACTGAAGGTGAAGGACAAAACCTCTTTTTCAAGGAAATGCATTTAACTGACTTTTGCGTTCCTTTGGTTTTCAGATCTCTTTTCTGGAGGAGTTGATTTCACAAATGACAGTTTGGCTCCCTGAAATCACCAAAGTCCTATAGCCAGCCATACATCTTAACCTAGAAATGCTCTCTGGGTCACGCCAAGGGTGAATATGTTAGTGTAGAGTGCAGGGTTCATACCTTCATAAGAAAACCAACAACATCCTAACAGAGAAATCTCACCAGAGTTCAAAACAAATCCACCAAGTGTTATATCTCTAGAGTTTTTATCATACATGACGGAGAATACACATTTGTAAGGTGAAATGGTCACAGATAATATGAATATATAAAAAGAATTGCACTGCAGTTGTCCATGTCTTTGCTTGACTGTGTCTGTTCTCTGCTCCAGGTCATGGCTCTGGCGGAGGCGGCGGAGGAGAACCGAGCGCTCCTGGAGGAGGCCTTCGTCCGACTGCGCAGCGCCACACACCTGCTGGTTCTGCTGCTGTCGCTCTGGCAGGGCCTGACCCCCGACCAGACCGCCATCCTGGAGGCCACGCTGCTGCCTCTGCTGCAGGACACACCGCAGCTGGTACACACACACACACACACACACACACACACACACACACACACACACACACACACACACACACACACACAGGAGGCCATTAACGTGTCAGTGTCTGTCCATCCATCTGCAGCCGCTCAGTAAACACAGCCCCAGCTTAAACACACACACTGAAAACTTTTAAAATACATTAAGGACTTCTGGTCCCCAAGGAATACACACACACTCAATCACACACTCACTCTCCACCACTCAGCGCTCACCTGTCAGCTCCGTGTTAAGAGTATGTTCTGTGGTACCTGTTTATAATTTGAGCCATAAAACTGCACACACACACACACACAGGAGGTCAAGGTCATGATAAGCGTCGGCCTGAATGGATGGTGTATTGCTCTTTTATCAGCCTCTGACTCAGGCTTCAAACTGTGTGTGTGTGTGTGTGTGTGTGTGTGTGTGTGTGTGTGTGTGTGTGTGTGTGTGTGTGTGTGTGTGTGTGTGTGTGTGTGTGTGTGTGTGTGTGTGTGTGTGTGTGTGTGTGTGTGTGTGTGTGTGTGTGTGTGTGTGTGTGTGTGTGTGTTAGTTTTTCCATAGCCCTGATCAATCCTCTGAACCTCTCATTACCAGAAAGTCTATTTCCAGCCTTCTCTGACACACCGACATTACACACACACACACACACACACACACACACACACACACACACACACACACACACACATTAAATATTGTACAGTACACACACTGGTGGACAGAAATAGGCTGAGTAGGTCAGTTGATGAGCCTCGAGGGACGGTGTGTGTGTGTGTGTGTGTGTGTGTGTGTGTGTGTGTGTGTGTGTGTGTGTGTGTGTGTGTGTGTGTGTGTGTGTGTGTGTGTGTGTGTGTGTGTTATTTTAAATGGGATTATTGGCATTAAGTGAATTAGCAGTAATCAGGGTCATGTCCACAACATTACGGCAAACAGGTGGGCTGAGGAGCTATTTAGAGAAAACACAACACATTCTCCATCGCAGTACTGTGACTACAAACATAGAGAGGTGATGATGCAGTTTTCCTTTCACTTTTATTACCACTGGATATATTTGGACTGTGCTCGCCCGGGATAGTTCTTCTGCAGGGTACTATTCATGGCTACATAGTACTTGTAATATTTATTGATTTGAATGAAAAGGATGAAGCTTGGAATAGTTTTTGTCTTTTCACTCACAGAATTTCTACTAATAAGTCAAAAAGTGAACGGCGGCTGTCAGTTTGATTGAGATGTCCCAGGTTGAAACGATCACCTGCTTAGTGTGAGTGAATTCTTTGGATGTCAAAGTGGATGTGCCTCATCACACACTTCCTCTTGACCTTTGACCTTCTCTGTGACCACTCAGGTGGGGTCAATACAGGTGAGTGCGAGTCTCTCTGTTTGCTTTCAGAGAAATGAATCCCAAGAATGTCAGCAACATGAATGAAGTCACAGGGGAGAATAAAGAGACGAAGAGCTGGATTAACGGAAGCAAGAGAAGCGTTAAATGGATGAGGAGGTGGAGAGAGGGCAGGGGAGGAAAAGTTCAACTCCATTTTACAGTCACACACGTCCTTAAAGAGGCAGAACAAGAAAAGAAATGTCTGGAAAATAAATTAACCTGTTCCAGCCACTTTATCAACTCATGGAGGAAGACTTGGTCAAACCAGAGGAGAGACGACCAGCCAGACGCTTCAACCAGTCCTGAAGTGTGTTTTTGGATTGTTGTAAGAAAGCAGAGGACCCAGAGGAAACCCACACAGACATAAGGAGAACATGCAAACGCCACAGAGGACGGCCAGGCCAGCCCAGACTTGAACTGGGGATATTCTTGTTGTGAGCCAATTAGCTTAGGCTGCAATAAATCAACTAAACAACTGGGTATGAAAACACAGAGTCTCACAGAAGTAAATATAGGCTGAGGTTAACCAATCTGTCAAAAACTGCTTGTAAATATTGAGGAACAGCTTCAGAAAAATGCTACTCAAGGTAAAATAGTGAAGACTTTGGAGTTTCTACAGAACTTAATGGCAACTTGTTAAAATGCCTGCGGTTTCCAGTGCAGAATCACGTCTGTTCATAAAGTAGTGCTGCCGCAGGACCTGCAGCTCCTCAACATCTAATATTGACCTTTTGGAAATGTTTCTCCAGATTCACTGGACCATTTCATTTCATTCTGTCCAGAATCATCATTAGGATGTCAGATTGAGTCAGGAGACAGGATCGGTGTCCTGTGAGACACGTCTGCTTCATGGAACGTGGGAACTTTACATTATTCACCACAACACCAAGGGACATCAGACCTAAAGGACATCAAGTCACATTTGTTTGGACCATGTGATTGTCCATCCAAGAATCGTGAGCAGAATGAGGAGCGATACTTTCCACACACGTTTAGTCCAAACAAAATTAGTAATACTTGGATAAAGAAAAGTAGGAAATGAATTTGTGGCAACAGGAAATCTCATCTGGTTGTTTTTAACACCTTCATGTCTTCCTCATGCTTCCCTTCTTTTTTTCTCCTCCTCTCATTCCCTGTCCTTTCTGCATGTTTTCCTTTTCTTCATCTCGCTTCTTATCCTTTCTTTATCTCCCTTTAATGATTCACTCGTTCAATCATCCTTTTCATTTGCTTGTGTCTCTTTTGTCCTCACTTGTTCTTTTATCCTCTCCCAACATATTCTCCTTTCACACTCTCATCAGTGGGTTTTTTCTTTATTGTCCATCTTTTGTTTCTATAGTTGACGTCACTATCTTCACTAAGTGAAAACACACAACCTTCCTTGCATTCTGGGTGTCTGGTGGTCGGAGACACTGAGAACACAACTTTTTGAGAACAGCTCCCAAGAAGCTTTTTGAAAGCGTCACCGTGTAAACGGGAGAAAATGCAACTATTTTAAACGCTCTGGTTCTGTCTCCATGACGACGGGAGAGACGCTGCTACTGCTCATGTGCTCAACGACCGTAGTGTTCTTCTGCACATGCTCAGTAGATGGACAATAACAACAATGATTGCCTCCAGAGTGTCATATTGTTCTCTATACACATGTATGTGGCTTCATCACAAAATCAAACTGCAGCACCCACTAGTGGCCCAACATGTAAACTACATCATTTTCAGACTTCCTGCTGTGTCCATTGGAACAGACATCATTTTTAAAACGTTGCCATTCAAACGCAGAAACTTTTGTGAAATGAAAACGTGAATTCGATGTGTTGTCAGTTGGAACATTGTCGTGGAAACGGGGCCTTCTCTTACCCCTTCCTCAGTGTTTGCCCTCAACCCTCCAACCATTTTCATTGATGATGATTTTCCTCATACTTCCTAATGCCTTCCTCACGCTCCCCATTTCTTTTCTCCTTCTGACCCTTTTCTTGCCTGTCTGCTCTTCCATCTGTCAGTCAGCTTGTGAACCAAGTTGCTGACTGTGTCCGTCGAGATGCTATTTCTATATGACCTCCACATCCTCCAGTCCTCTCTTTACCTTACTATAGTCCAGCTTATGGCCGTTACGCCTGCTGCAGACCAGCTTCCAGCTCACGCTAAATCCTTCCCCACAGTACCTGAAGGTGTTTTCCCCAACTATACAAAACTGTTTTCAGTACTATCAAACATTTCTGTGCAAAAATGTTCCCAAGAGAATCGAGTTTTTAATTATATAAACTGTTGAAAATAATGTTTTAAATTAAAATTTTAAAATATAAAAAACCAAACTTCAATAACTTCTGCTTCTGCAAAGCCGAGTTCCGACGGAAACATTCCTGCTGATTGAATTTTTTCTTCTTTTGTTGTGAACATATTTCTACTGTTTACCTCGCCACTCTGTGACTAAAGATAAAACAGCTCCTCTTTGATGACGTTCCAGAGTTGTAAAATCCTATCCATGAGTATTGGAACCCACTGTGCCGTGTTTTGGCAACTGTGAAGCTTTCAAACCTTCCAGTCTTTTACTCCCGCTGGACTTCCTGGATCACATTTCATGTGATTCTGGTACCCGAAGCTAAACCCAACCACAACCTAGACCCTGCTTTAAAACAACGTCTGTCTGACATTGATCTGCACGCCCACCAAGTCCTAGTGTTTTACATTCCAAACCATACCTTCATCACAGTTTACTTCCCATAACCAAATACTTTCCTTAGCCTCTACTGTACCATAGTTCTCACTTGCCAGCTTAGTTGGGAAATTAAAAAAAATAACACAAAATGTTACGTCCCTGATAAACGTTCAACATTAAAGTCAGTCAACGTAAAGTCTGACTGTCTGTTCTACAATTTAAAATAATACTTTGGATGCTGGGAGGAAAACAGGTTACCTGCAGAAAATCCACACAGTAAGAAGAAAACATGCAAGCGGCTCACATGACGGCGCCAACCAATAACCAACAACCACTGAAAGGCCCATGAGTGGAAGTGAATCTCTGGATTATCGTCTCTCCCCTGAGTCGATAGTCTTCATTACTGTACCGTCATGCTATTGCACTAATAAAGTCAGGAACAATGAAGGTGATCTTAATGGCTATTGACGATACAGGATATTGATAATACGCTGCACAGGTGGGACATCTCATGTGTATCTTGATTTTATTTAATTATTTATTTATTTATTTATTTATTTATTTATTTATTTATTTATTTATTTATTTATTTATTTATTTATTTATCTATTTATTTATTTCGGACGAATGAACAATTTAAAATTAGATGAAACAAATGGAAAAGAAAAGGAGAAAAAAAATTCTAAAATAAATGAAAGAAGCCCATTTTGATATAAAACACTTTGACTCGTTCGAAGAGGGTTAGGAAGAAGCCTCGGATGATCAAGTCCTCCCCCCATTCTTCACCCATTGACAATTGCAAAATCCAAGAAAATAACTAAACGGGCAACACACAAGAAAACAAAAAACAAAAAACTACTCCAATCCAGCTATTTCCATTTCATTTATTGTTTATTTCATTCAATTAAAACAAAAAAATCCCAAGGAAAATATCTACATTTCAAACAAATATTTTGAATGACAGGGTTGCAGAGAGAAGTAAAACCGTATAATGTCTGCCGCCTACCAACACAAACCCATTGACAGTTGTAGTCAAGTAGTAAAGTTAAACCAGCTGTTTCACAGACATTTAACACAAAGTTTCACACTAAACAGCATTGTCGGATCTTTTTAGCAATAACGCTTTTAGACTTTTCTTAAAAATATAAATCGAATTAGTAGTTTTAATTTGATAATCAAGATCATTCCATAGACTGACTCCTTGGACTGAGATGCATCTTTCCTTTGGTTTTGTTCTAAACTTTGATTTTGAAAAACTTTCAATTCCTCTTAATTCATATCTACTTTCTTTCTTTTTGAATCTGTTTTGCAAGTTGTCTGGTAATATTTATTTTTTTTGGTGAGCTTACTACATAGTTTTGAGGAGGTTATATTCTACCAGTTCATTAAATTTTAATGTTTCTAGTTGTATAAATATTGGGTTTGTATGGGCCCTGTATCCACTTCCATTGTTGACTCGAATGGTGCGTTTCTGTAAAAGGAAAATTAGATCGATGTAAGTTTTACAAGCACTTCCCCACACTTCAATGCAATAGGTGATATATGGAACGATCAGTGAGTTATACAATAGAAACAAAAGCTCTTTTATCAAGAGATTCTTTGACCTTGTGTAAACAGCTATAGTTTGGGATATCTTTGTTTTAACATGCTCTATATGGGATTTCCATGTCAGCTGCTCATCAATCATGACACCTAAAAACTTAATATGAAGTGTCCTTTTGCTGTCTAATCTTTGTACAAACAATGCTGCAGCGATGTCTTTCTTTTTACAACTAAAAATCATAAGTTCAGTCTGTTTGCGTTAAACTATTTCATAATTTCCTGAAACTCATTCTCTACAATTTGTAGAACCTCATTTATATTTTCTCCGGAGTAAAATAAAGTGGTACCATCAGCAAACAAAATGCATTTTAGTAAATGAGAAGCAGACACCATATCATCCACATAGAGTAGAAACAGTAATGGTCCTAGGACCGATCCTTGGGGTACCCCACGAGCTATTCTACAGTTTTTGGATTGTATGTTGTTGATTTCACTAAACTGATTTCTGTCTGTTAAATAACTCATAATCCATTGATGTGCTACACCTCTTATACCATATTTATATAATCTATGCAATAAAATCTCATGGTCTAGTGTATCAAATGCTTTTTGAAGATCTACAAAGACGCTAACTAAAAAATGTTTTTTATCCATGGCATCAGTAATTTCCTCCACCTTTTCCATAATTTCTGTTGCAGTTGAATGATTAGAGCGAAAACCACGTTGGCTGTTACTTAAAACTTTATATTTATCAATAAATTCATTCAATCTGTTCACAAACAGTTTTTCTAAAATTGTTGAGAACTGTGGAAGTATTGACATAGGTCTGTAGTTCGAGAAATAACTTTTATTTCCTTTTTTTAAAAAGTGAAATAATTTGGGCTATTTTCATACGATCAGGAAATATCGTATCCCCTGAAGTAAAGTTACATATATATGTGAAAGGCTCAATAATAACATCTATGATTAGTTTTATCAGTGTCATATTCATATCTGTATAATCATTATAATCACGTGCTTTTAACATCTGTGAGATTTTCATTCTCCTTCATTTCTGTATTTTTCAAAGATATATCTTTTTTACATTTTTTAAAATTGTGTTATATTCATACTTTGTTTAATCTTGTCAACAAGACCATTCCACAAGACCAGCCCACAAATGGAAATACACATACTTACTTAAAGATACATGCTCATGGGTCCATGTTTCCATAGTTCCATACTTCCTCCATGCTGTTGCTCTCGTCCAAACCTCTGGGAGCCTTTTGCCATTTTAGGATTGTGATTGTCGGTAAGTAAGCATTTACAGTAATTGATTATATTTAAAGTTGATTCCACACATAAGTTCCACAGCAAAGGAAATTGGCTTCTCTGTAAAAGACTGGTCCTGTCTTTGTAATATACATTTCAGAATATGGATTTCACTCATTCGTTGAAGGGATTGTTATTGTGTGGATGATGTTTCCCCCAAAGACAGACTGTAGGACGTTGTTCTCACAGAGCCGTGACTCTGGCGTCTCCAATGACTTTCCCAGTCTTGATGAGGAAGTTAGGACTGAGGGATTTGCTCTCTGAACCTTTACCTCTCTCTTTGGGGGTCCCCCCAAGGTTGCGTGATGGGCTTGGGAATCTTTTATCCCTGGCTGTCTGTAGAATTTGCAATCACACCTGGGATTTCCCTCTTGTCAGATCTAATATTCCTCATGTAGTCTGTCGACTGTTGAAGGATCAGCAACTTTCAGGAGGTAATGAGGGAACAAAGAACTGTTGTAATGCTCGATATACTTTGTCAAATAGTGACACTGTTGGTAGACGTGTCACTGCAGTGCAGAAAACTTCTTCACCCTTTTGGTGGCTTTTTTTTAGAAACTCACAAAGATTGTCTTTGTCAACCAACAACAACCCCCAAAAAAACCTTTGCTTGTGTGTCTGTGTTCAACATTTACTGAAAAAGGCATCAACCTTCTAATACCAATAAATGTGCGCTAATCCAAAGACTTCCCTTCTCAAAAGGCAGCACATGTCCACCAACACAAACTCCCCCAGTGTTCAAAGATCAGTGAATAAAACAACCAGGCTCTTGTTTCTGGGCGAAGGAAACAAACCTCTCTCCTATTTCTACATTAGTGGGAACTTTGTCTTAATTTATCGCTCTGGCATCGATCCAAGGGGGCTCTGCTCCACCTTTTCTTTGCCTCCTTTCTTCTGGTTGCGGAGGATGAATGTCTGCCGTTCAGACGTTTAATTTTCCTCCGCAGCATGTGGAACGTATGTGTCAGTGAACGCGTGCGCCAGCGTGCCAAGTTCCCACAGTAACGTGCCGTCTCGCTCTTCCAAGTATTTGATAACCTGGTGAGGTATTGTGGTAAGAATAGGTCACCCGCCTTCATCTCTCGTCCTCCTCCTCTCTCATTTCTTCCCCTCCTACACGCCCCCCCTCCATCTCTTCTTTCTTTCATTCTTCTTTCTCTTCGCCTGTCCTGCGTCTTTCCACTCGTCTTGTTTTCTGTCTCTAATATCTGCCTTCCCGTCTGTCATCATCCCATCTCCTTGACCTTCTCCAACCCTCTCTCTCTCTCTCTCTCTCTCTCTCTCTCTCTCTCTCTCTCTGTATCTCTCTCTCTCTCTCTCTCTCTATCTCTCTGTCATCATCATTACAGGGTTGATTACCTGTCATTATGGCTCATTAGGGGCCTATCAGCATGGCGGCAGGCAGGGGAAGGAGTCTTGCGGGGGCTGGAGGGTAGGAGGGCATCTGTCAACACACCCCCACTCCTCCCTCACCCAACACACACACACACACACACACACACACACACACACACACACACACACACACACACACACACACACACACACACACACACACACACACACACACACACACACCACCTCTTCCCCCCAGTTAGCCACCCAAATCATCCTTTCAGGTGAATTATTACGTATTCGCAGGATGAGTTACGTAAAGTTCAAACTATCTCGATAAATAATGTGATCATAACATGTTTTCACTGCTGAGTGTGTTCACTTTTGATTTAGCAAGTTTTATTACTTTCTTCCTCTTATATGAATGTCAATAACATCATAAAAACTTCTTCTCTGTCTCTCTTCATGAATCCTTTTCTTTTCTGTCTTACTGCGTCTTCCAATGCTCTCTCCTGTCTAATCAGTTATTGTTTCTACTTTTTCTTCTTTTTATTTCCTCCTTTCTGTTCCATCCTTGTCTTTTATCTTTTCTCTTGCTTTATTCCCGTTAATTCAATTCAGTTTTATTTCTGTATTACCAAACACAACCCAGACATATCGAGGAGAGGCCTGCATGTTTAACTGACAGTCCACCAGTTTCTTTCTCTCAGCCTCTTTAAAAACCTGCTGGTTTGTCGAAGCGGTAATGGAAGTAGCAGATGGAGTCAAGCGAAATAGCTTTTGTTTTACTCTTCTTCTGTCTATAAATATGATCATTTCTGTATTCATCTGTTCTCATATCTGTGATTTGTGAGGTGATACTGGACCAGCAGCTGCTTGCAAGAAACAACATCTTAGAACTTGCGGACAATTTTTTTTTTCCACTCTTTTGTGAAACGAAACAGCGTTGAGTTTCAGCTTCTTGTCTGTGAAAAAATGCATCATTTACTCAACATATAATCACTTTCTATTGTAATTGGACACCAATGCTTCTGATCACACTGAGACCAAACTAATCATGTACACCAGTGAACACTAAATACGGTTCTTTTTTTATTGGGAAGATTGCACTATGTAAAGCTAGAAAAGACCTATAAGAAGATAAACCTCCTCGACATCGTATTCATCATTGTTTTTAAAACTGTAATACCTGACTCGTTCTACGTTTTCCCCCTGTGTTCAGGGCTGGGAGGAGAGCTGCGACGCCGCCGTCTCCCACCTCCTGCGCACCTGTTTGTCACGAAGCCCCAAGGACCAGGCCACTTCTCTGGCCCAGGCTGGAGGCCTGGTGCTGGGCCTTCCCCGGGACACGGCCCGCCTCAAGAAGCACATCACTCTGCTCTGCGATCGCATCGGCAAAGGAGGCCGGCTGACTCTGGCGTCTGAGGCCAACATCCAGGTCCCTGCTCAAGTCCACAATCTCGCTGCTCCTGGTGAGTGAGTGAGTGAGTGAGTGAGTGAGTGAGTGAGTGAGTGAGTGAGTGAGTGAGTGAGTGAGAGTGAGTGAGTGAGTGAGTTCTTTGTAGTTTTTGTTGTTGTTTTCATTTTACAACGCGTTTGTATCAAGAATCGAGTTCATTCAAAGAAATAGAAGGTCAGAAAAGCTCCGATGAGGTTCAGTAGTGCTGCGTTTTCCTCAGCTTGGTATTTGGACAGTGTTGGACAGTCTGAGCTGCTCCCTCGGTGCAGATTTAAGGCCTCAGCAGGCAGAAACATGAAGCCCATTCATAGTAAAGCTCACAGCCAGCACCGACTCTCATTAAATGCATCTGTACACACACTCCTGCAAAAGGAACAGCCACAGATATGCACACATGTGAAAAAGTAAAAAATACTGTGGACAGGCGCACACAAACACAGATACACAGTGCAGAACCTCTCATAAAAACATGGCACATGCACAATATAGAGACTTGTAAAATCATACGTATACATACTCTCTTTCACACGCAAACACACATCCTACGGATCATTTAGTCTCACCCAAGGTTTTGGAGATTTTTTTGGCAAGATCATCAATTACACTGAGTTGTTCTTTCAACTTGAACTGCTTCATTCAAATACACACAATCAGTCTTTTTATAGGAGTATATCGAATAGTGATTCTTATTTTGCATAGATCAGCCCCAGATTATGATTCCATAGTCTGTTTAAAGCTATGCACCATATATAACAAATTATTCCCAAATATATCATAAACAAGACACAAATGATGATAATAACTTAACAGTACAGTTTAAATTTACTATGTAAAACTGTAACACTTGAAATTGAAAGACACATGCAGCTGAGAAAATTACTGTTTTATTTAGAATTATGGATAATTAGTCGACTTTCTGCACCACTTTTTCCATTTCAGGGTCACAGGCTCCCTTCGTGAGCTTGACTGTGTGGACTCTTTTAAAAAGCATCTGAAGACTGCGCTTTTCAGAAAAGCTTTTAATTAAATGGCTCCTGGTGTTTTAAAGTCACATATCTTTTATTACCCACCGTGTGATGTTGCTGCTATTGTTTTAGTTTCACCTTGTTGTACAGCACTTTGTCATTTTATCTGTGAAAAGCGCTTTATAAATCAAATTTACTTACTTATTTACTACTTACAGGCTGCTCTACTCTACTCTACCCTACTCTACTCTACTCTACCCTACTCTACTCTACTCTACTCTACTCTACTCTACCCTACCCTACCCTACCCTACCCTACCCTACTCTACTCTACTCTACTCTACCCTACCCTACCCTACCCTACCCTACCCTACCCTACCCTACCCTACTCTACTCTACTCTACCCTACCCTACCCTACTCTACCCTACCCTACCCTACCCTACCCTACCCTACCCTACCCTACTCTACTCTACTCTACTCTACCCTACCCTACTCTACTCTACTCTACTCTACCCTACCCTACCCTACTCTACTCTACCCTACTCTACTCTACTGTGTGGACTGTTGTGCCAAAAAAACTTCAACTGGAACATCACTGAGATTTTGACAAATAAATTGTGTGTGTGTGTGTGTGTGTGTGTGTGTGTGTGTGTGTGTGTGTGTGTGTGTGTGTGTGTGTGTGTGTGTGTGTGTGTGTGTGTGTGTGTGTGTGTGTGTGTGTGTGTGTGTGTGTGTGTGTGTGTGTGTGTGTGTGTGTGTGTGTGTGTAAGAGAGAAAGGGACGATGAGTGTGTTTTTGTTTATATTTCCTCATCATGCGGTCTCTCCTTTCTGTTTTGGTCTGCTGCCAAAATCCACACAGATTGAGGCAACGCACACACACACACACACACACACACACACACACACACACACACACACACACACACACACACACACACACACACACACACGCACACACGTTCACTCCCAGATGCACGCATGCAGTGGTGTGTGTACTCTGCAGTAAACGGTGATTTGTTGGCCACCTCAGATGTTGCTGTTTTCCCACCAGTAAACACTCGTTGACATTTCCAACAACAGCGACAGCAAGTGTTTTCGTCCAAGACCACAGACACACACACACACACACACACACACACACACACACACACACACACACACACACACACACACACACACACACACACACACACACACCAGTGGGTTCTGCTGGTGTGTCGAGGTCTTCTTACCCCAAACACACATTGTTTGTCTGAATAAGTTATTTTTTTGCGCTGGAATGTTTTGGTTTTTTTTCATTTCTTTGCCAAACTGAAAGTCGCTTGGTTTCCACTCTTGAAGAGTTCAAGTTATCCTGCTCCTTCAACCTGCAGCTCATTGTGTCTGTTTATACTCAGTAATTTTGTGGCTGTTCGGTCTCCCGTTCACGCCGTATAATAATGTCTGCTCTGATGAAGAATTTTATTTTATTCTATTGTGAGTTTCCGTGTGTCCTCAGTTTTCCCTCTACTTTCCTCTTCTCCTATTGAAGTCTGAAGAGTCTCCTTATGTTCACATTACACACACACACACACACACACACACACACACACACACACACACACACACACACACACACACACACACACACACACACACACACACACACACACACACACACACACACACACACACACACACATTCTTACAGTGTGTGTGTTGCAGTTATTTTCACAGTGCTCCACTGGTAGCTGTGGTTTGGGGCCTGCATCTATTTTAGACTTAAAGAGAGGGGAGAAGATGGGCTGCATTGGTGTGCGTGAGCGTGCACATATACTGTATGTATGTACATGTGTGTGGGTTTAGAGGACACATGGAGGAAAATACATGCTGTATTATGTGTAAGTGTAGGTCATGTCTTGTGTGTAATCCTGATCAGCTGTCTTTGTTCTCTCTGTGGCGTTTCCTAATTGCAGAGTTCTCCTCCAGAGGGCTATGAATAAAACAGCAGAGTACTATTTTGGGGAAGAATGCACCGTTACCTGAAGTCGACCTTTAATTAGATCTGTAATATGTCGATATAGTTTGTATAGTTTTTCCATTTAGTATTTCCACCGTTAGAATTTTCTGTTCCCTTCATCCCCTCCTGTGGTTTAAGCATGTGAAATGCAGACAAAAGATACCAGGTGTTTGATTCACGCTTCCTGGCTTTTGATGTGTGTTTTCAAAAGCACTCCAGCGTCGGTGTGCAAATCTGTGGGTCCCAACATACTATATGTGTGCGCACAAACATGTGTGCACTGAGGGGGGATTGGAAAAGCGTAAAGCCCACAGCCAAATTGCTGGCGACCACAGCGGCGCAGTGTCACCCCCATCTTCAAACCACAGCCCAGAATAAAGCTGGAATGCGCTGGAGTCTCCGCTCTGCAGACCAAGACAGAGCTTGGTTTTCTCTGGAAGCAGCCTAACCCCTCAACCAGGCTGCTCGAACGCCTTCCAGAACTGTCCCCAAGCCGTCACAGACGCTCCTAACGGCCCCCACAAGTTTACAAAGTGGCTAGAATTTTTGTCACGCTGTCATCAAATCTTCCGACCCAAACCGTCTTCATTTATATCCAAACGGATCAACGGCACATGGTTTCCAGACGACACCCCGGCTACGACTGCAGGTGGAACCAAAACCTGCCATGCATGGAGCCTTCCCCACACCGCGTCACATCCAGCAGTTAAGATTAGATTATGCCAGAACCTCATGCTGATTTTCACAGGTGGAGGAGCCATTCTGCTTCTGAATAATCTGGCTTTAATGCCAGTGTATGAAAGGAGGAGTGCAGAGTCTACACTCTGATCTTCGTTCTGTGTCTCAACACTTTGTGGTCTGTAATTTGCACTGTTGTTTAGAGTGTTTTTTAAGCTACTAAAATTCAGTTTGATAATAGTTATTAAGTATTTCCTCAAAACTAGTGGAGTTACTTTACAAGTTACTGCACATTACATAAGAAAATGCTTCTTTTCTTATTGTTGTTTCACATGACACCATGTACATCATGTTAGATTCACTCATGTTCATTTGAAGTTCGTCACTTAATTTGAACAAAATGATCCGGCTTTCAAAAAAACCACCAACAGGCAGACAGTTCATGTGCAGGATGTTCCGTTTAACTCTTTACCCCCTTTACACAATGCTTTAAATTCTTCCACGGTGAATATCTGTCAAAAGATATTCAAAGATTCTAGAACCCTCATAAATTCCAGAAGCACCCACTTCGAAAGAAACCAGAAGAAATGTGAGTCACCAAATATAGTTGCTTTTCCCATAAAGGGTTAAAGTGTGTAAAAACTGATAAACCATCCATTATATAGACCCGATCACAGCCCAAAGACCCTGGAACTCGCCACAACGCTCAGCCAGAGAGCACAACACCCACCATTTACAAAGAACCAGGGAGACGGAGGAATGTGTGCCAGGTTTACTGTGTGTGTGTGTGTGTGTGTGTGTGTGTGTGTGTGTGTGTGTGTGTGTGTGTGTGTGTGTGTGTGTGTGTGTGTGTGTGTGTGTGTGTGTGTGTGTGTGTGTGTGTGTGTGTGTGTGTGTGTGTGTGTGTGTGTGTGTGTGTGTGTGTGTGTGTGTGTCTCTGCTTGAGGGTGATTTTGTTTCAAGAGTACGTTGCTCCAGTGGTGGGCTATTTCCTTACCTGATGTTGATATAAGGGTGAGGTTAAAATGTATGAGAACACACACACACACACACACACACACACACACACACACACACACACACACACACAGAGAAATCCACACATTCCTTCATGAAAGTGTAAGACAGCCTAGAAAAAAAAGTTGCCTTGAAAAACACCTGCCCAATTAAGAGCAAGGCATATCCCATTTCAAACAACTGTGTGTGTGTGTGTGTGTGTGTGTGTGTGTGTGTGTGTGTGTGTGTGTGTGTGTGTGTGTGTGTGTGTGTGTGTGTGTGTGTGTGTGTGTGTGTGTGTGTGTGTGTGTGTGTGTGTGTGTGTGTGTGTGTGTGTGTGTGTGTGAACAAGATTGGCTTTAAAAAAAATAAAAAGCCAGGATAAATATTAGGGAGGGTTTAGGATAATCTGTACACACACATACACACACAAGAGTAGACGCAGTGGGGGAGATGGAGACACACACATTCTCAGACACCTTAAGGTAGACATGATGGCAGACACACACACACACACACACACACACACACACACACACACACACACACACACACACACACACACACACACACACGCACGCGCGCCACAAAGCCACGATGTGCGCTTTGCACATTAACTGAAAGCACCATGAAACTGGACACAATCCTGAGGGAGCATAGGAAATGAGGAGGAAGGGAGGGATGAAAGGAGGAGAAAAAGAAGAAAGGATGCACGAGAACATGTGTGGGGGATCGAGAAGCAGAGCAGGACGGAAGAGACGGGACAAGACAAAGGACACCGGGAAGAAAGGAGGAAGGAAAGAGTCGGGGGGGGGGATGGAGACAGGATGGAGGAGGAGAAGAGGAGGAAGAGGAGACAGAGAGGGGAGACGAGGAATGAGGTGAGGGGGGTGAGGAGGAGACAGAGAGGTGAGGGGGGGTGAGGAGGAGACAGAGAGGAAGACAAGGCGTCCAATTCATCGGCCTCAGGAGCTCCTTAAATCCAGCCTGATCCTCGGGATTCAAGCTGGATTTGGTCACACACACACCATCACACCCTCACACATCCAGGTTTACACACACACACACACACACACACACACACACACACACACACACACACACACACACACACACACACACACACACACACACCACATGTTTAACTGTCCTGCACTCCATTTCTCCTCTGGATTACACTCAAACATTTCTCTGTAGTCTCAGACACGTGAAAGTAAAAGAAATGAGCTTATATATATGTGTAAGTGTCTGGAAGTCTCGGCGGGTTCACAATAATCCAAGCAAAAACAAAAAGAAACTAAATAGAAATGCGATGACAGGAATTTGGATCAATCTCAGACCGTCTCAGTCCAAGTATCTGCTGATTGCTGCCTTCAGACCTTCTCACACGTTATGCAGAGTTAATGCTTTTGCAGCTTAAAGGATCAGAGCCTCAGCAGAGAAACGTGGTAACACTTTAAGTCCAAATCTATCTGGAAGTATAATTTAGCTTTACAGTGCACACAGAAACTACAAAGCAACATTCAGCGTTTGGCACTGCACGCTTGTTAGTGCACGTCTTCCAGTGGAGGGAAAATGAAATGCTTTTCACTTTTAGATTTCCAGAAGCAGCAGCGCACGCCTTCCACAAGCTGAGGCTGGAGACGCTTCACTCACTGGGTTGTTGTTGGTCAATGAAAAAAAGAGTACTTTTTCACCATTAGTATATTTACAAAGCTTTAAAAAAACAAACAAACTTTAAAGTATTTAAATCCTTTGATATTAAAAAAAAAAAAAAAAAGGAATATTTATTGATGCATTATATAAATAATGAAGCAATTTAGGAGCACGACAATGAGTCTATTAACACTAAAACTAATTTATATATCATTCAGTACTTTTTGTTGCATCAGTTTTAAAAGGTTATGATATAAACTTTCCTCTGTGAAGCTTTAAAGGTCAGTGATAGAATTCTAGACTATGGGAAACAATTACCTTGATCAGCCATAACATTACAACCTGTATAATCCTATGTAATGGCTGCATTGTTTGGTTGTACATAAACAGGAGGGAGTTCACATCCAAATATTTGTCGTAACTCTTCATTTACGCTTTTACACCAAAAACCAGTAATTATTAGAAGCCACTGAAGACTTGTTGAGGAGCTTCTTCTATAAGAACAATGATGAATGGCTCTAAAGCTCTCAAAAACTGCTTGTCCACTCTTCCTCCAGGAGGCGTAGAGCCGATAGCAGAGGTTTCCGGTGACGTGGAGGAGCTGGAGTTTCCACGGGAGGCCACCAGGTTCATCAAGAAGAAACAGCCATCAAAGAAAGTCAAGAAAGGTAGGAGTGTAAAGTTTTGTCATAGCTGCTTATTTTTATTGTCAGCGTGGTCATCTTCTGTGCTCTCCCTCCTCTCCCTCCTCTGTGCCTTTATTTGGACCCCTCACTTTCACCTTGTCACATTGCCAAGTGGCCCGTATCAAACTACATCAGCCCGGCATTACATCCGCAGCATTGCTCCCAGCTTGTCACTAAATCCTGACCAGAGCCCCGACACTGATATCTGTTCACTGTGGCTCACACTCCTGTAATCCACCTCTATTTTCCCCTCGCTGCGCTGCGCCCTCGCTCATCTGTTATGTGTTCGTACCGCTCTGACTGCCGCTGGCTCAGTTCACATGGTTCAGATGGTCGTCAGCGCCGGGATGGACTCAAACGGAGAATGTGGTTCTGCAACGCAGGGTTTCTCAACGTGTAGCTGTGTGGTTTATTTCTCCTCTTTGGTAAAGACACCAGAAGTCAGGTCTAAATAACGACCTCAGTCCTCACTCCAGTGGACCGAGCCAACGTCAGACTGGCTTTGCTCTGATTTGCTGAAAACGGCAGGTACTACCTTAAAAAGCAGTCGGAGTGTCAAACGTCAGAGCCGGTCGTTGTCTCCGATCCGGCAGCAAGCCACCGAGCAAATGGGAACAACTAGAAGACGAAACACGACACTGAGACCTGAGCTGGCGCCGCCATGACAGGTAGCTACCTAGCATTAGCCTCAGAGCCACGCTCCCCGGGGACGTTTGTAAAAACTCCCAGAATGCAACAGCTGGAGGAGAAGACAGTTCACTCTATTTTTCACCAGAAAGTTTCATTAAAATTGGCTTTATGTTGAGGTTGATGTTCTGTGAACCCGTAGACCGGGGCTTTGTATGTCAGACTTGTTATGTACAATACGAGTCCGTTTAGGGAAGCAGGCGGTCCAGACAGGCGTGCAGTTACTGGTCGATGTTGTCTTTGTGTGTATATTAACTGGACCTGTAATGACGGGTGAAAGCATCCACTTCCAGTATGATTGTCTTCATTTGGTGACCTTTTTGGGCTTGACAGACGAACCATAGTTCCAACCTTTGGCCACAGCTCTGGGTCTGGAGCCGAGCCCAGCTGACTGAACAAAGCCAGGGTTCATCCTGGAGAGGTGGAAACACAGAGAAACACACAACCACACACACACTCAGTCACCAACTAACCTCACATGGACGTATGCAGGAGGAGAACATGCAAACTCCACACAGAATGGGACGGATCAGGGACAGCAGATAAACATGCAACATCCTTTCTTTTCATTACACTCTTATCAAATGGAGCAGAGTTGAATCCATTGCAATACTTTCCACAGTAGTCGTAGTTTTTCAGGGGCACCTGACCCACCGCCCTGCTCTGACAGCAGCTCAACCAAACTGTCTTTACCACCGTTTCACGACAACATTTTCAAGTGAAAACACTAAAGTTTCCCTGGTCGTGGGTTTCCGCACAACGAAGGAGCCATTTGTGATGTGTTCTTGGAAATATACAGAGTTTTTTCAGTGTAAACTCCAAACTCCATGTCTCAGGTAGATCACAAGAAGAGGATCACATCAAGGTGTGCTCTGTGAGGGATGCCGGTTTCAATTCTTTAAAACTTGCTTTTGGCAGATACTGAAACATCCCAATCTGCATCAGGTGTTAACAAAGACCTACAAACAGTAAAGTAATAGGTTTCTGCAGTTGAAAAGAGTCTGGTGATTCCAGAGGCTCCTCCACCTCCACAAGAATAACCCGACAACACTAAATATGGGTAATTATTGAAATTTGGCCTGAAAAGAGTCACAAATTATAAGGTAATAGATATCAGCAGCAGTACAGTTTGCCCACAGGCTCCTTTGATTCGATTGGTGTCATGCTTCAGGAAGCTCATTTTGAAAAGCTTCACTGTAGTTTCAAGTCCTACGTCTAATTTGTAAAACATGTACAGTCACATCCTCCAGATATTTTTTTTTTTTTTTAATATGGACAAATATACCCCTCCAGTCCAGGACTGTCTTCCTCCCAGGTGAGTTGTGTGAAGCTGCACAGGTAATAAAACTGGTAGTGACTCAGCGAGTCGGTGATCTGAAGCCAGAGGAGGCTTGTAGGAACACGGCGGCAGTGCTTAGTCCTGCTCCGTCAGTCCTGCTGCGTCAGTCCTGCTGCGTCAGTCCTGCTCCGTCAGTCCTGCTCCGTCAGTCCTGCTCCGTCAGTCCTGCTCCGTCAGTCCTGCTGGTCAGTCCTGCTGGTCAGTCGTGCTCCGTCAGTCCTGCTACGTCAGTCCTGCTGGTCAGTCCTGCTGCGTCAGTCCTGCTCCGTCAGTCCTGCTCCGTCAGTCCTGCTGCGTCAGTCCGTCTGTCAGCGAACGCCACTATGGCTTTACTGTCGCACAGCGCGGCTGCTATTGACATCCAGCCTCTGCACACACGACGCCCAGCGGGTGTTTTCCTCTTCCTCCAGGGCTGCGGCCACATGCATCCCCCATTCTGGAGGTGTGTGTTGCTCCGAGGGGTATTCCCCCCGCCCACCCCCCATGAAGAAAAACACAGACAGAAAATCAATCCTTGTTGGGCCGTTCACACACATTCACACTCGTACTGCACACACACACACATACACAGCCATTCACATTCATACTGCACACACACCCGTACTGCACACACACACCCGTACTGCACACACACACACACACACACACACACACACACACACACACACACACACACACACACACACACACACACACACACACACATTCACATTGCATACACACTCGTACTGCACACACACACACACACACACACACACACACACACACACATTCATACTGCATACACACTCGTACTGCATACGCACTCACGCTCACACACACTCTGAGGTTAAGTGTCCTTGCAGATGGAAACTAAAATATGTGTCTGATGAAGCTGAGCTCGAATGCTGGAAATGAAGTGTGTGTGTTTAATGGTGTTTATAGTCTGTAAAGGTAGGAGTGGTTGTTACAGAAAATGCTGGCTCAAGGCTGGAGGAGTGAAGAGATGTGATGTATGGAAACCTACGCTATGGTTTTGGGAGCTCGCTTTTATGAAGTCAAGACTTTACGAGCTGGTTAATCATCATCAGTGAGAAACGGCCTGGTAACAGTAGAGCAGCACTGATCACAAGTCTCATGTACTGTCTACATGTGTATGTACAACATAACAGTTTTATGAACCCAAGCTCTGGATAAAACTAAAAAAAAGAGTGATTCAATATTTTCGTAAGCTTTAAATGAGAACAGGTTCATTCTTTTGTATAAAGAAATGAATGTCTCTGACAATTAAGATTTCTTGTCTGTCTTCACATTTATAACAGGTCTCAATCATATTTGAATAAATAAATCATCAGAACAAAATGGAGCTTATTCCCTGCATGTCTCAGAAGTTTAATTTACTGTAACCAAACATTCAGAAGGTGCCAACATATACCAGACGTGGAAACGTTTGGAAGCCGAGCCACAGGCCCTCTATAACTTTTCTGTCCACAGCTATAAAAACCTGCAGTTCTGGGGTTAAACATTTCACTGTGTGATCATCCCACAGCTTCGTTGAAAAGACTTAACATAGAGAGCATAAACCCCGGTGAGGAATAAGAGTTCACCTCCAGTATTTCAATAAAAGGCGTTTGTTAAGCCCTCGGGCTGCTGGAGGGAGAAACATCAAGAGAGCATGACAGGTGTGTGATGAGACGCTGCAGCTTCTCAATCCAGTACTGGAGTTTCCTCTCGTCTCCTAATTCTAATGAACGCTGGCAGGGTCCCATTTCCCAGCTCTCTCTCTCTCTCACACACACACACACGCACGCACGCACGCACGCACGCACGCACGCACGCACGCACGCACGCACGCACGCACGCACGCACGCACGCACGCACGCACGCACGCACACACACACACACACACACACACACACACACACACACACACTATTTCTGCACTGAAAAAGGAATAAAGTTGTGATTTGTGGGCAAACAGTTAATAATTCAGCCCCGGACGGCCTTCGGCAGTTTCAGACCAAAAAAATCTGCTCTTCTGTGTTTTTAGCTTTAGTTGCATGTAGGAATGCCACAGGAGTTTGTATTTTTACCTAATCAGGGGGTTACATGGCGTTTAAATCCCCCCCCCCCCCCCTCCCCACTGGTTGCATGTGCAGCAGAGTGTAAAGAGTGAAGCACACACATCTGGATGTTTGTCCTCCAACTCAAGTCTGCAACAACTGGAATCTAAGCCGGTCCTTCAAACTCCGACCGGATGTAGGTCAAAAAGTGTGAGTTTGGGTGTGTTCACACTTCCAGGCTGGTCAAATTAAATTGAACCGTGGTGTCATTGCACTGTAAGAATCTTTATAAACGCCACACCAGAGGGCCGAGCTCATTTAAAGAGGACGTCCAGGTCCACATCCCAGGAAACTCTCATTGCAGCTTGATTGAAGTCTGAACACGGCGCTGACCGAAAACCTGTAAACAGACCAAACACGAGATGTGTCAGACTTTACAAGAGCTGTGTAATTTGTATTTATGTGCCGGAGATCCTGGGAGGAGCTGGAGGCTTTGATTTTGATTCCTACAAGATAAAGAAAGTTTGCTTTTCAGAGGTTTTAACTAATAAAACTTCCACCACATTGATCCAACATGTATTGTATTTGATTTATTAATAATATATTATATCACAATTATGTTATAGATATAAGCCACCACAGCTTTTTCTTTTCATGACAAAAATGGGAGTTTGAGCATAAAGCTATGAAACATTCTTTTTTCCCGACTTTAATTCAGAAACACAAAACGTCATTTTATGATTAAATGATTTTCTATCTAGGATTTTACTGATTTTCTTTCCCCCAAAATGTTTCAGTTGTGTGTGGAAATGCACAATTGCAGGAAAAAATAACTTATAATCTCAACGACAATGTACAAAAATACTAAATCGAACATTTTGAACAAAAGACAGAAATATGCTTCCGACGCATCAGAGCCAAGTAAGAACCAGACTTTTGGAACTGGACTGGAAAAGAGTCATTCCATCGCTGCTCCGACCTCCTGACTGGTTCTGATCTCCGGGCTTGTAACTTGTCAACAACATTTTTAGGTAGCAACATTTGCTGTTGCGCTGCAACTCCGAACCTCGTGCATGCCAACAGAATCCCCACCGCATGGCTATCACACCATCTCTGCAGCTATTGGCTGGCTCGGCCTGTGTTGACGGAGCGCTGATGAGACGCTCGGCTGTTTGATGTGTGTGTAATGTTCCACTAATGTTTCTGCCATGGCATTATCTGATGCACTATTTTGGTCCCGGGGCTAATGCTTGTGATGATTCCGGATAGAGATGTGGAAGGTGGTCCACATATTTGATGGCTGGTTTGGGTTCCAGGACTAAGGCATATGGACCTCCTGTCATAGAAGGTTCAGGAGGTTTTTTGTGCTGGTTCTGTTCTTCCTTGTAATCTTAGCACTTCATCGCAGCGTCGTTTACCTTAAAGACTCGCAGTGAACATGTGATCTGGAGCAACAGCAGCTACTTGGGGGAAAAAAAATCCATCAAGAGTTTATTAAACCAGCATGACGCAACAGGAAGGTTCATGGAAGAAGTCTAATTAATCAAACGCTTGTTGATAAGTTTTGTGAATTAAAGCTGTGAGAGGGATCGAACAAGGGGGGAAGAGAAATTCAGTAACAAGAGGGGGAGACAGGAACTCTTCTGCTATGACAACCATCAACAAACCCCACAGTCCCTCCAGAGGTGGAAACCCAGATGTGTATATGTGTGTGTTTCCCCTCAGGTGGTGTAACATGTGGTAAGGAGGCGTGTTCTTGCGGTAGCGTCCATTCAGCCTCTCCAGCTCCTCGGGGAACCTTCCAGAAGGAATGAGGGCTCTTCCTCTGGGAGCCCCGTGTAGGAAGTGCAGCTTCCAGCTCAGTGGAACCGACCTTCACACCCCCTGCTGCTTTTCACATTACGGCCGTGGCAGCTACGTTATGGGATACAACCGTTAATCTAATAGGTTTTACGGTTGCTACTAGTTGGGTTCATACATTTCATGGGTCACTGCAGCTGCACCGGCTTTCCAAACCCCCGAACTTAGAATAATGAAATGCACTTGATGTTTTAATATTCTGTGAAAATACTTAACTGTCTGTCTGTGACTGACAGATTCAGTTGGTGAAGTCTTGGAAATGATGGCAGCAGATTCTTTTTGGAGAAACTTTGAGTTTGTGTCCATGCAGACATGTTCAGTCCTTTTAGATGTTTTTAGACCTTTTTTTTCTCTTACCAGTCAAGAGTGTTTTTACATTGATATACTTCCTTTTCTTTATCAAACACTGGTTTTTGATTTTGATTTGATATCATCATATCAAACATGGAAAAAAAGAAACAATGAAAAGAAGAAAAAAGTGAAACATTCAAATTAGTAAAGAAATGTGGAAGAGACGACATAATCTGTCTTCAATCTGTCAATCTGGGTTTACATGTTGGAAACGGAGTAGGAAGAATTCTAAACTAATTGAATTCGATCCCTTTGCTTCTCTGTCATCAGCTTCATTGTTAAGGCAAACAATAAGTTTTTCCTAATTCCTTAACTACAAATAAATACAAAATGTGTTTCATTATTTGAGTTTAGCCGAGAGGATTATAATCCGAATGAACTGGGGCAGTTATGTCTCTATGGGAGGTGATTTATTATTATGTTAAAATACCAAGATGGAATCAAACACGGTGGAATTAATACAAGAAAAGGTAGAAAATCATATTGTTTCGCTAGTTTTTTAACATTACTTGTATGTTCCTATAATGTAAATTGAAGGAGGTTTAGATGAGGAGTGTTAAAACTCATTTTAGTTCAGGGGCCAAAGTTAATCAGACCAGTGAAATGCTGCCATAATAACCTTGAATTTAAAGGTTCTTCTTTGTTGTTGGATAAACTATACGTGATGAAAACATAGATATTTTCACAAGACTAAACCATTACTACAATCAGTGATGTCTCAGCATCGGTCTCAGTCTTGTGTCCGCTAAAAAAGTTTTCTTCTTATATTTATTTTATTGAGTTGGTGGTTTGGCTCACGGGCCTTGGCTCATGGGTTTGACACCCCTGATTTAGACTGTTGTGGCACGCATTAGTCCTACTCTGCTGAAGATGTGTTGTTTGTGTAATAATTAGATTTTCCACGAATGGACAACACCATTAACACGTCTTCTCACGATAAGTTCAATCCACCACGTTTATCAGATTAGCATTTTTTATTTTTTTATAGACGGGATGTTTTTATTCCTGAGCCTATTTTCACTAAACAGCTTTCTTATGATTTTTAATTAGTTTCTGTGTGTTTTTATCTCAAATGAACAGAATCAAGATATGTCCCCAGATTCCATGAACCTGTAGGAGTAGCACTGTTTTACTTTCTGTATAGGCTCCCATACGGACGAACTGTTTCTCTTTAGAAAAAGAAAACAGAATTTTCACTTGAGCTATCACAATTAAAAAAACATTTATGTTCAATATTTCCAGAGGACGGAACAGTTTTAACAGCTCTATTCCCAGTATACATCCCATCTTACATAGACACATTTAGCAGTTTTCTGGTGATTAGGGACTGTTTTCCTCGGTAATAAAAGCTCCTCTTTGCTGCTCTGGATCCCCCCCTCCCCATCCCCCATTCTTTAACAAGGGACCTTTAATTTGCCGAGAAGGAAGCAATGAATTGTGGAGTATACCTTTCCACCGGCGGCCTGGGAAATGTAGGCCTCTTTCCTTCTCTCTCTGTCCACTCCGTCCAGTACAAACCCTCAATAGGTAACATATGTGAGACTGGAGCTGCTGCTGCTGCTCTTTTGTTTTTCATCCTGATTCCAGCTGTGTTCATCTTCACATGTTGGTTTTTGTCTGTTTCTCTCTTGACGGCATGCAGAAGTATCGTATGGTGATAATCTCACTGCTCTTCTTTTTAAATGAGGCCAAACGGCTCCGAGGTTGTAAAATATTGGAAATTGTATAGTAGAAAGTGTGTGTGTGTGTGTGTGTGTGTGTGTGTGTGTGTGTGTGTGTGTGTGTGTGTGTGTGTGTGTGTGTGTGTGTGTGTGTGTGTGTGTGTGTGTGTGTGTGTGTGTGTGTGTGTGTGTGTGTGTGTGTGTGTGTGAGAAAGTGGAGGGTTTATCAGAGGAGACGTGTCAATTAGCCGGGGGGTACAGAAAGCAGAGCCCGGGGTCTAAGGTCGGGGCGGGGGATTCATCAGCTGTCACTAACTATAAAAACTTACTCTGTGTGTGTGTGTGTGTGTGTGTGTGTGTGTGTGTGTGTGTGTGTGTGTGTGTGTGTGTGTGTGTGTGTGTGTGTGTGTGTGTGTGTGTGTGTGTGTGTGTGTGTGTGTGTGTGTGTGTGTGTGTGTGTGTGTGGCGATGCTTCATGTGACAAGCCTCACAGCACAGAGTTGAACCAAACGGTTCAGGGATGTCGAGAGTCGAGGATGTTTTGCCAAACGAGGCCTGATCCAGGTTCCGTTCACTGCAGGTCTGGATGCTCAATTCCAGGTTTTTGCTGAATAACGGATCTTTTGCCTGAATAACGGATCTTTTGCCTGAATAACGGATCTTTTGCCTGAATAACAGATCTTTTAAACACGACCTCCATCAGACTGCTGTGTGACCCTGATCAAACCCGACGTGTTCGGGCCCCAGAGCGCAGAAGACGCTGTTGACAGAAGTAAATCTGAACGCCAAGCCGCTCAGCACCCGGGTTGCCAGATATGACTCACTGTTTCAGCCCAAACAAGGTAAAACCTACACACCTCAATAAAACCAGCCCAAATCTCAGCCTGTGTAGAAATCACGTTTAAACCATAGAACTATAATGTGTTAAATGTACAAACACAAGAATTAAGTTAAAAGGTGAGAGAATTTAGCTCTCCAATCGGGGGATACCACCATATCTGGCAACATTGGTCAGCGTGTAGATCCATGTTCAAGTGGTAGTTAAATACGAGCCGACAAAATGACGAGGGAATGAGGAATAAGAATAAAGAAAAGGAGAGCACAGCTTTTATTCTGGCGGAGCCACTTCCTCAGGCACTTATCTGTGACGTCAGTGACAAAGCAGTCGCATGTAGAAACACATCAGAATTGGTACCACATAGGAACGAGGCCTGGTTCTGCTGTGAAAACATTTGAATTGGAGCTTTCATACGCCCACTAAACATGTCGGATATGAGTCACTTGTGAGCAAAATATCAGAATTGAGTCTCTTGTCCCTGCAGTGTGAACGAGGCCTTAGACAACGACGTTTCAAGGGAAAATGCATCATTTTCATTTCAGGAGAGTTTCACGTTTGCGCTGCAACGTTTCTAAAAAGCTGTTCGTTTCCACAGAAATGCTGAAAACAATGTAGTTTCATGTTCAGCCACCAGTGGGTGCTGTTGTTTGTTTTTGTAATGACACTACACACACACACAGGAGAGAACAATGAGCTCTAAACATTAACAACAGGAGAACAGACCACCAAGTTGGATTGTTATTATGGTGACTGTCAAAATAAAACTACCATATGGTGACTGTCAAAATAAAACTACCAAGTTGGATTGTTATTATGGTGACTGTCAAAATAAAAGTACCAAGCCCAGGAGTATCTGGACTGGGAGTCATGACACCACAGAGAAACTTGTTCTTATTCTCCATCTACTGAGCGTGTGCAGAACTATTTGATGCAGCCGTGGTGCTCATGCTCAGTAGCTGCGTTACAACGGTCTACATGAAGACAGAGCCTGGTGCGTTTCCCACCGTTTCCACCGAGATGGAGTCAGAGCATTTTCAAAAAGTTGAGCTTTCAGTGGCTCACAGCACTGTTGTCACGTAAACAGACCCCAGAAACCAAAATAAAAGTTTTCTGTTTTCACCTGAAATACATCAAATGAAGTTTACCTCTGCAATATTATGTACAGTTAATTCTTTACTGGGACAAAAACCTGCGGTCACCATGTTATCCTCAATTTGACAACATTCTATAAAAATGATGTGCAAATGAGTGTGAACATTTTAACCTTGGTGATGACCCGAGGCCTTGGCAGCGTTTCCATCCTCCATGACGGTTGATAAAATGACGTGCTTCCCCCTTTAAAGCCAAACCTGCTCTGATTGCAGCGTCTCCTCTGTGTATTTCTGATTGTCACACAACATCTCATTGGACATGATCTTTACAGAAATAACCCAGTCCAAAGCGTTTTCCAGGCGCTGGAGGGAAACGCATGTTGTTCCAGGTCTTCATAGGCTGGAAGATCACAACAAAGTACCAGCAGACAAACTACAACAAGAAAGAAAACACAGTCATTTGTCAATAAGTTAACTTTGGAACTCCAATTAAATGTTAAAGCACACGGTTGTGAAGTGCAGGACGCTGGTGAATTTGACTTTACTTTCCATTTTGGCTGTATAATTTAAAACAGTCTGAGCGTGAAGTTTATTCCAAGGTTCCAGGGCTTTATCGCTCACTCATCCATCAGATTGATTGGGACACATCATAGAAGGATTGTCATCATCTATTGGCTGAGCTCATGTGATTTTGCACCTTTCCTAAAAGGATCCGCCAAGCAGTAATGAAAGTGACATCCAAAGCTCAATCCAGAGACAAATAACAACATCACCACTGCCACATACATCTTTCTGCCCTGTGTGATCATAGAGGACATAATTAGTCTCCATCAGGCTAAAGGCTGGGCTGGGCTCCATGGCATCGCACACACACACACACACACACACACACACACACACACACACACACACACACACACACACACACACACACACACACACACACACACACACACACACACACACACAGTGGATTCATCCCATTTCAAGGCACTTTTACAGAGAAAAGCCTGTATTTCTATAAACCAATATTTCTATCCTTGTTCTTGTTCTAATTGTTACAACATCAGTTTGAATCACATCCTTTAAAATGGGAATCGTAAAACTCAACAACTGATTTGTGTATCGGAGCATTTCTGCCTTTTCTCTTTCTCCCGTTCAGGTAAAGGAGGTGGAATAAACTGGAACAATGTGACTGTCGTCGACACGACCACCACCTGCAGCTGCCATTTAAATACTGATGCTTCTCTATTAATAAACTGATGGAGTCATTCAGAATAATATGTCAGGCAGAGGGTCTAAAGCTGGGATGTCAAATACATTTTACATAAAGCCCATTTCACCTGAGTGAAACAGCCGTAATAACTTTTAATCTCAAGTGTTAAAGTTTGTCTTTGTTGTAGTACAGAATATTCCTGGTGAAAATGTAAGTATTTTCACTAAACCAAACAATTACACCTGAAAATGGCTGTAATCTCAACATAAAGACAATTTTAATGAAAGCAAAATACTGTGAAATATCCCAGAACCTTCTATAGCTGTTGCATTATGTTTTTTTTTACAAATGCACCCTGACAGGTTGGCGTTTGAGTTCAGTATTCGTATTAGTACTTAGAAAGAGGCCGGGATCATTCATCACTGATCTCTCAGCTCAGGTCTCAGTATCGTGTTCTTTCCACTACTCTTAAGAAATTCGTCAAGTTTATGTTTTATTTGAAATTTCTATTTTTACTTTAACTTCAATGTGACAAACTGATGCTAAATATCCGTGTACTTTATCTGCAATGACAGGAAGTAATTTCTACTTAAGCTGCAAAATTAGTATTAGTGTCAGTACTACTGCTATTACAAACAATATGATCACAACTATAAAACTTTAACTTTTATTGACGACTTGTTAGATTATCATTGCTTACCAATGATTTGTTTTTCAACTACGACCCACATGCATTAAGTCCAAAACACACAATTTGTACACACATTTATACGTGGATATTTATATACGCAGGAAACCACACATTCTCTTTTTAACATCTTTGTCGATGCACACATATAATACAAAAAATACTATGTTTTTTTGTCCTTGTATAAGTGAAGCCATAGATTCACTTTCCTCTTTCTCGACACACACTCCCCTCTTTTTGCGCGCGCACACACACACACACACACACACACACACACACACACACACACACACACACACACACACGACGTGTCGCTATGTGCTGAGCTGGTGCTGTGCTGGCTGGTGGAGGAGGAAGAGAGTTTAACGCAGACAAAGACAGCCAGGCCCCGCCCACTGCCGAGGTGGACGCCAAACCTGACCTCGACTGTGTGTGTGTGTGTGTGTGTGTGTGTGTGTGTGTGTGTGTGTGTGTGTGTGTGTGTGTGTGTGTGTGTGTGTGTGTGTGTGTGTGTGTGTGTGTGTGTGTGTGTGTGTGTGTGTGTGTGTGTGTGCAGAGCATGAAGTGTTTTCTTGGAAGCCCCGGTCTTTGACGTGTGTGTAAGTCTCGCTGGTTTATGTGTTAGTGTGTTTATCGCTGTGTATTTTGGAGAAAGTGTTTATGCGGTGGCGTCGCTCTGCCCTCCTCCAAACATGTTCTCTCATGTCGCTGGTTAGAAGTCCTGGAGCCGACGCTCAGTTTGTCATTAACAAATCATATCAGCCGATATTTACATCAGAGCTCATCGTCATCCGAAGGTCTCTGACTGCGGTTCCCTCACTCCTCTCACTTTCTTCTTTCTTTCAAGGTTTTAGGAATTGACCTTGATATCATAAAGTTTTTGCGTTCACTTCTTCTGCACTTTGAAAGTGAAAGCGATGTCTTTGCTGCTGAAGGTTTTAGTCTTGCCTTCAAAAAAAAAGTTCCACCTTGGGAGCAGTTTTTAAATATTTGTGTTCCCGTGGCTCTGATGGAGCCCGAAACACTATGAAAGGTTTCTGTTTTCACCTGAAATCGTTGTCATGGAAACAGCAATAATGCATCGGCAGGAAATGACGACGACGCTCATAAAGAGAATGAAATGGTGAACTGTGTCCGATTTTCTCAAACTCCCAGAGATTTTGTGTTTAACGCCAAAGTAATGATTTATCTACCAACTGCTGAACAAATCAATTCTAAACATCTGCTTTGACATCTGAGGCTTAACGTTTTCAGTTTGCACATATTTTAAAGAGCGAGCTGCTCTGGGTGGTGGAGCTGCACATTAATATCTCAGCCTGTGAATACGTGTTTTGTTTAGTTTTTTCGTCTTGTCATAAAGTCACAGCGGTTCTGCAGAGAGCATGATGGAGACCCACCCTGGACCTGACGCCACACAGCATCACTCCAGCTCACTATCATCCTGTTGTTCGCCGTCACACCAGCATAAACAGCTTTTGCAATCAAACATAAGTAATTCCTTCTCCAAACATGCAACCCAGAGTCTGTGTACTTCTGTGGGGGTTTCATTTCACACATTCCATGTCGGTTCATGCTGCTCTGGATGTGGCTCAGACAGATTTTTGGAATCACTGAGGTTAAGATAGCTGAGGTATAATTATACGTGTGGTTCTTAGCCATTCCTGCCCTGTGTTTTTTATGGGTCAACCACACACACTTTCTATTCCTTGGGGTACTTTGTCACTTTGGGTGCGAGGAATTCCTGTTGGATGAACGCTTCAAAGCGGAGAGGTGGTCCAGAGAGAGATGATTAAAATGAGTTTTGGGATGCAGCTCGTCGTTATTCGGGTGTAACGCAAACGCATGCAGAGCGACACACACTTGTTCTGACCCCCCTGACAGCCCCGACTCTATTGGATAGACACTTCAAAGCCCACAATGCCTGTTATGTGTGTGGCGACAGACAGTAATTAACTGGGAAGGTCCCAGCGGGACCCGCACTGACTGACTCCGTCAATCACTGACGATCTGCTGCAGCCGCTGGAATGTCTGTGGGGAATCTGCTTGATTTGCCTCCTTAACACGGGATTGAAGGACACATTTCAGTTTGATGCTCATCAACCAGTTTCTGTTTGACAATTTGACATGAATGAATCAGGTTAGCTTGGTTTAAAATTGCACAATGAAATCTGTGTCAGACTGGTCTGTCTAGTGCAAGACGTTCTTTTTATTCACTAATACACCGAATCTGCACAGGATCCGGGGTTCTGGGAAGAGGAGCTCCCTGAACACAGACTTACTCTACCTTATCAGGCAGATCTGGGCATCACAGCCACAGAGACCTCATTAACATGTCTTTGACCAGCCTGTTAATTTGTAGATCAAACTAAAAAAAATTAAATAGAATCATATATAGCATGTGTTGAAGGATGTAATTAAATCCATCATCGTCAAAGAAAATGTGAAAAAGAACCAGTTACTTATCAAAAGTGTGTAACATCCTGCTTTTTAATGACGGATGTATTCATGCTGAGCAGAACTGAGAACTAATAGCTCCACCGTTCACAGTACTTTTTTTATATATATAGTAATCATTTACCTCCCAAGGCTCTAGTACCATATGTCCTATTCCCAACAAGTTTTTGTGTACTTTACTATCCTGTGGAGATAAATCTGTACCTCATTGACAGTGTTACAGAGCACTCTCCCCTTGACCAAGAATGCACAGATTCCTATACCAGTATCGAGTTCAATACTGCACAGAGTACTCATACTTATAATAGGTCCCCAATACAACGTGGCAGGTACTGCATGATGTCATTCGTTGGCAACGTCAGCAGCAGGTTAACGTGATTAAAGTACCACTGAGATGCTCATTAACAGCGAGCTTTGTCCTTCGGTCTACAGGAGCAGAGCGCAGTGCGGCGATGGATGCTACGCAGTCTTATATGCCTACTGTAGACGCAGTTATACTACTGCTCCACTACTACTACTACTATTTTAGTAGTAGTAGTAGTAGTAGTAGTAGTAGTGGCGTAGCCTTCAAGGCTTTTGGAGGTCGACACAGAAGCTGTGCGGAGGTGGTTTCCTGCATCACACAGCCTCTGCGTATCGTTTGCATATGGAGTACTGCATAATTAGGCTTAATGGGATTTAATAAGTACTCAGATCAGTACTCTGTATCGGCAAGGAGCTAAAGGTTAGTACTTGTACTCTTCCTTAAAAACAGTAGTATCAATGCCTCCCTACCAAGAACATCATGATCCTTTGGGCCTCCATGGAGGAGGTAGAATAGGACCAGCAACTGCAGATAATTGATCATCAAAACAACCAAAACAGGCTGTAAAACTCAACAGTAAATTCTGGAAGAAAGTTAACAGAATAAAATGAGCAGAATAGTTTGAGAATTGTTGCAGCAATCCAGAAGCCGTATCACTTCTCTGAGCTTGTTTAAAAACCTTTTTCCATTCGATCTCCAGCATCTCTGGTTGTTCTTCACTTTGACTCTCGTTGCTCTACAGCATCCTTAATAATACATCAATAAAGTACTTCTGATTCTGAAGTTACTCACCAAAGATGATACAGCAACTTCAAGTTGCTAAGGAACCTTGGGCGTATACTTTTAGAAAGTGCATTTTCATCACAAAGTTACAAACTGTACACAGACATAATTATGAATAACCTTTTTAGTGTTTAATTGCTTTGTATATGACTGCCTGCAATTTTCCAAGCTGCGTATTGTTGCTTTAAAATTGCGTCTCATGAAATGTTGTGAAATAGTCTGAAAGAGTCTTGAGGAAATTATAGACAACTATCTCACTTATGAAACAGTTACAGATTAACTACAGCTGACTTCAGATTAACACTTTCCCCGTCTCCTAGAAACTAAACATTCCAGTAAACATTACAGCATATCACTGCTCCATAGTCAAGAGGATAAAACTGAATACTGTCAAAGAAACAGGCAAACAATAGAAAAGGCAGTGCGGTCAGTGAATTGGAAACATATTTCTTAAATTAGTGTAAATCTTTCAATAGTGATTATATGTTGAATCATCCTTGTGTTGCAGGGGTCTTTATTCAGACTGTTGTAGCTTGTGGAAAACGGATTGATTCAGAAAAGACTGAGGCTGTTTCACCAGGAGAGACTCTGTTACAGCTGCTCCACTCAGACTACACGATATCACCTCGGAATATCACCAAACACACAGAAAGATGAGCTGAAACTTTGATTTATGTACTTTGTTGTGTCGTAGCGACGTTAACATTTCAAGGTCAAGTAGAAATTTCTACATTTTCAGGTTTGTCCATAAAATAGAAACTTCAGTAAAAACATTTCTGGTCTGCAGATGAGTCACAAATATTATCTTTGGATGCAACATCATTGAGGGTTTAAATGAGGTTTCATGTAGCAGTAATGATGATTTACTCTTAATCTTCCATTTTAAAAGACTCAGTAACTCAAACTCCGACTGTATAAGTGTCTGTACTTTTTAAATCTTCTCATCTCCTGTCATGAACGATAAATCTCTCCTGACCACAAAGTGGAGGCTCATGGATGATTGTTTGTATCCAGAATTCTATAGTACTATAGTATAATACTTCCTGAAACACTACATGAGGACAGTACTGGACTGAAATACTCAGGAAATTAGGAGTAGATCACTGTATGCATGTCACCCAATGGTCCTCATAGCATGATTGAAAAGTTGGTATTGACGTGATGAATGTGGTGTGTTCACCCTCTCACCTCGCTGGCGACAGATGGTTGCTTGTGTGTTTGACAGAGACAGAGAGGGGATATGAAGGGGTTAAGCGGGGAAGTGCTGGAGCCAGAAAGATTGACCCAGACATGACCTGCCTGTGAGAACATGGTTTAACCCCCCCCCCCCCCCCCCCCCCACACACACACACACACCACGCACCCCATCCTGGAATGATGAAGAGATAACGGAGAGATGGCACAGCTCGTTTTTATAGTTGTAATATAATGAGCAATAATACCCTGGTATTTTACAGCCCAGACACCAGCAGCATAATGACTGCTCTCACCAGGGTGGTACCGATGATTTGACTAAAGCAGAAGGCCTCCCTTGTTAGAGCTTGTAAAGTACTGCAAAGTGATGCATGCAGTTAGTAGATATTTACAGGGAAAGTAAGCCTCGGAGAGTGTAATTCCTCATTTGTTTGCGGTAAAACGACAGAAGTTGGGAGGGAATAACATGAAGGTTGCCTCTCGGAGAAAATTGTGCAATCGTGGAGAAAATCTCTGATAAGAAGCTGAATGCAATTTGCTGTTTGTGCTGGAACTGAACCAATCAGATAACAGCTCAGTGGTGATTTAGCAGCACATTGGCCGTGAACAGGATGAAATGGAGCCTATTCATCATCATCACCATCATCATCATCATCATCATCATCATCATCATTAGTTTGGATTGCATTTAGTGTGTGTGTGTGTGTGTGTGTGTGTGTGTGTGTGTGTGTGTGTGTGTGTGTGTGTGTGTGTGTGTGTGTGTGTGTGTGTGTGTGTGTGTGTGTGTGTGTGTGTGTGTGTGTGTGTGTGTGTGTGTGTGTGTGTGTGTGTAAGAAAAGAATCACATTCAATTAAATTTCAGACTCTGTGACGTTCCGGTTGGGGGACGGGGACTGTGGGGGACGGGGACTGTGGGGGACGGGGACTGTGGGGGACGGGGACTGTGGGGGACGGGGAGTGTGGGGGACGGGGACTGAGAGCAACAAGCAACCAAAGTACATGCAGTCAGTCCAGATTTCTATCTGTGTGCGACAGTCTCTGGGCTCTATGAGCTGAATCACATGCTCACAAAACAAATTCCACAGTTTCTCTGCAAGCCTTTTGTGTGTGACCAGTGCAGAATAAAAACATCATGGACACCACCAACAGACTTTATCATGTGAATATTTCTGGGAGGAGTTCACATGTGATGCTGCGTGTGAGGCTGGACGGGGAGTCGAGTGCCTGAAAATAACAATAAAGCTGGATGATGTAGTTTGGTTTGCTGGTGAAGGAAGTTATAAAACATCAAAGAGTTACTGGAAAGAACTTCTAAATAATGTCTAAATGGGGGTTAAGATGGGAAATATACACGTAACAGCATCACAACGTATGCAGTGAATTAAGTCCCGTTTACAGAACAAGGTTTCACAGTGCACACAGAGAACAATACAAACATTAACAACAAACATACAAACATGAGTACACAGACATGTGTGTTGATAGACGAGCAGGTTTCATCGGTGATTCTCACTTAAGATCTGAGGAGAAAATCTGAGCTGTGACACTCTGAAGGCCGCCATTGTTGTTATTGTCCATCTACTGAGCATGTGCAGAGGAGGGCTTTACTACGGCCGGGGACATGTGCAGCAGCACTGTTTCACAAAAGTCTGCTTTATCCCAGTTTCCATGGAGACGGAGGTTTTTAAAAAGTTCCACCTTGGTAGCCGTTTTCATATTTTTCAGTTCGAGCTCCGTGGTTCGTGTGAGCAGACTGAGCAGACCCTCAAACACAACAACGGTTTATTGTTTCCTCTTGAAAATGTTGTTGCGTAAATCTATCAGCAAATACTTCCCTCTTTTTTCTCAGAAAAAAAGAAATGATCATCCATCCATCCATCCATCCATCCATCCATCCATTTTAACATCCGTCCATCCACCACAAGCCAAACAATGAAAAGACCATCTAATGGTGTCCATGTGTTGGACTCAGTCTTCATTGTTCAGTTAGTGAATCATTTTCCATATATGTTTATGTTCAATGTGAAGTTTGCACACCTTTAATAAATCACACTATGTGTGTTGTCTTTGTTTTGTTGGGTTTTTTAGGTTTTTTTCCAACAGACGCCAGAGTTTTCTCCCTCCTGCTGCAAACACACTGTCTATGTCTCTATTCCTGCCTCATTAATAAAGCAGAGGGTTGTTTCTGAGCTGTGGATGGAAAGCATGTCGCTGCAGATGTGTGTGTGGATGTTGTGTGTGTGGATGTTGTGTGTGGATGTTGTGTGTGTGGATGTTGTGTATGTGGATGTTGTGTATGTGGATGTTGTGTGTGTGGATGTTGTGTATGTGGATGTTGTGTGTGGATGTTGTGTGTGTGGATGTTGTGTGTGTGGATGTTGTGTGTGGATGTTGTGTGTGGATGTTGTGTGTGTGGATGTTGTGTGTGTGTGGATGTTGTGTGTGTGTGGATGTTGTGTGCGTGGATGTTGTGTGTGGATGTTGTGTGTGTGGATGTTGTGTGTGTGGATGTTGTGTGTGTGGATGTTGTGTGTGGATGTTGTGTGCGTGGATGTTGTGTGTGTGGATGTTGTGTGTGGATGTTGTGTGTGTGGATGTTGTGTGTGTGGATGTTGTGTGTGTGGATGTTGTGTGTGTGGATGTTGTGTGTGTGGATGTTGTGTGTGTGGATGTTGTGTGCGTGGATGTTGTGTGTGTGTGTATGTTGTGTAAGTGGATGTTGTGTGTGGATGTTGTGTGCGTGGATGTTGTGCGTGTGGATGTTGTGTGTGGATGTTGTGTGTGTGGATGTTGTGTGTGGATGTTGTGTGTGTGGATGTTGTGTGCGTGGATGTTGTGTGCGTGGATGTTGTGTGTGTGTGGATGTTGTGTGTGTGTGTGTGTGTGTGTGTGTGGATGTTGTGTGTGTGGATGTTGTGTGTGTGTATGTATGTTGTGTGCGTGGATGTGTGTGTGTATGTTGTGTGCGTGGATGTTGTGTGTGTGGATGTTGTGTGTGTGGATGTTGTGTGTGTGTGGATGTTTTGTGCGTGGATGTTGTGTGTGTGTGGATGTTGTGTGTATGGATGTTGTGTGTGCGTGGATGTTGTGTGTGGATGTTGTGTGTGTGTGTGTGTGTGTGGATGTTGTGTGTGTGTGTGTGTGTGGATGTTGTGTGTGTGTGTGGATGTTGTGTGCGTGTGGATGTTGTGTGTGTGGATGTTGTGTGTGTGTATGTATGTTGTGTGCGTGGATGTTGTGTGTGTGTATGTTGTGTGCGTGGATGTTGTGTGTGGATGTTGTGTGTGTGGATGTTGTGTGTATGGATGTTGTGTGTGTGTGGATGTTGTGTGTGTGTGGATGTGTGTGTGTGTGTGTGTGTGTGTGTGGATGTGTGTGTGTGTGTGTGTGTGTGTGTGTGTGTGTGTGTGTGTGTGTGTGTGTGTGTGTGTGTGTGTGTGTGTGTGTGTGTGTGTGTGTGTGGATGTTGTTCTGGTGAATCTTGGCATTGACATCAGACCTCGTCTCTATAAAAGTTCATGTTAAATCTGTAGGTTCATGTGTTTTCAGTCATCCTCACTACAACATCCTGGTTTGTCCCCAAGAATCAATGTTTTCATCCTGATTATCCTGATAATAAGATTCTCCTCATTAGGGGCGTCGACAAGTGTCCAGAGGAACACAGGCCGGAGCTAAAGCAGCGAGTTCCTCTCTGGGAACCTCATCCTGTCGTTACAACAGGTCTTCTGTTGATCGAAACGTCAACAACAACAAGACACACGTTTCTGCTTTGAATATTTTAAATAGTAAAAAGTATCTGTGTATTTGTGGTACAAACACACAACACACACACACACACACACACACACACTGAACCAAACCCACTACTGGACTAACTCTGACTTTTACTGAAAACACTTCTATTTTTCTCTTTCCCTAAAAAAAACCCGGTGTTTTTTACGTAGACTTGAGTTTTGCTGTTTACATCTAAATAAATTGATGAGCAGCAGAGATCAAATGAACTAATATTTACCTCCAATCAGACGGTGAGGTTCAACCTCTCAGTTTTAGGGCTCAGCTCTAATAAATGTACACAATTTATCATCAAATATTTACCACGACTCTTTAAATTCTCTCCTCTTCCTTCTCTGAAAGGAGAGTTTTCCTCTTCTTCCTCTTCTTCCTCTTCTTCTTCTTCTCCTTCTTCTTCTCCTCCTCCTCCTCCTCCTCCTCCTCCTCCTCCTCCTCCTTCTTCTCCTCCTCCTCCTCCTCCTCCTCCTCCTCCTCCTCCTCCTCCTCAGTGTACAGAACATAAAGCTGTCATCACACAGTCTCATTACTTTATCATCCAGAGCAGCAGCACTCATTTCTCCATGCTCTCTTTTTACCTTCTCATCCGTCTGTTTTCATTTCATTTCCTCAGCCTCGTTTTTCTTCCCTTCCTTCTCTCCCTCCTATCTTTTTTTTTTTTCTTTCGCTTCCAAACTATTGATCTTGTCGCTGCTCTCCTTGGCTTATTTTTTTCTCCCAAATCATTCTCACCTAAAGGTCAAAACCGTCCCCCAGTGGTTCCCCGTCTCAGGCGAGTCCAGCCTGGTGTCTCCTCCGTCGTCCTCCTGCTGATCCTTTCACACACACTCCCATGATGCTTTGCACATGTTCAACTTGGCGCGTGATGCTGAAAGCCGCACGCATGTGTCTATGGACATCTTTCAACTCAAAGAACACTTTCTATGAACAGTCACCTCTTTTTCAGTTTTCATGACTTTTCAATGGGTGAAGAATAATCTGTTTTCATCTCCTCGGGTCCTCAGGTTCCTCAGGTTCTTCTGCTCGGTTCTTGTGGTTCTAATAGGACGGCAGTTTTCTCTTCTCTTATCATATTCTTCCTCTTTTCACTTCAGACCGATCCAAATGAATCCCTTTCTTTATTTCAGTAAGTAGAAGTAGAAATAATTGTGACTTCTAATACATTAAACTTTTTTACTTAAGTCAAAGTAAACATACAGAAATAAAACAATGAAATAAAGTTAATTGATACGTACCTTCATGTGCTGCATCCCGTAGTGTTGTTCATTCATTCATTCATTCATTTTCTTCCGCTTATCCGTTTCCGGGTCGCGGGGGTGACAGTCTGAGCACCGTCACCCAGATCACAAATCGCACCATTTAAGAACCTTCCTGCAGGTGGTGAGCCCACGGGAAACCCCCGTAGTGTTGTTTCAGAAACTAAATCAGTTTCTTAATTATATGAAAGTGGTAATAATCTGACCCGGCTAGCTCAGCAGGTAGAGCATGAGACTAACAATCTCTAGGTAGAGGGTTCATGTCCCACGCCGGACGCCACCTTCCTGAGGGCTCTCCACCTTCCTGGGGGCTCTCCACCTTCCTGGGGGCTCTCCACCTTCCTGTGGGCTCTCCACCTTCCTGGGGGCTCTATACCTTCCTGGGGGCTCTCCACCTTCCTGGGGGCTCTCCACCAGGTTCTTAATGGGTCAATGTGATCCGTGACCCGGAAATGGATAAGCGGGAGAAAATGGATGGATGGAGGGAGGGATGGATGGATGGATGGATGGATGGATGGAGGGATGGATGGTAATAATCTTTCCTGGACTTTGTATTTAAGAACCTGAACTTTAAAATATGGCTTTCAGTTTTAAAACAAATAACTGGAGACTATGGACTGGGAGAGAATCTTCCCCAGGGATTAATAAATTGATTCTGATGACGCTCCTTGTTCTTATTGTCCATCAACTTGTGTGTGCAGAAGAACTACTGATTACAGCTGTGAAGTGCAGTAGCAGTGTTTTCTGGTGACACAGTGATGGACGTTTCTAGAAAGTTTCTCCTTTTACACAACGGCAGAGTTAGCAGCACGGCGCACTTTTGAAAAGTTCCACCTCGGGAGCCATTTTTAGAAGTTGAGTTTGTAGAGGCTCCGAACTCCGTTGTCATGGAAACAGGACCTCACACTCACAATCACACCTCCGAGCCATTACAGTCACTCTTCAACATCATATTTGTGTTTTGGTTTGTCCTGAAGCTGGTTTGCTTTACTTAACTTAAGAAAACCTGCATTTAAAGAGGGAGACAATGAAACCTCCCCGCTGACTGACTGCCATGCTCAGACTCACACTGGACCAGCACAAGGCTCTTTTACACACTTACACTAACTAAACTTAAATCCTCATTTCATTGATGGTCCTTTCTTGAGATTTCTCCACCCTGTTTCTTTCCCTGCAGCTCAATCACTCCCTAACCAGCTGTGGGTCGTAACACTCTCCTCCTGTTGTGTGTGTCTCTGGAGTAACCATAGTAACGGCTCCAGTAATGTGTCCTAACGAAGCTCCTGCCTCCACCCATGGTTTTTAATTATGGAGACAGCAGGTAGTTCTTTTTCTCTCTGTCTTCCCCAAACCGTTTCTCACTCCCGCAAATCACGGAGCTCATCCCTGCGTCTGGAAACCAGGAGAGTCCCGCTGATGTTCCCACCCTGATAGCCAGGTCACTCACACACACACACACACACACACACCGAGGAGAGTTAAATGTCCCACATGTAACCGGAACACACACAGGTGGAGGTGAGGTCATCAGACCGTCTCACTCCTCTTCCTCACATAGATCCCATAAATAAGCGAGCGTCCACTGAGATCTGGAGCCGGCGGGACGAGAGCGAGGGAGTGTGATGAAGTGTGAAAGGTAGACGGAGAGAAGGGAGCTGATAAGAGAGGGCAGGCCTGTGATGTCATCCTGCATAAAACAAGCGAGACAGGAAAAGATGTTTAAAGTGTCTGAGCTCATTTCCTCATATATCAGCAGTTCTCACCAGTTTTCCCGGTAAAACTGCTTTGAACTCGTCCGTTACAGCTGTTTACACCTGGGATGTTTTTGTGGAACTGCTGAATGATTATTCAGTCAGTTTGGAGCCAAATGTCTATGGTAATTCCTATGAAATAATTTCTATGGTGTTGTAGTTGTATAGAGCATCTTTTATAAACATGAGGAAAACAGGTCAATCAAAAAGTATTTTCATGTCTTTAGAACTTTTGCATTGCCGGCGCAGTCCCCAAAGCTCTTTACAGTTAATCACAGTCACACCCCGATGGAGGCGGCTGCCATGCGAGGCTCTCGATCCATCCGCTGGGAGAGATTTGGGGTTCAGTGTCTTGCTCAAGGGCACTCCAACATGTGGACAGGGGGAGACGGGGGATCGAACCTGCAACCTTCCCTGAGAGACAACCACTGTACCAAACAGAGCCACATACCATACCGAATACATTAAATTAAATTATGCAAAAACTGCAAAATAAAAGCAGAATCCATGTGTTTGGATATGTTAGGCCATTATTGATTTATTTAATTATTGTTTTGCTTTACTGTGTTTTTATTTCTTTGTTTTTGTTGTTGTTGTTTTGAATCATTTCATTTGTGCCCACATGTCAGAAATGGACATTTGTTTTAATTCAGTTCATGAATTAGTTAAATACGCCGTACCAAAAACTACAGGTAATCTAATTTAATTTCAATACATGTTATTGGTATTCTTTTAAGAATCAGTTATTCAGTAAAAAATAAAGGTTCTGGGAAAAACTACATTTTAGTTTAAATATGCTTCCCCATCCTTTAGTCATAACATTTTGGTGTAAAATAACTAAAGTTTTATTTCATTCTTTTGATATTCCTGGCGATGGAAAGTGGATGAGCGCACACACACACACACACACACACACACACACACACACACACACACACACACACACACACACACACACACACACACACACACCCACCCCCCATGTGGCTGTAATGCTGCAGTTGGCTCTGCCGGTAGGAAGCCGGGGTCCAGTGGAGCACGTCTCCTCCTCCTCAGTCTGTGTGTTCAGCTCAGGATTTATTATCTGCTGCCACTTATTAAAATAAACGTGGAGTCTTAGTAGTGTGAGCTGGGAGGTTTGAAGTACGTCAAGTTTAAAATGTACCAACCGCCTGAATAACTGCACACTCAGTCTGATTTATGATTGCTTATGAATGACTGTGATTGTTATCTGATCCGAGTTCTGTCCTGCTGACACTTGTCTTGGTAAAGGTCTGACCTTTGGCCCTGTATTGTTCCAAACAGGAAAAACAGACCCAAAACCGCCGTGTTAAACACAAAACTTAACACACCACTGTGTGTGTGTGTGTGTGTGTGTGTGTGTGTGTGTGTGTGTGTGTGTGTGTGTGTGTGTGTGTGTGTGTGTGTGTGTGTGTGTGTGTGTGTGTGTGTGTGTTCATGAGGGCCCACGGTGGAGAGTTTGTTGCAGTTAAGCAGATTTATGTCTCGTGAGATAAGTTAAAAAAAAGAGTGATTCATATGATCTTTATGTCTTTCTCTCACTCCGGGACACACTGTCATCTTTGTTCTCTTTGTGTCAAAGCAAACATACACTCTGTGTGTATCCATCACCATAACACACACACACACACACACACACATCACACGTTATCTATTCTTTCTCCTTTCACCCTTTAAAACAATTCCTCTCCTCAATATTCAGGGACATTTACACTCTCACACTCCGACATCCAGGCACACAAGCCTTCCACAAACAATCAGCTCAGAAATACCCAGCAATGATCAACTGCTGTGTGTGTTTAAAGAGTGTGTGTGGTTCTGCTGCATCGACCTGTCATGTACTCGTGTCCGTGTTGCCAACAAATGGGTACGTCCTTTCAGGATTAGCCTGGAATGTGTTCGCTTCCTTTCCTGTTCTGTCTTTCTCACTCCGTCTCCTCCGTCCTGGCTGCTCGTCTTTGCTCTGACGTTATCAGATCTTTACAAACTGTCATGTTCGCAAAATGCAACTGAGAATATTTAGTTAATATTAAATATTACTGGATACACAAAACAGCTCAATGAAAAGAAAAAAAAACGTTGAGCAAATTATTGCATTTAAGACATTGATTCAAAGTATTTGTTTCAAAAAGAGGCTCCCACATACTGCTGCTGCTCTCCCTGTAGGTCAGGGTTCACGCCTCAGTTTCCAGAGGGACCACGTGAAAATCTGAAGAGCTGTCAAGTGAAAACGCAAATCCTGTGGAGCGTTTTGTGTCCATTTACACGGCGGTGCTCAGAGCCACGGGAGGGCAACTCCTCAGAAACGCTGAAACATTAACTTCCTCTCATTTGGAAACAGGCCGGACACGAGCAGATCAATATTCTACTGCCTTAAGCTCATTCAAGAGACACCGTTAAGATTGTCAGCTGGAAGATCAGAGATGTTCTTAAGTGTATTTTGAAACTGAAATTAAAAAGGTGAATTAATAGTTCTGCTTTTATCAGTGCTGGATTTCTTCTCTACTTCTGGGAAAAACTATTGTACTTTAAACAAACCTGGTGTTAACCCTCCAAAACACAATTGGAACTTCTCACATCTGTTTAGTTAACAAATTTCCACCATTTTCATCTCCAGCAAACCTAATGTTTACCTACATGAATCCCCAGCGGGTGTTTACCTGTAAGTTCCCACTGGGTTAAACAAACCTCAGCAGCCTGACGCCGTTCACACACACAGCTTATGTGTTTTCTGGAGGAAACTCTTCCTCTGCCTGGAGACGCGACCACAGGGAGCCAAACGTCCTCCCCTCCATCAGATGGACTGGATGTGTGTGCAGGAGAGAGCTCCATAAAATCTGCTGGGATGATTTCCTTTACTGTGTAAGCACACTTTCTCTCCCATGACCACCTCCTCTACCTGGAGACCGCTCCGTCTTCTGACTGACCTGTGGTTTGATGTTTGTGTTCGTCTGCTTCCCCGTCTCACCATTCCTGCCTTCCTGGCTGATCCATTCTGGTTGTTTTTGGATGTGATGTTCTCAGCATCACAGTCCCTGTCAGAACTCTGTGAACTTCTGATTTTATTAACCGAACGGCATCATGCAGCGTGGGACAGGAACCCTCTACCTCTACCAGCTGAGCCGGCGGGGGGGTTACTGAGAGATCAGCTTTTTAATTCATATACACTTCGTTTTACTTTAGCATTTCATTCGCAGAGGGAAATTAAACCCATCAGTGTGGTCAGTTTATAATGCTACCATGAAAGATTTACAGCAGAGGTGTCAAACATGAGGCCCGGGGGACAAAACCGGCCTGCAAGAGGCTCCAATCCGGCCGCCAAACCAAAAAATGGTGAAAATGTGTTACACTGCACTATTGCACTATTTTACCGGTCCGGTCCACTCAAGACGTTGGGTTGTATGCAGACCCTGAACTGAAATGTGTTTGACACCCCTGCTGTAGAAGGAAAGACAAACATGTCCTCCATTTTTCCTGTTTTTCATCCTTTTTGTTTTACCTTCATTTTAGCAGAAAGTTCAGTTGAGCTAAAAGATCTTTTGAACACAAGATTTCCGGCCACAGTAGCAACATTCTAATTACAAAACAAAGTTAAACCCACAAAACATAAGTACCACAATGAAAGACATTATACCAAAGTCTGCAACGCTAAAATACAGTCCAGTCAAGCAGAAACATTCCTCCGTCTGCAGAACTCCAATCACAGACTTAACCTTTCTGACGGATTTGAATGTTTGGAATTGATCATCATGGGTTCACACCAGAGGTTTCCTCAGTGAAGCCTCGAGATTCTGATTATTTATCAAAGAAAGATCTAATTCAATTGCAAGTCAATGCATTTCAGATGTTAGCTGGCTTCAGGAGTCCCTCCTGGTAGTTTGTTTTGATGCAGTTGAGCTGAATCAGTGATTCTAACACCGTGTTTATGATTGTCTCTCTGATTCTGGCCTGTGATAGACCACCGGTCTGTCCGGTCTGGATTACGCCAACATACAAAGTCTGCTGGGACCTGCTCCAGGGTCAGAGATAAATGTGTGGTGAAGACTTCCTGGCCTCTCATGCATACAACCACTGAGCTCTGTGAGTGTGTGTTCATATATATCACACTTTGGACACACTAAGACACACACCCACTGCAGACTGTGTCTGAGTATTCATGTATTTTACCATATCTGTTATACACACACATGCACACACACACATCCACTGGAGGCCGTCCATCACCTCTATGAATGGAGCATTTAGAGTCGGTGGTGAGAGACAGACGAGCTGAAGGAGCGGCGGCAGGTCGAGTGTTTGGTAAAACCACTCGGCAGGAAAGCTTGTAGGATCCACTTGCCATAGGTTTGAACCAATCCCAGAATAATCAGAGCCTTCAGTGGGATATTCTGCTGTGTTGATGTGGCTGCTGTGCTTTAGTATGTCACAATGAACCCCTGAGGCTCAGTTGTTGAAGTTTAGAATGTGGATGATGTAAGCTGGCGTCATAGCCGTCCTGTCAGTCGCTCAGGTGGAGGCATCATGTCTCGTACTCGTGTGACTCCACCAGGGAAACCCAGTGCAGGTCCGCCTAGCACTACACCATGGTAGAATTCTTCTGACTCGCGGGGAAGTGGAGTATTGGTTTTAGTTGAGTTTGTAGTTTCTGATTGTGAGGAACATTACAGTTTACCCAAACCAAACAGAGGCTTGTCATTTTAGTTGTGGGCTTTGTTCTTTTTACTGTAATTTACACTAACAACATGGCAGGTTGAGCTACCAGTTTACTGCAGTACTCTAATATACAGTACAGCTTTGTTCTACCAACCACCACCACAGGAGAGAGTACCGGAACTTCCTGACTATTGAGCACTGACTTTTGAGTTAGTTTTTTTAACCTATGATGACAAAACAAACTGTATCACATTTTCGGTTTGCGGCTTTTGAAAAGGTTAAGTGTGTTTGCTAAATGTTAATGAACTGACCACATGGTCTAATTCTAAGGACGTAGCGTTATCGTTGTTTTAAGTGACACGTTAGTCGAACCGTCTACACGTTGTGAGTCTGTTTATTCACTTATTTACTCAATAAGCTCCTCAGTAATTCGAAGGAATATGTTGTGAAATCTGGATGCTAAAGTTTCTTGGAAAAATAAGATGAACGTATTAGACATGCAGTCTTTTGGAAGTTTACTGATGAGACTCGTACATCACAGGTACTCTGCAAAAAGACTATTGTTGACACTAGTTACTGTGGAGAGAGAGAGACTCCCACTGTTTGACTCATAACAAGTATCCGACTGTGAGACTGTGACAGAGAAACTCAGCTAATGTTTACGAGTTACTATAAAACAGCACCTGATTCAACCTGGCCAACACTTCACAGCCTGTGATCACAAAGAGTCTCCGTGTTGAATGTAGGACAGAGATTTATGAAGCAATCCTGGTCACATTTCATTGAAGTCAGTAAGTAATGCGGCTTCACTGCGACCTGGAGGAGGTGAGGTGACGTCTCTGTGAGCTCAATAAATCCAGTCCTGCTTTATTCACAAGATTCACAAGCAAAAGAGACAAACAGTCAACAGCTTTTTTAATGTAATTGGACACATGACCTCTCAGTGGACTCAATTTATTCTCACCTCATGATGACACACACACACACACACACACACACACACACACGCGCGCACACACACACACACACACACACTGAATTGTTGGCAGGCTGCTGGATTGATACAGAACAAACAAAGAGTTGTTTGCTTTAGAAAAGTGTCAGAACCTTCATTCATCTACACACACACACACACACACACACACACACACACACACACACACACACACACACACACACACACACACACACACACACACACACACACACACACACACACACACACACACACACACACACACACACACACACACACACACACACACACACACAAAGACAGCAGTATATTCTCACACGTGCAGACATGACTGTGGTGTCTCTATCAGCCAGTCAGTGTTTCCTTTAACATGTCCGTCTTCCCACTGGTTAAAATAAACCGTCTGCTCCTCCTCAGCTAAAAGGTGAAAAATCTTCCAGGTATCCAGGCAAAACAGCAATAACAGTTCTTCTTTATTCTATATTTTATGGCTCTGAACCTCTCTTTACATTTCTATCCATTGTGTCATCTCAGTGCTTGAGGTTAATTCACATGTAGCTCCATAAGCTGTATCCCAAACATCTGCCGGCTTTATGTAAATGTCATCTCTCAGTGTGGGATATGAAGTGATGATTCAACAATAACACAGAATCTGCTGAAATGAATTGATGTTGTCTTGTTCCACTGTCTGAACCTGCTCAGGCTGTTCTGAGTGTGGGTGGCTTGTTTCAGTAGCTCGGCTTGAGAGGAAACACAATTAATCTCCCAGTGAGAGGAATGCCACTGTTTGGTACCCTTCTCCGGCCCACTGGAGGAAGGACTGCACACATATTGGTTGGTGTATTTGTATTTATATTTAGCATTTCTATATTGTGTCCACTCTCGATTTGAATTGAAACTGTGACATTTCGTTCAAATAACCTTTTCTCATTACTGAGGCGATGACTTCGACCACACGTGCAGTTCTCTTATTTCTATACATTTGTTTTTACTACCCAAGTAAATCCAGCCTCCAGTAACAATTTGGAATGGCAGGAAAACATTTGGATTTATGTGCTGTTGTGCTCCTGAGCTCAACTTTGACCCGTGTGGGCCACCAGAAAGACATTGTGTCCACACAAAACCAAACAATGATCACCTCCATGGACCAATGATGTCATGATCAATGGCTGAAAACCCAACAAAAAAGATCCAGTTGAAACTAGAACTGCTTAATGTGAATTATCAAACATGTGAGGTGACGTTTCATAACGGGTGTGAGAGCAGTCTGGTACTTTCCAGGTTAAGCTGATAATAAGTGATTGTTCCCACAATTCCCTGTGCTTCCTGTTTCCTGTGGAGCTCCCAACCTTATCTCAAACTATAAATTTAGGACTCCGTGTGAGACTGTGCATGTTTGTGTTTGTTCCTCGGCTGGATTAGATTAGCCAAGGTGAAATAAATTAGTCCAAACAGCACAATGAGATTAAAGACTCGGCTCCATCTGAGTGATCATTTGTTGAATTTTCCTAAAGAGTTATGAGTGTTGTGCCGTTCTTTGTGTGTGAGTTGTGTGTGCTTATTTTGGGATATGTGAGTATGTATGTGAGGTAGTGTGAAATGATAGGATGCGACGCTCTCTAAATGATGATGATGATGATGATGATGATGATGATGATGGTGGTGATGAGTATTCTCAGCCCCACAGAGGACCGGCGGGCTGCCAGACACTTCCCTCTACAATTAGACTACACTCACCACAACACACAGAAACTCCCGGCTTACACACCCTGGATATGTGCTGCAGAAAGAAAAGAAATCTAAAATATTCACTTATAGTAAAAATACATTTTCACTGAGAAGCGTCGAAGCTCATCTGAGGTCTGAATCTCAGAAATTGCCCTGCGTGTCTTCATGCAGTTAACCAGAACTTTGGGGGCAGCTTGGATTTCTTGCTGGCGTACTACTATATATTTTTCTTATTATCAAGAGTTACTAAAAAAAAAAGACCCAAACCAGAAAGGGCACAGAGGGATGACTTATACCAGGCTCTGGATCCCCCACTGCTCTTTACTCGCTGGAGCCACTCATTGCTGGTTTTGGTATTTTTCTTGAGATTTCTTGACGATTAGAATCTAAAAATGAAATATTTATTGCGATATCCTTCATGTTCAGCCTCTGCAGGGCCATGCAGCTCACAAAATGCGCCTGTGAATCCAAGTCAGGGAATAAACTGTGTGATTTATAGTCTCCTCTAGTGAGATCATTTGAATGCAAACAACTTCAGTAGTGACCACCTCAGACCAGAAATTACCCAGTGAATATTTTCAGTTTCCTTTTTGGCCTCTAAAGTTAATGCTGCTGTTTTCTAAGCAGTTAAAATAGATTGCTTTTGCTGGTTGTACTGTAACCGTTAACAACGTCATGCACTGCAAATTACATGTGTTTTTCTTTCTGCAGATTAACTATTAACTTCCATCCGTCAGTGCAGGTTTATGTAACTGGACAATTTCTCAAACATTTTTATTCATGAATATTGCAGAAAATTAAGATCTGAGCTACTTGAATGAGTGAGTGAGTGAATTTTCCAGGTGTGTGTTAGTACTTGTACCCACGGATGCATACTTTGGTGTGTGGGTATTTTTCTGCAGGTGTATGCATGCGTGGATCTGACTGTGTGAGTCGTATTCATTAAGGTCGGTTTGTTTAGTTTGTACATGGTGTGTGTGTGTGTGTGTGTGTGTGTGTGTGTGTGTGTGTGTGTGTGTGTGTGTGTGTGTGTGTGTGTGTGTGTGTAATGCAGACTTTTACCAGAGGCCAGATTTACTGACGGAAACGTGCTGCCAAGGCTGGGAGTGGTCAGATTAATCACTTGTCTAGTGTGTGTGTGTGTGTGTGTGTGTGTGTGTGTGTGTGTGTGTGTGTGTGTGTGTGTGTGTGTGTGTGTGTGTGTGTGTGTGTGTGTGTGTGTGTGTGTGTGTGTGTGAGATGATGAGCAGTTTATTCTGCTGGATCACTTACAAACACACACTCTGATTCCACCCACAGTCACACCTGTGGTAACAGGAAATTTAAAGAAATTGCCAAATATGGAAGATTGTTAACGAAATGTCTGCCCTCGTCTCCGTCAGCCTGCTTCTTTCACTCCCGTCTTAAACAAACATCCTGAAACTGTGTGAAATAAACCTGAGGATTCCTTCCTCCAACGGCCTCACGAGGCTGTGTGTTCTAATGAGCAGCAGCGTTCCAGTCTGGCCTGGTCCCGCCGCAGTGGCCTTGTTGTCGGCTGTTTTGTAGCCGTGATTACAGGATCGCCGCAACAATTTACGTCCAGCCGAGAGTTTACTGGCCTGGTTTGGCCGAGAGAGGCAGATAGCAGCGGCGAAGTGGGAGGGGCTAAGGAGGAGGAGGGAACTGAAAACGAAGCGTGAAAGTAAAGAGGGAGTGAAGTTACTGTGATTATAGAGGAAGTTTACTACTGTGTGTGTGTGTGTGTGTGTGTGTGTGTGTGTGTGTGTGTGTGTGTGTGTGTGTGTGTGTGTGTGTGTGTGTGTGTGTGTGTGTGTGTGTGTGTGTGTGTGTGTGTGTGTGTGTGTGCACGCGTCACAAGCAGAATGCCATTGAAATAAATGAGCAAGTCTAGAGTTCCATTGAGCAGCATTCAAAGGATGTTTGTGGAATTAATTTGGAGTGTTTGTGGAAGAGCTCCATGTGTTTCTCATCAAGTTTTCTGACAGAAAATTCACTGGAATAAAGTGTGTTTTCAGTAAATATGTTGTGCCTGTGTGTTGTACAGTTAATTCAGTGATGGGGGAAGTTAATCTAAATTATTTCTGACTGCCTAAATGCCACACACAAATCCACATAAACACTGCGTGGAGGATCAGTGGACAATAAGCACTTAGACTTTATTATGACACTCATTGATGGAGTCTTCCAATGAAGTTATTTGAAATAAATCTCCTTTAGAGGCGGAGGAAGTTAATTTTGAACACTGTTGTGTGGTGAGAGCAGGTGAAAAGTCTGTAGAGGACGTCTCTTCGTGTCTTTGGAAGTTCAAGAGCTTTAATTATTGAACCAGTCGTCACGTCGCAGCAGGTCAGTTAAAGAGATCAATCCAGTGAAAACTGAGTTAATCTGCCATAACTCTATGTTAGTAAATTAGATGATACTTTGTCATCACCAACACTCTGACCTCAGACTTGTTTAGTTTGAAATTTAGGAAAAATTAGAGAAAATGTATTTTTCTAATCTAAAAGTTTTTCCTTCAAAACTGAATATTGAGCTGAGCCTGAATTTATTATTGACAGTAGCAGTATACATGATGGAATCAGGAAGATCATGTTTAAAATCCATTGTGCTTTCTTAAATGAGAAAGAATAAAATGAACAGTGGAGGAGAGGTTTTTTTCCGGCTTTTTGATAAATTGGACTTGGAAGTGGGGGAGGAAGGGGGATGTCGGGTCTCTGCTCCAGGAGAATAAAGTCTCTTTTGTTTTTACCAAAAGGAGGTCAGAAATACCTCAGTGGTTTCCTCCTGTTCCTCACTCTTTTACTTCCCTGTCAGAGAGGTGGCAAGGTGAAATGTGTCTTTGGCAAAGGTGGTGAAAAGGAGGAGGAGGAGGAAGAGGAGGAGGAGGAGGAAGAGGAGGAGTAGTAGTGGCTTACCGCAGCACAGCTAAACAGATTCCTTGAACCAGAGCGGCGACGCGTCCAGAGTGGAGTCCAACAGGTGGAGGAAGAAGATGGGAGCGTAGGAGGAGTGGAAAGAGAGATAGAAACAAGACACTGAAGAGGAGGAGAAGGGGAGGAAAAGGAGAGGGCTGCTTACAGGATGAGGGAGAGAAATGAACTGATACTGCTTCTTAAAAGAAAAGTACGGGTGTTAATCTTGAGCTACTTTATGATCTTGAGAACACAACCTCAGAACAGAGAAACGGAGATTTGCCTTCTTATACCAGCGATTCCTGAGTCCCTCCCAGGACTTACAGTACCGTCTGGTCACACACAAGGTCCACCATTGTGCTCCAACATGAAGTTCTCAGCACCTTCTAAAACGCACAATAACAGGAAGTAACTACCAGCTGAAGATACCTTTAAAAGAAATAAGAAAACAAAAATCGGGAGAGAAACTTTTCATGTTTCAACAATTCTACAGCCATAAAATTAAAATAAATTCAGGCGTCCATGTCATGAAAGAGTTCTGTTCACTGGGCAGTGTTTTGGTTCAGATTGTTTTTATGTTTATTGGAATGAGGAAAGTTATCAGATTTCAAATATAGATAGATAGATAGATAGATAGATAGATAGATAGATAGATAGATAGATAGATAGATAGATAGATAGATAGATAGATAGATAGATAGATAGATAGATAGATAGATAGATATACTATAATATATACAGAGAGAGAGAGAGACTTTGGAGTATTTAATTTGTAGGCACTCAAGTGGTTTTGTGTACACGTTCTACCTGAATCCACACTGTGGTGTCCCTCAGATCCTCTGGGATCCTTCGGTTTGATCTGAAGGTTGGGTAAGAGGTGGTGGTGGTGGGGGGGGGGGGGGGGGTCCAACCAGCGTGGGGCTTCGTCTGTGGCCAGTCAGCCTGGGTGTTGCCCCTTCCTCCCTCTGCTGTGCTTGAGCGACAAGGAAAACACCCCGGGCCCAGAAAAAACGAAAAAGGTCTGAAAATATCTGCACATATTTGTATAATTGGCTTCAGGGACAGCCGAGGTCACCGCCGTGCCGGTTCTGCTCTTTCCATTTATATTCGCCGTGTCGGGAGTTTCATTGATGCTGTCATCCAGGAGAGAGTTAAAGTGAGGGCATCGACAGGATAAGTAGTAAATTCAACATCTGCAAGGTTAAATTTAACAAATACAAGGAGTTTTAATGGATTCGTGGCGACGTCACAGGACAATAAATCACCTGACAGAAATATTAAAGTCAACTAAAGAACGGATGATGTGCCAGTGGCAGGTTCGACAGGATGTAGAACACTTTTTGTGAAAGGACGATTTAAATCTGTCCCCCGCTGCTACGCTGTACCACCTCCACCCACACTGAACCACTATTGTTTAGTGTTTTTGGCTTCAAGAAACAGTCAGCTGCATAAACAGACCTTTTTTTTTTAGTTCCTGAAATAAAATATACTCATCCACAGTGTGAGTGAGTGAAATTAATAAAACAGTTTATTTTTAGTAACATGTTTTAAATAGAAAACCTTTGGAACATCACTATAAATAGATTAACCCTGGAGGACACTGTGAGAACTGCATGGTGTACCTCGATAGAAGAAGCACAATAGTTCAATGTGACAATTTAGTAACATTAAACTTAAATTTAATTTACTTTTTGAAAACGGCTCCCAAGGAAGAACATTTAGAAAACGCTGGGCTTGGTACTTTTATTTTGACAGTCACTGTGATAACAATCTAACTTGGCAGAATGTCCAGACATATGTCCATGTTCTCCCATTTTTAATTGTTATAGCATATTGTTCTCTTTACACCTATCTGTGTGGTTTCATTACAAAAACAACCAACAGCGCCACCCCGTGGCCTGGCAAACTAACTACACCATTTTCAGAGTTTCTGACATTTCCGTGGAAACTGACATTGTTTTCCTCAAAACTTTTCTCAAACAAAAAAGCGCAAAAACAATGTGCTTTTACTTGAACCACTGTCATGTGACTTCAGGCTTCAGTCTAGACCCTTAAAAACATGTAGAACATTGTGGGATCCAGCGTTTGATCTCCTCAACCTTTAGTGTAGTGTGCCCATAGACTCCACAATGTGAGTAAAGGGACAAAACAACACACACACACACACACACACACACACACACACACACACACACACACACACACACACACACACACACACACACACACACACACACACACACACACACACACACTTTTTTTAACAAAAGCGTACTTGGCATATTTGGTGGCTGTGTGGTTCAGAGGGATTTCTGTAAAACCAGGCCGTCGTGCTGCTTGTCCAGCTGCTCCAAGACTTTTTATATACAGTATCTCCATACAGGCTTCATACACAAACACACACACCCAAGACTCTGACTTTATATGTCCTATTAACCTAAACCCAACTCTAAACTCATGACTTAACCCTCCGATTTCACTTTAAAGTCGTCCTCATAACCCATAAACGTCTTCACTGCAGTTTTAAATCAAACCGGGTCTACAAATAGACGTGCGTGTGTGTGTGTGTGTGTGTGTGTGTGTGTGTGTGTGTGTGTGTGTGTGTGTGTGTGTGTGTGTGTGTGTGTGTGTGTGTGTGTGTGTGTGTGTGTGTGTGTGTGTGTGTGTGTGTGTGTGTGTGTGTGTGCAGCACGCTTGGTGTTGTAAACGTCCTGTCTGATGTGGCCGGCTGTGTTTAGGCAGTGTGCATGTGTGTGTTTGTGTGTAGGTGTGTGTGTTTGTGTGTAGCAGTGTGTGTTTGTGTGTAGCAGTTTGTGTGTAGCAGTGTGTGTGTGTTTGTGTTACGTGTAGCAGTGTGTGTTTGTGTGTAGCAGTGTGTGTGTGTGTCATGTGTAGCAGTGTGTGTAGCAGTGTGTGTTTGTGTGTAGCAGTGTGTGTGTGTTATGTGTAGCAGTGTGTGTAGCAGTGTGTGTTTGTGTGTAGCAGTGTGTGTGTGTGTGTTACGTGTAGCAGTGTGTGTAGCAGTGTGTGTAGCAGTGTGTGTTTGTGTGTAGCAGTGTGTGTAGCAGTGTGTGTAGCAGTGTGTGTGTGTTACGTGTAGCAGTGTGTGTAGCAGTGTGTGTAGCAGTGTGTGTGTGTTACGTGTAGCAGTGTGTGTAGCAGTGTGTGTAGCAGTGTGTGTAGCAGTGTGTGTGTGTTACATGTAGCAGTGTGTGTAGCAGTGTGTGTAGCAGTGTGTGTAGCAGTGTGTGTAGCAGTGTGTGTAGCAGTGTGTGTGTGTTACATGTAGCAGTGTGTGTAGCAGTGTGTGTAGCAGTGTGTGTTTGCAGCGGACAGAAAGAAGGATTTAATGTCGCCACCAGAAATGGAAAACGTTGTGTCCTTTTGTATCAGAGGCCAAAACGTGGGTTCCTCGGACTGGCCACTGTATATTTTTCTGTACATTGTGTGTGTGTGTGTGTGTGTGTGTGTGTGTGTGTGTGTGTGTGTGTGTGTGTGTGTGTGTGTGTGTGTGTGTGTGTGTGTGTGTGTGTGTGTGTGTGTGTGTGTGTGTGTGTGGGTTCGTAGCAGGGCGTAGCTGAGCAGGGAGAAAATATCTTGGCGACCACGGGAATGAACCCACCCACTATACCACACCCAGAGACAGAAGCTGTCTCCGTCAACCTCGCTGTCTCTCACTTTGTCTCGCCTTTATTTTCTCTTCTTTATTGTCTCATTTATGTTCATAGTTTTGAAATCCTTCATGCGTGTATTTTCTACTTCCACCTCGTTTCATTTAAAGCGTCTTGGTCTCCACACGAGTTGAAGGTCTGGTGGTCTGAGGTCCAGGAGGAACCTGTTCCTAACAGTTAGTAGTGAAGAGTGCAGTCCAAGTGGAGGTGGAGAGGCTTTGTGGATATCTGCTCTATTATGTTCTTATTTAGGATGAAGGAGATTACAAGAAGTAGAATTACAATCAGCACTTCATGGCTATTTGTCTTGACAGACATTAATTTAGTTTTTCTTTGGAAACTCCTCCATCTATCCTACAATCATTTCCCTGAACAAACCTGGTCGTAGGCTGAGCCAACGCCTCAGAACTGAACAAGTCTTCTTCTTCTTTTTACCTCACACCATAAAAAAGATGAATTTGTTGAGTTTAGTCATTTATAAGGTGAAATCTAATGCTGTAATTCTGAGTTTAGTAACATGGTGGTTAAACTTCCTAAACTGAGTGATGAGTTGAAAAAGCGAGTAAAAATATTGTTTCTGTTGATGGTGAAGACATTTCCCATCATCACTGTGAGGTGTGTGTGTGTGTGTGTGTGTGTGTGTGTGTGTGTGTGTGTGTGTGTGTGTGTGTGTGTGTGTGTGTGTGTGTGTGTGTGTGTGTGTGTGTGTGTGTGTGTGTGTGTGTGTGTGTGTGTGTGTGTGATACTGGGCTCAATCTTAGCTGAGCTGTCAGTGGTCTGCACACACACACACACACACACACACACACACACACACACACACACACACACACACACACACACACACACACACACACACACATACACACACTGGACAGGCCTGTTGTGCTTCAGCAGCACATTCCACACCAAGAATAGTATTAAATCCTGCCAGTTCAGCCACCGAGCTCTTTCTCCAGCTCTTTCTCCAGCTCTTTCTCCAGCTCTTTCTCCAGCTCTTTCTCCAGCTCAAGCTCTCCTTGTTCTCGTCTCTTTCGATGTTTTTAAAAACGTTTTGATGCTTTTCCATCTTCAAACACTTTAGTGGAACTGAGCTTTCCCCGCTTCGGTGATGCATTATTCATTATGTCGTGTCCCTGAACCCCGTCCTGATGGTGTGGTCATCATCTGAGGAGAAGGTGAAACAGCTGGAAGTCATAGGTTTGACATGAACATCTTTGGAACGTGACAGGAAGACTGAGGAAAGTATTTAAGAGCTCTGAGAAGAAAGTCTCATGTAGTTTGTAGAGTTTATGTTTCTAAAGAAGAAGTGAAGCAAACTGTAATGTTTATATTCATTGAACCTTCTTCTGTACTTCTTTATGTAGACGTTCAATTCTGTGTTCATCAAATGTTTCCTGAAGAGAAGCTTTAACCCCGGGGGGTCAAACACATTTTAGTTCAGGCGCAGCCCAGTCGCCCGGACCAGGAAAATATTGCCATAGAAACCTTTTAATATGCTTGGTGGTTCAGCAGGACCGATGAGAGCTTCCTATGGGACAGTTTGGCCTACAGGCCTAATGTTTGACCTCCCTGCTTTAAACCCTCCGTATCATAGGGCTGGATTACAAATTAATGTCATTTTGGATCCATTAAAACCAGTTTACAGGTCAAGATACAAAGAAAAGGAGCTCAGAAAGTCAGAAACCAGAAACCAGAAACCAGAAACCAGACCAAAGGAGTTAGATTCTGGACGAACAATTCTAAAATGGCTACCCACCCACTCATAACACACACACACACACACACACACACACACACACACACACACACACACACACACGCGTCACGCTGCAGAGTGACTCTCTAGATGCTGTAGGTCTTTGCTCTCCATACTCCCAAGCCCAGGATGGATGCAGGCGATCTGTGCGGCCGCCTCTATTTTGACTACGGCTGCCTGCAGATGAATGTGCCGTCGTGATCCGCTGCTAAGACGTGAATCCAGGCAGAACATGGGGGCTTTGAACGCAGCGCAGATAACGCTGCCCTCCTTATCTTATCGTCACTGACTTTTGTTGCTGTGGTTTTTTGGTTTTGTTCTTGGAAGAACAAACAAGTGTTGCCCTCTAAACTCTGGTGGGAAGTGAAGAGCTTTAACATGGTGGGAATCACGCTGTCATTGGAGGCTGTTGAAATAATTCCGTGATAATATATATATCATTTGTGGACAGATTTTCAATGTAATCAAACCTCACGTGGTCACAATATGATCAATATTAAGATGAGAGTGAAGATTTTGCAAACACAAATGTTATTAACCCACCTCTCTATTCATTCCTTTAGCTTCTTTTTCCAAATCAGAGTCACGGGGCGCTGAACCAATCCCAACTGACTATGTTAACGGTGTTAACCACTACACTGCCCTACAGCCCTCAGTCCACCAATTTACAACCAAACTGCTTGCAAACATCAGTGACGCAGAAACTTATTGGAACTCCCATCTCCATATATCTCCACTTAGAGTTCAGATTCATGCTCTCTTCCAATACACATAAAGAAAAAGGCTTCCCTGACGATGCTGGGTGTTCGTTCACTTTTCCATCCACAGTTTACTGAGATGTGAACAACCACCAACCGAAATGGGACCACATGAAAAAACAATCCATGACAAAAGAAAATAATAATCATGCAGCTGAGGTGCAGTTGCCACAGTGAACTAAACCATCTTTGTTGTCATTAAAATGTTCCAGGATGAATATGGAGACTTGCAAACCCAAAGTGACGTCAGGGGAGACGTGGAGCTGAAGGCCTCGGTAGCACAGGACCCGTCATGTCATTAGAACAGGCAGCAGCGACTGGGGACTTCAGCTGGGGACTTCAGCTGGGGACTTCAGCTGGGGACTTCAGCTGGGGACTTCAGCTGGGGACTTCAGCTGGGGACTTCAGCTGGGGACTTTGCCTGGTTTTTTTTCGAGTATGTTGCTTAAAATGAAACACCTCCTCAGTAATTTGGGAGAACAATATTATAATGGATTTATTCCCCTCCGGGTCATCCACTGTAAGCCACGATGTTCCACGTAAGGAAGTTGACAGCCCACAGTTTCCTGTCTGAGCGCTCCCATCCAGACGTGGCTGAAGCAGGTTCACAGGGGACTGAAACCCACCAGACCTCCCCAGGTCGCTCCTGTCCCCAGTGAGAACAGCTTAACGTCACGAGGATCCTGGCGGCTCACAGTAATGTGGAGCACCGGCCTCGGCTCTGTTTAGTCTGCAGACTTCCACTTTGTTAGTTTGTTGAAGTAGCAGACTGACAAGATGTGACCTGACCCCTTCAGATTTCCGTACAGGAGGGAAGCTGCCATCTTGTCTTACAACGTCAATGTTTATCGACTCCTTGCTACCGCTCCCTCGAGGACGCCGCTCTCACACACACTTTTAATTTCTGCTCGGAGAGTGAAAACAAAAACCTCGGCAAGGACGATGAAAACGGAGCTGACACACAAGTGCATGGAAAGTTTTCACAGATCTGCTCCACAGACTCCAGGTCTTACACGAGGGTATCCTCTATCGTTCCCGTCAGACCTCATGTACACTACGATTTCCTTTTCATCAACATTCTGGTAAGGGCAACCTCTCTGTGAATATAAACAGCCAATGAAACTGGAGCTCTGACGACATCAGTGAAATCAAAATACAGAATTAAAAGAAGAGGCGGAACGTGGATCAGACCATGTGAGTGAAAACCGACTGTAGAGACGAGTGGACACGTCATGTGACCGTCAACACTCATAAAGAAAATAATACTGTTTCCAGGTAGAAGATCCATTTGAAGTAATCTGTTTGGGATTCAGCACCACAACCAGCTGCCTTTATCATCTTCCAGCACAGAGTGGATGCTTTATATTTCTTCTTTCCAGTAATAATCAGAAATATTTCTCAACCACAGTTTTAATTATACATTGAATGAGGGACATCTGATGAGGTTGCCCCCCGGTCTCCTATAAAGCAATCTATCTATATCTATAAAATAATATAAAACTATAGAAGTACACAGACATTTGTATGAACAGAGTTTCAGATTTTTCTCATGAAGCATTTGCAGGAATTCTAAGATTGTTTGTTTGTCCAACACAATGAGGTGGATTAGTTATGCGTTTGAAGTCAATATAAATTTCCATCTGTGTGTATTGTGTCACCACTGAATCAAGTAACATAACATACATATCAACACCTGAAGAAACAAAACTAAAACCAAAAGCATGGCTGCTAAATGCTGAGCGGTGAAGAGTCTTATAGAATCACCAAATTCAAATCTTCAGTTGGACGGGACGCTACCTTGTTGAGGTTCATCTGTAACTTCTATGTTTGTTGTGAAAACGAGGCCGAGAGGTTTTGACCTTTGACCTCTGACCCCAGGCCGATGGCGGTTTTGTGACCCGTGGCTTTGAGGATGATTGTTTACCTGCTGTCAGAGCCGAGCGTCCCTCCAGCCACAGTCAGATTTACCATCAGTGTTAATCTGAATGGACAGTCGTGGGTTAAATTCTGAACTCTGACTCACAACACAGAAGTCTGACCCAAGTGTTGGAACAAGATCCGTTTCAGGTTCAATTCAGGGTCACGCTGACGGCCAGAAGACTTTCTCATCCTCCTTTTGATCAGAGACCTCTCCACACACTTCTTCTCTCAGAGAAAAGCTGTTAAATGTACTTTCTTCACTTTTATTCATCTTTTAACCTCAAATCAAACTTTTTCATAGATTAGATATATCTGACTAATCAGTGCATAATTCCTTCGTTAGTCATTTTGATTAGATCAAAGAAAAACTACACCACCTGGCGGATTTCTGCAAACCAACAAAAGGCCAAAACCAATTCACAGAAATCAGCCTACAGTTAACAGATCCCTTTTTCTTTTTTTATTCAACAGCTATTATAGGACTGGTCCTGTCAGTTTGTTTTGTTGCTGTTTAGACTTTTCCATTTCCATTACATTGCTCACTTAAAACAAACGGGAGACTGTCCAGACAGAAAATGTCTTCTCGGCCTTTTAGGGAAATCACATTGACAACAATGGAGCCGTCTCAATAGAATGTAATGTTCATTTTCAATTATTCATTAAAAACAAACAGAAACAAAGCATAATTTAACCCCGAACCAAACGTGTGTGTCCATCTGTGTTGCTGTGGCATTAACACACACACACACACACACACACACACACACACACACACACACACACACACACACACACACACACACACACACACACACACACACACACACACACACATACACACAGACACACACACACACACAAAAATCTCAGTTGACACACATTGTCGCTGTTTCTTTCCAACTGGCTGGAAGGCACAGACATCTACGTACATTCAGTCGTATTCACACACAGAAACACTTTCTTTGTGGCACTTGTTTCTTTATAGCGGCGTGAACACAAACACGCCCTCGCCCAACACGTCTTTCATGTCGGCCTGTAAAAGCTTTAAAGCCGCTCAGTAAGTGAGGGAGGGAGGAGAAGAGCATGGCAAAGTGTAAATTTGCACCAAAGTGCAAACAATTTGTGGTCACCTGTTTGTGTGTTTGTGCTACCAAACAGTTTGTTGTCACACTTGCCTCGTAGTGATGCCGACGGATTTGGTGCATGTATGCATTTGCAATGTCAACTCATGGACTTCTGTTTAAAACATCTGCCTTTGTTTCCAGTCGGGGCTTTGTGGTTATTTGTGTGGTTAATTGCCACGGGTTGTTGCCCCGGGTTGGGTGGGGAGACACGTGGCTGTAGACGGAAAAACACACGTGGTTTAATGAGCCTTTTCAGTTAACACATATTAAGCTGTAAAGCAAAAAAAAAAAAAAAAAAAAGCCACAGATGAAGTAAAACAGCAAACAGAGGATGTTTACAAATCCTTCTTTCTTTTTGTTCTTTCTCTGAGCAGAATAAAAGAAACTTAAAATGAACCTGTTATATCACCGCTGACTGCTTTGAGGTACAACTGACAGAGAAATACGAGAAAACTGAAAGAAGCACATACAGTATATGACATTTGGTGTATCTTAGGCAGTGTAGAGTGTAAAGAGAAACGCTCAGGCTCTGATTTGGTTCATTTTGTTCTGAATGGCAATGCCAGACTAAAAGATTTAAATGTACATTGGACACCTTCATCCTCAGTATCCTTTTTTCCCGACATGAATATCGTGTCTCCTTCATACTTGACCAGCTGTAACAGCCTGTAACATGTAGAACAGCCTCAAAACAGCTTTCGCTTGTTGGGCCACGTTTCCATGACAACGTTTTCAAGTGAAAACAGAAAACTTTCATTGTGTTTTGGGTGTCGGTTTTGTCGGCAGAGTTTCCTAGTAAAAACCTCAAGGAGACAGAATCACAGTAATCCGACTGAGAGCATTTAAAAGGTTTAAGAGAATTTTAATACATTTTTCTTGCGAGAAGAGACAAAGTCACAGCATGATGGTGCAGCAGTTTGTGTAACGATGAAGCCACAGAGCAGATTCTTAAAGGGTGGATTGTTGTGAGGAAGCTCCTCCTGCTTCCTGCCGCTCCAGACATGGAAGGTTACGGCGCTGGCGCAGGTCACAGACTGCAAAAATCATAATTTGTTCTTTATGAGACCAAAACAAGATTCTTCTAACGGGGTAACGTGACAACACTGCTCAGAACCTTTTGAAAGCACTCAGTCTCCATGGAAACGCTGCTGCTGCACGTTGTTTTCAAAATGATAGATTTTCACTTGAAACATTGAGTTGCGTTCTGCTCCAAGTGTTTGTTGCTTTAGATGTCGTTCATGTCTCTTCTGGCCAGTTTAAAGTTTTACTCAGACTCTACCAGAGTTTATTTTACTGCAACGTAGACCTGCTCCTCAGAAAGCTGTACTGTGACTATCTGGTGGATACTCGGCAGCACGCGGCACCAGAGTTTGTTTTGATTTGGACAAATTCTGACAAACACCCCCGAATTAGTACTTATGTTTTAACAAAAATGACTTCAGTCATTGGAAAAGTGTGTTGATTGAATTCTTGGTCAAATGTGTAAAACATTAAAAACACAATTTAGCCTTAATACTGAATAACTTCAATTTTTACAATCATTTTTACGCCATAACGTTTCAAAATTAGTTTCTTTTTTTAAAAAGTTTTTAAAGTGTTTGTTATTTTTCCTCCTGTTATATTCCACACACAGAAAGACTTGTCACATGTCTGTTATAGATCTGTCCTTTTATATGTTGTTAAAATTCTAAATATTGGGGAGATGTACAACAATATGACTCCATCTGGATGTTTTCAAAATTGTTCAACAATAAATCAAACAATGATTTATTTTCTTAATATTCCAGACTTGCTTAAAAAACAACAACAACAACAAAAGCTTAAAGTCGCCCTGGCACCCGCCTGTCACACACACACACACACACACACACACACACACACACACACACACACACACACACACACACACACACACACACACACACACACACACACACACACACACACACACACACACACACACACACACACACACTCCAACCGAGTCTCTCATTTTTAAGCCTCAGACGATGAACTGCCTGATTAGAGCACACACACGCACACGCACACGCACACGCACACACACACACACACACACACACACACGCACGCACACACACACACACACACACACACACACACACACACACACACACACACACACACACACACACACACACACACACACACACACACACACACACACACACACACACACACACAGAGACACATGCAGATACTTTGAGGCTTGTTTCTCGTCTCCGCTCCCTGAAGCTTCTCCGTTCTCATGGAGATAAGAAGTGCGTCTCATTGTTGGCAGACAACAGGCCGGTTATCTTCTTATCAGAGAGCCTATCCAATCTGGAGGAGGCGGGGCTGCAGACTGTGTGTGTGTGTGTGTGTGTGTGTGTGTGTGTGTGTGTGTGTGTGTGTGTGTGTGTGTGTGTGTGTGTGTGTGTGTGTGTGTGTGTGTGTGTGTGTGTGTGTGTGTGTGTGTGTGTGTGTGTGTGTGTGTGTGTTTGACAGGGTGGGGGTAACTCCCGTTAAGTGGGGTCCTTTGTCATGCAACAGGTGCTGTTGTTGCTCAATTTGTCCCCATAAGGACATGTCCTCAGAGCTGTGTTTGCATCAGTCTGCATAGGAACAAAACACGTCTGTTAATCCTCATTTTCATTCTCGATGCCGGGGCGGCGTCACCATCTTCAGCAGTGCCTCTGTCTCTGCCAGGGAACGTCTGAATCCCTCAAAATCTGTATTCACGGTGTAATATTGACAAACTACTATCTTACTGTGTTTTCATTCAATCTACTCATATTTTTGCTCAAAAACACTTATTAGTATTGTATATTATCCTCACAGGAATGATGAAACCGTATTTATCACTTGAAAGCTGGATTTTATTTTGACACACACATTAGGCTGTCCTGCAGCGTCCCCTCAGCTCACGGTGAACACAGTCAACACATTAGACCAACTGAATGAACCCAACAAAGACATCCCAACAACCAGCAGCAATAAACAACACAAACACAGAACTACAACCCGTAACCGCGGCAACGGTCAAACAAAGTCCCTGGAAGCCTTTCCCACAATCCCCTGCGCCGCTCCTGCAGTCCACAGCCGTCGCTATAGAATAAAGTCACGTTTTAATCTGCAGTTCTAGTGAAGCTGCTTCACTACAAAGTCAATACTTCTTCTCAAAGCTTCTATAAGTCAGCGAAGATCCCGTTTGCACCAACGTTACTGTATACAAGCAGAACTTTTCTGAAACAAAATTGCAGAAACGATGTGCCTTCATTTGAACTGTTGTGTAATCAGGGTCTCAACGTTTCAGGAAGTCTTCACTAATTAAGTAGAAGGTCAAAGAAGCAAAATCAATATTAATTATCAGTAGCTGTTCAATTAAAAGCTATTTTAAAAAAACAAGAGACAAGGGACAAAAATTAATGTAAGCAACATGCATTGATGTGGTACTTTGTGAGGCAGCAGGTCCAGAATAGGTGAATGTTTTCATCCTGACAAAACTAAAGGCTGCAGCCCTTAAACCTGAAATCCTGGGGGATTCTGAGTTCTTCCTGGGTTTTTTTCTAATCTCTTATTTCCCTGTTTTTGTACATTCACCTAAAATCATATTCACTACCGTCAGCATGTCCTGCTCATTAGTTTAAGTCACAATGAGGCGATTAATGAGAAACAGTACAGCTCAATAACGTCTGTCAGCTTGAATCCATACATCCAATTTAGAAGATCTTTAATGATAGAAATTGTGAAATATGTGTAGTTTTGGTCAGTTTTACAATTATAAATGGCATGTAGGTGTTAATCTAGGTCTTATAAATGAAACACAGTTGAATGGAACCCCAGAGGGTTTAGTGACTCCTCTGCAGGACGCTCAGTCTTCATCCAGTGACTCCGGGCCAACATGTTGCCTCCATGTTCAAAAGAAAGCAAATGTTTGATTATTACGTCCGACATGGTTGGAGATGAGTTATGAATAGATGTAGATTACTAATGACTTCATGTGTCGTTTCTCATTCAGATAAAGAAAAGAAAGAGACGACCAGAGAGCCGTCAGAGGAAACAGTGAAAGACAAGGCCGGAGACGCAGCAGAGCCCGGCAAGGAGACGAAGAAGGAGAAGTCGTCCAAGGAAAAGAAGGAGTCAAAGAAGGACTCCGGCAAAGAGGAGGCCAGGAAGGAGTCCAAAAAGGAGTCTTCCTCCTCCAAGGAGAAGAAGGAGTCGTCATTGAAGGAGAAGAAGGAGAAGGACAAAGACAAGGAGGCCGGCAAGGAGTCGGGGGACAAGAAGGTGTCCAGGAAGTCGTCCATCAAAGTGAAAGAGAAGAAGAAGGAGCCGGAGGCCGCGGAGGGCTAACGGCCGCGCTGCAGCAATACACACACACACACACACACACACACACACACACACACACACACACACACACACACACACACACACACACACACACACACACACACACGTCCAAACACCAGACAGTCACACACATAAATACACGTATATTTATACACAGTGTACATGTACACGTATACAAGGCCATGTAATTCATACCGCACAGATACACACTCTAAATATGTTTTTACATGTAAATACACTCAGTCAAGGTCGTACATCTCGGGAGCAAAGCAATTTCCTCCCAGACGCATATTTACATCAGGGAGTAATGGCTCACACACACACACACACACACACACACACACACACACACACACACACACACACACACCCACGGCCCAGCCGTTTCGGGGTGTGTAGCTGTGGTGAGGTCTGAGCCCAGGCAGAGTGAGGATGGAGGCGAAAGCTTCCTCCTCCTCCTCCAGACTTTTCGCTGACTCGGTCCTTCCTCCTCGTCTTCTCCGTCTTGCCCGGCGCCGCCCTCCTCCCAGTCCGGCCCCAAACCACCCCCCTGCCCACGCTGGCCTCTGGCCGTGACGTCAGGCCCGCCCGTCGCCCCCTCGTGTGGCAACGCTCCTCGCCGGCCCGCTAAGAATAAAAACCCAGACGCATCGAGTCGCCCCGCTGCTTCCGGGTAAATCAAGGCCACATCCTACAGCCACCGCCGCCGCCGCCGCCGCCGCCGACCTCCACCATGAGGTTTCTTTATAATGCAGAACAATCCGGGACACTCAAGGACAAGCGGTGGCCAACAGACACGAGCTTCTTGCTGCTGGATCAAACCTGCGACTGTTTTTGTAGAATAGAATCCAACAGAGCGACTCTGGAAAAAGCAGAACGTCAGTCGAGACCCTGCAGGTTCTGTTCATCACCTCATGATCAATAAATGTTCAACGGAGGGGCGTTAGGTTAAAGGAGCCACAATTTCAAAACTGGTTTTCCTTACAGAACATTCTTTTTTTACTATAACACATGAAAACAGAAATAAAACAATCAAGCAGTCAATAACATATATAAAATCAATTATAAATCAATTTGTAGGTAAGAAATCTTTCATTCTTTGAAGAGATGTAATGAATGATGACTTCTAGTATCTTAAAAATCAGGTTTGTTTGTCTTTCTGTGCAATAGGTTCACCAGTGAGTTAATCTGTCCTTTTCAGGAAGAAACTCCAAATATGGAAGAAGGACAGTCTGTAATGTCGACTATGTTTATAGGTAAAGCTAAGTTAAGTGTTTTGTGTAGTTTTTCATCAGGGGATGATGATAATCTGAGACAAAGATTCCTAATAACGTGAAATTATTCTGATAAGTGTTTCCTCCGTCTTCACAAAGTAAAAGAGGTGAAGTTATATCAGCATAAAAACCAGCATTCATCAGTGCATCTCAAAGTAGAACACAATGGAAAGAGTTGATTACACCAGAATTCACTGAAATTAGTCAACTTTTACATATTTAAACAATTTATTGCTGGAAGTGTGTCTCCAAGGAGGATTTGTCTCCAACAATACACACATACACACTCACTGGCTCTTGTGTTGAGTAGTTCAGTCCAGAAGTGAAGCAGATAGAATTCAGCCGTATTGTAGATTCTGTTCCAGCCTGACCAGCAACAACCTGCAGCTCTGCAGTCCAACACGAGCAGCATCCAGCTCCCCCCTCTATCCACCGGGAACAAAATGTTCTGAGCTCATGTAGTGAAGCAGATCTGTCTACCAGTGCTGGTCATGGCTGCTCTTTATACCTGCTCGAGTATGATTGTACTTTTAAAGATATACATATTTTAGCAAACACAAATCAACATGAAACACTGACTGGTCGTTGCCAAGCGGGATAGTGAGAAACGCCTGTGACGTTCCAGAAGTTCCATTGGACTCGAGGCACTACAAATAAAATCCTGTTTGTAACATAGTGTAGCTTTTGTAATGGTCGTATTCGTGGTTCTGATGTACCAGACTCCTGTTCTGGGTCGGGGCTTTTAGCCGTCTTTTATTCCCCAAGAGTTTTCTGCACTTTTAGCGTGCAGCCTGTGAAAGACACACGACCACGAGGATGAAATGAAGCGTATTTATGAAACCTTTAGTAATAAAAGTCATGGATGGTAGGTAATGAAGGATTTCTGTGTGCTATGTGGACAGCGGTTGGAGTAAAGTCAACTAGTTGTAGGTTGAAGGAAGAGATCCCAGCCTTGGATCTGGAGGATCCAGGTCCAGGTTCCAGGTGAGTTATTGTAAATCTGAAGTCTGCCGTCGTTATTGATGTTGACCTACTCACATGTGCAGGAAAACTGTTTGTAAACCTTTATCATGCATCAAGTTCACGTTTCGTAAAGTTACATTCCCCTGCTGAGACGACGCATTTCTAAAGCATTCCACTCTGGAAGCTGTTGATCCACCAACTCGTCCACAAAACTACAACCCTGGACAACTCGTCCATAAAACTACAACCCTGGACAACTCGTCCACAAAACTACAACCCTGGACAACTCGTCCATAAAACTCCAGAAGCTGTTCTGCTGCTCATGGTGACTCTTCAGTACAGCTGTTCTGCTGCTCATGGTGACTCTTCAGTACAGCTGTTCTGCTGCTCATGGTGACCCTTCAGTACAGCTCCAGAACATGGAGCAGCAGTGGTTTTAGCAGCCTGACAGCTTCACCAGAGCAGCTATCAAACATCTACCAGTGACGGGTGAGTGCTAATTTATTGATTTTTGATTTTTTACTCCCTCTGGATTAGATTGGCGCTGCTGTTGGCATTTGGTGCTGTTTTTCATTATAAAGTGGTGTTTCCCATACCCATAACCCATTTTTAGGGTTTTTCTCTGTTTCACAGCTTTTTTTGGACAATTTTCAAAATGAGTCCTGCTCAGTCAGCCAAATCAATATAAGAAGAGATAGATTATATTCTGTTGCAGCCAGTTTGAGCAATAAAACAACTGCTGTTCAGTGTCGGGTCGGCAGAGAAAGACATGAACAACAGAGAAATCTATGAAATTAAAAAGCGGAAGGAAACAAGTTCATATGAAATAAAAGTAAAAGCATTAAAATACTTGTTTTCATAGAAGGCATCGACAAAGTTAAAGTTCTTCAGCTTTGTTCTGAAAAAAAAACAAAACAAAATGAGGCGAATGTTTTAAATATTTAATGCCTGAAGACTAGTTCATCCCCCGTTCATCCATTCATCCAGAGCAGGCTGCTGGAGCCTCCGACTCCTCTGGACCGCTTCAGCGCTAATAAAGAAACACACACGCAAACGGTTTTTAGGTGTTTATGGCCTCGAGTTAACGTGGATATTTCTGGATTCTGGAAGAAAGGTAGAGCGCCGGAGGGAGCGCCTTCACACCTGGAGACTTTCCACGCAGGATTACATTCCTGCTGGAAAAGCCTCATGGAAATAAAAAGGTCCCGTCCAGAACAGCCTGCAGGTTTGGACCTGGAACTGCAGCTCCAGTCCCTCCATAGTGAGTCCAGCCACATCGTAAGGTCCTGACACTGTGGAGGAACACTCTGTTCTTACTGTCCAACTGAGCATGTGCAGAACAGCTAGTTACTACGACCATGGATTACATCCATCATCGCAGTGTTTCAAAAAGTTGAGTTTTTCCTCCATTTCCACTGACGGAGTTGGACCGTTGTCGTGGGAACAGACTCCAAAACGTGATGGAAGGTTTCAGTTTCACTAAACGAGGCCACAGACTCAGAATCTGGCCTCCAGACCGTCTAAAGTCAACAGTTCATCTCAAACATATCTTTATACTTTGTGAGGAAATCGAAGATTTATTCCCAAAACAGAGAGAAATCATCGAAACTCCAACATCATTGATCTAGAAGTGTGTTCACCTCAGCCTGGTTTTGGTTTCCGTTACTAGTAAGGTGTTATTAGTGGTGTCTCCTTTTAATTCTCTGGCGCTCTGTGGTTTATTTGTTGTTAATGAGGAATATGTTTTGTTTTAATGGGAGTTGTTGTATGAGATCCTCAGCTGGCGTTCGGAAACATTCGACGTCCCGAGAAGCTCAACCCGAGACTACGAAGCACTGCACCAGGTCCTGGTCTGATGTGACGCCTTGCGAGCCCAAAGCCAGCAGACGAACCGTTTCATTCCAGAATGCTGAGAGGGAATCGACACTCGGCGCCGCTCGTGATGAAAACAAACTTCACCTCAAAGCCAACGTGTTTCACTCCAGTCTCTTCTGATGGATTCAAACAATACAGAAATATTTCATCCTCACAGAAAATACCGCCTCACCAAGAGTAACTTGAGTATTTCCAGCCGTCCGTCGTCGCTCCAATCCGGCTGCGGATCTCCGTTTCCTCCCACGGAGGTGGTGGACGGAGTCAGAACCAATCTCCCACTTGTCACCTCGGTGAACGCCACTCGCCTTGACGGCGTTTGAAGCGACGGCGTTTTGTTTTCTCTCGAGCTTTTCTTTTGAGCTCCGCAGGCGAGACGGCTGCAGATTGGGTGACGGCGCTAAGAGCAGAGCTGCCGCTGTTTGATTTGGCTCCGGCGGCGTGTTTACATGTCGCAGAGCGGCAGGTAGAGTTACACCGCCTCCAAAAACTCTCGCCATTTTTGTTTCTCTTTCTCATTTTAGTCAAATATTTTCACTTGGCTCGTTCCACTCATATCTCCCATTACGTCTCTTTTCCTAAACTTTTTTCATCCGTTGCATTTATCCTCTTCCTTCATCGCTTTCTTTTACTTTTCTCTTTGGGTTTTTCTCAATATGTCATTTTCTTCTCATTTCTCACGTTCATCACCTTTTATCTGTTTCCTTTCCACCTTCTAACTCGACCTCTCTCTCTCTCTCTCTCCCTCCTTTCATCGTCTCTTTTAACTTCCACCCTTTCTGCTGTTTTGTCCTCTTTTCCCATCCCTCCATCTTTCAACCCTGATGAAATGAGCGACCTCTCTTTGTTATTGTCGCTGCTCTTGAGCCATTCATTCACTCGTTCACCCACAGGAACTTTTCCTGGAAGCCTCCATCTGTTTTTGAGAACTCGGGGACTTTACCTCCTTTGTCCACGAGACTTCAGCTCTTTGCCTCTGAGTGTTTCTAACCTTCTGAAAGAAAAAAGATCCGGCATTCAAGGGCCACAAACAGTTAGAATTTAGATTTTGATATCGGTTCAGGATAATAAACATCTCTGGATGGAGAGAGGGATGAAGGAATACTCTGTGTGTGTCGATACCGGCGAGGAGACGTGTGACTTTGATTCAGTTTATCTGGAGAAAGTGAAATGAGTGAAAATACTTCTTGGTGTTGGGCAGAGTCCCGCTCCAGTCCCACTCCAGTCCCGCTCCAGTCCCGCTCCAGTCCCGCTCCAGTCCCGCTCCAGTCCCACTCCAGTCCCACTCCAGTCCCACTCCAGTCCCGCTCCAGTCCCGCTCCAGTCCCACCCCAGTCCCGCTCCAGTCCCGCTCCAGTCCCACTCCAGTCCCACTCCAGTCCCGCTCCAGTCCCACTCCAGTCCCACCCCAGTCCCGCTCCAGTCCCACTCCAGTCCCGCTCCAGTCCCGCTCCAGTCCCACTCCAGTCCCGCTCCAGTCCCGCCCCAGTCCCACTCCAGTCCCACTCCAGTCCCGCTCCAGTCCCACCCCAGTCCCACCCCAGTCCCGCTCCAGTGCCACTCCAGTCCCGCTCCAGTCCCAGTCCCGCTCCAGTCCCACTCCAGTCCCACCCCAGTCCCGCTCCAGTCCCACTCCAGTCCCGCTCCAGTCCCGCTCCAGTCCCGCTCCAGTCCCGCCCCAGTCCCGCCCCAGTCCCACTCCAGTCCCACTCCAGTCCCGCTCCAGTCCCACTCCAGTCCCACCCCAGTCCCACCCCAGTCCCGCTCCAGTGCCACTCCAGTCCCGCTCCAGTCCCAGTCCCACTCCAGTCCCACTCCAGTCCCACCCCAGTCCCGCTCCAGTCCCGCTCCAGTCCCACCCCAGTCCCACTCCAGTCCCGCTCCAGTCCCACTCCAGTCCCACTCCAGTCCCGCTCCAGTCCCACTCCAGTCCCACTCCAGTCCCACTCCAGTCCCGCCCCAGTCCCACTCCAGTCCTACTCCACTCCCACTCCAGTCCCACTCCAGTCCCGCTCCAGTCCCACTCCAGTCCCGCTCCAGTCCCACTCCAGTCCCGCTCCAGTCCCACTCCAGTCCCACTCCAGTCCCACTCCAGTCCCGCTCCAGTCCCACTCCAGGAAAAGGTGAGTTCACGGCTCCTTTTGGCTGATTTCCATGTCAGAGTTTGGCCTCGTTGAGCTGAACACTGTTGGAATGTGTTGGACGTCCGTTCACACCTCAGAGCTCAGGGTCACTGAAAACGCCTCCCAGGGTCCAACTCCTGTGTTTGTCGGTTTCAAAACGTCGTCATGTCGACATGAAACGAAAACACAAAAATGAGACTTTTTCTCTTGAAACGTTGTCGTGGAAACCAGTCCTGAAACCTACAAACTGAGAATCCCCATTTGGACTGCTTCTCATGGATTCTGATTCCCTTCAATAACCCAAAAACCTTTTCTGGGTTTTTTTCACCGACTCAGCTGGAATCTGCCCCTTAGTTGTAAAAAGGATGAATAGAAAAACCAATCTTGAGTGTTTGAAAAGGGCGACTCTGTGGGAAAGTGTTTCTCCTGAGGATCAGGCTGCTGGATGAAGCTCCTCTGTGAAACTGAACGTTTGAACCACAACAGAAGACGTCCGAGGTCTTTCCTCTCTCATCATTCGCTTTGGTTTTTCACTCGTAAAACAAATTGCTTCTCTTTTTCTCTTTTTGTTTTCTTGCTTACTTCAATTCTCTCTCTTCCTTCTTTCTGTATGTTTGTTTTATTTCAGTCTTCTGAAGACTTTCCCAGATCTAGTTTTATTTTCCCTCGGTTCATCAGTAACTTCTTCCCTCTTTCACGCCCCTGCTCTTTACAGCCGCCTCTGATTTGAGGAAGTGCACACGCCCGACGCTTAAATACGTCAAACAACAATATTTCAACGATCCCAGCGTCATTCCGACCCGATCTGGTCCAGACGGAGGGTTTGCTTTGAGCCAGCGGCAGCAGACGTTCCTCCCCGGGTTTGATGTTGATCTTCTTTCTGTCTCTCGGGTTTTGAGGCGTAAACAAAGTGGATTCGATAATTACTGCGTCGTTTCACTTTGTCTGCAGATTGAGAGCGTTAGCAGCTTTTCTGCTCATCCACTGACTGAAGTGGTTCAGGTTTATTCTGTTTGTGTGTGTGAACGTTGCTGAGCTCGGCGTTTTATCCACAGAGAAAATGACTAGAGAATTATATTTTGCCTATTTTTTATTTTGACGTCACCACATTATGAACTTTTATTTTATTTGACGTGTTGTTACAACATTTTCATCTTTTGTTTAAAAAGACAATAGAAGTCATATTTTGAATAATGTTTCTCTTTTGTAACATTTATATTTAACATTCATTTTCTCTTTTTATGAGAATTTTTATTGTAGTTTTTACTCAAACGGAGAAATCTTCCAGACAAATTGATGCTATAAAACAAACATTAAATACTCATCATCTTCTCATTGGTTAGTAAGCAGAAGATCTGGAGTTTAGTACAATAAAACCATAAAATACAGCTCAAAGTGTTTCACTCGTGTCAGATCCATTCTCTATTTCATGGCGTTTTAGGTTTCAAAAGTTCTAAAAGTTCCACCTTGGGAGCCATTTTCAGAAAGTTGTGGCTCTGAGCACCGTCGTCATGTAAACAGACACTAAAGAGGTTCCACCCTGAACCCTCACCGCCCCGTCACCACCACTGGAGGCAGTATACTTTACATTAACATGAACTGTAGATATCTTCCTCTGACACTTTAACTCCTAAACTAAACATTTCAACTCACTATGTTTTGCACAGTTTTTTTACTGTATTTACTGTTTTACTGTGTTGCACCAATCTAGTGAAAACTAATTCCTCATATTGTGTAAACTATACCTGCTAATATTGGTATATTATTGGTACGGGATGTTTTGGACAATCAAAGAGCCGATAACGGCGCTCCGGTTTCTTTTGGTTTTTTGCGCTCCGGTTTCCGAGAGGTGTAGAAAAAAGGGCCGGGATGGGGTCCACGCTCTCCCGCGCCCCAACCCCAGATCCGCAACTGCGCTTCATACTCCACCTTATTTACCAACAACATTCTGGACACAACTTCAAAATAAAAGTCAAAACAACGTCTTTTCAAAACAATCTTGTCCCAACCGAGCTTTTACTTTGAAAAGAATACCGGATGTACATCCGTCAATGACGAGAGAGAGAGAGAGAGAGAGAGAGAGAGAGAGAGAGAGAGAGAGAGAGAGAGAGAGAGAGAGAGAGAGAGAGAGAGAGAGAGAGAGAGAGAGAGAGAGTCTGACTGACTGACTGACTGACTGACTGACTGACTGACTGACTGCTCTTTTTATTTGGAAAAGTATTGAAATACATGATGGTATCAGTATCGATACCAAAATGTTGTTATTTTGACAACCCTACCTGTAATAAATCAGTTTCTGATTCTGGTTTTCATGTAAACGGGCCTTTATACATCTGAGGCTGAAGCGTCACACAGAGGGGTCATTCAGAATCCTCTAGCCTCAAATTAATGTTATAAAAGCGTTAAGAATAATATTAATGATTATAATGATAAATAAGCTGAGATTGTTCACACAAAACCTAAATGATAACTTAATTGACAGTTATGACTCAATAAGTTTGCAAAATGAAACTTATCAGCATAATTAATCTAATAAAGAATAAACAAAACAAGAGTAAATTAAAAGACAACAGCAAATACATTTTTTAAAAAGTTGATTCAAACTAATAAAATGGTGAAAGAGGCGTCAAGCAGAATGAAGCACTTCATTCAATCAAATGTTCAATATGAACTAATGTAATTAATACTAATAAAATGTTAAACTCACACAGACATCAGAGCATCCTGACGTGAATGAAATTAACTCCAGATGTTTGATGCTCTGAAACAGGAAGTGTCTCCAGATGATGCAGCAGGACTCCTCCTCTTCCTCCCACCAGTAGAAACATCGAGTGTGTTTTCATGAGTTTCACCAGCAGGTCAGGAGCTGGAAGCTAAACTCTGCTTCAGCCTCGGAGGTGAAAGAAAATCCTCCTCACTGCTGAAGGTAGCCTCTTCTCTCCTTTTCCTACTTTGGTTGAAGTTTCACAAACGTCTTAACGAGTTCCAGGACTTTGATTCCTGAAGGACGAGCTCTCCTCCTCATCCTCTTCTTCCTCCTCCTCCTCTCTTCCTTCCAGGGATACGATCCCCCCGTTGACTGGTGGCTTCCGTCCGAGGTCAGCGCTCCATGCCAGGAGATTACCTGGTGGCCTGTCCTGCCCGTCAGGAGCTTGTAAAAGCGGGAGAGTTTGCTGTGTGATGGATCCCAGAGCTCCACGCTGATTCAGTGGCTTTCTAGAATCGCTCTTTCTTTCCTTCTGGAAGATAAACCAGCTCTCATCTTCACATGGAGACCCAGACTGGAACCTTCAGCTCCGCTCGTTCACTCTGGGAACATGTGCAGAGAGTAGTTTGTTAAAAAGCCCATAAACCTAGAAAATATCTCAGGTTCATGTACTTACAGTTGAAGTGAGAAGTAAACAATGAGATGGAGCTCTTTGTTTTTCTTCCTCCACCCTGGGACGGGTCTGTCTCGCCCTCTGATGTGGGACTTTTATCCTTTTACAGTTTCTTATCGTCTCCACAGAATCCGCTTTTACAAAAGTAATCAGGCAGCAGCGTTCAACCGTTCGCTTATTTTGTTCCAAGAAAATGTAACTTAAGTCTGCCGGTCCAAATCTGTCTAAAACCTCTGAAAGGCGGAGGCTGTGGCGCAGTGGTTAGCACCGTCACCTCAGATGAAAATCCAGACCACTGCCTTTTTGTGTGCATGTTCTCCCTGAGCAATCTGCTGCCGACGATCCAGAGAGAGAAACCTGAGGAGCAGCTCATGCTCCAACTGCCAAGCTCTCAGCCTGGCCATACGTGGAAGTGTCCTTGAGCAAGACACTGAACTCAACAGTAATTAGCATTCAACGCGTTGCACAGCAGCAGCTGGTGTGTGAGTGTGAGTGTGAATGGATGAATGTCACTCAGGCCTCGTTTACACGCCACCGCTGTTCTGATCCACTGGATCCAGGAGGTTTTTATCTCGGCTCGCGAAGTGGAACTTTCCTTCCATGAGGACGATTCCCTCCTGCAGAGACGGAGCCTGTTGTGCAAAACTACGTCGCTTTCAGTGTCTCGGCTGTTTCCGTGGAAACGGACATCGTTTTCAGAACGCTGCTGTGTAAATGCAAATAGTAAATACAGATTGACATCCATCTAAGAATAATCCAACAAATTATATAAATGTTCAGAAAAGATTCCAAACAAACATGATCGGAGAGGAATCAAACTTTTCTGTTTTGTGTGAAACTCAGTTGGAGAATGTATTGCTTAGATTACATGTTATCTTTGTCACAACACAGAATTTACAACTATTTGAAAAACCTCCAGGTGATGTGCCATTTGGATCAAAATGAAGCTGATTGGTGACAGAAACCAAAGTTAAGGAAAAAGCAATGCTTGAAATTGAAAAAGGAAGTTTCACAGTAATCCGACTGAGTGAGGTATCGACCGTCATACAGGCAGATCTCTTCAGGTTTTTTAGTTTCGTAGTACTTTTGTATGTTTACACATTCTCATATTCATTTCAGCATTACCATGCTGCTCAGAGTCGATCCACATTAATAGGATACAAGTCGGGAATCTGCAAACTTAAGAGCAAAAATTGCTTCAAAACTTTCAAGAACAAGGATTTTCTTTTCTTTTTTAGCTCCAAAGCTGTAAGTAGAAACTAAATCCCTGAATCTATAGTCAGGGTCTTCCATTTTAACTTCCGGTCCGGGGTTCCTGGAAGATTTCTTGTGGTGAAAACAGGCTATTAGTGTTGGTGTGGCCTGACTCAGACAGCTGGGCCCGACCTCGCTCCCTCCCCCCGGCAGCCTCTCAGAGCCAGACCTACCGGCTGCAGGGGGCTTTAACCTCACGGCTGCCGGCCGGGGCCCCGGCTCCCCGTCTGCAGGCGGCCCGTCTGCAGGCGGGAGGCGGCTCGCACTGCTCCAGGTTATTCCTCCTCACCTGTAATTTCACTGCTCATCTTAAAACACGGCCCTGATGAACAGATCTATCCTGTGTGTGTGTGTGTGTGTGTGTGTGTGTGTGTGTGTGTGTGTGTGTGTGTGTGTGTGTGTGTGTGTGTGTGTGTGTGTGTGTGTGTGTGTGTGTGTGTGTGTGTGTGTGTGTGTGTGTGTGTGTGTGTGTGTGTGTGTCACTCTAACGAGGGCCCATTTATGTTAAGACATTTTTTTAAATGTTCCTTTGGTTTGAATTAATGTTATGAAACTATTGGTTATAGTTAAAATTAGAGTAATTGTGCAGCAAATTAATACAAGCCAATACATGCAAACACTTTTTGTGTGTTTGTACATGTATGCATGTATTTATTTGCCACTCTTATGAGGACCTAAAGCCTTTGAAACACTCAGTTTTTAGCATGAGGACATTGTATTTAGTGTCTTTGGTGTTCGGCTTCGGACACTAGAGGTTTATTATTTAATCAGAGAGATTCTGCATGAAAGTGTGTGTGTGTGTGTGTGTGTGTGTGTGTGTGTGTGTGTGTGTGTGTGTGTGTGTGTGTGTGTGTGTGTGTGTGTGTGTGTGTGTGTGTGTGTGTGTGTGTGTGTGTGTGTGTGTGTGTGTGTCACTGACCGGTGAGGAAGAAGATGTAGCTCCCTATAAATTACAGCTGAAGACACGTTTTCAGATTAAAGTTGAAGTGAAACATGAGGGAGTGAACATTTGGTTTGAAGTGAATGAATCAAAGTCAGAGTAACGTCCCCAGAAGTCATGAAAACGTAAGAGTGTGAGGACACACCCGAGTGTTCGTGTGGCCTTGTGGGGACTCCAACTTCAATTTGAGGTGAAACCAATACCTTTTTAGGTGAAATAGTTTTTCTTACAAGTGTGTGTGTGTGTGTGTGTGTGTGTGTGTGTGTGTGTGTGTGTGTGTGTGTGTGTGTGAGATCATTAACAGACTGTGTGTTACTGCGGTCAGATCAGGTCAGTCCACCTTCTTCTCTCTTTCGCCCTCTAGTGGTCATTATTACTGGAAAATGGGTGAAATTTTGCCTCAAAGTCTCTTGACTCTTTTTTTTACTTCTGATATGAACAATTCAAATCATTTGCAGAAATATATTTTTAGATTTTTGAATGTTTTACACTATTTTTCTATGACACAAATCTCCATCTCCTACTTGTTGCTCTTTTTCTTTTCTATGTTCGACAGGATTTGGGTTTTGCTTTTGGTTTTCCTCGGGCTTCAGGGCTGCCTGTTCCGGTGTGTTTCCAGCAGCCGACACTCACTTTAAAAACCTGCTGGGTGGGTCCTAATTATTTCTTTGAAGACTCTTTTCCTCCCCGTCTCGGCTTCTGACGAGCTTCACTTTAAAGACTCCAGACACACACAAGACAGACCCTGTCAGGAAACCGCCTCATCTGTCAGGCGGGACTTTAATGTCGACTCACGGCTGCAGATTTATGGCAACTTAATGCAGCAAATGTTAAAAGCACAGAGCTGCAGATATCTCCAGACAAATAACACTCCAACTTGGTGGTCGGTCCACTCGAATGTCCGAGTTACTCCCATTGTTAATGTTTATTGTTTTCTGCTGCCTGTGTGTGGCTTCATTACATAAACAACCAGCAGCGCCCTCTAGTGGCACAACATGAAAGCCACGTCGTTTTCAGTGTTTCTGCCGCTGCCGTGTAGACGGATACATTCAAAACGTTGTAGTTTAAACGTGAAATGGGGCTTCGGTCTGGCGGGAGCTCGGCGACGGCAGGAGATACAACTATGGAATCTAATAATCATGATGTCACAGTGATGACATCATGAAAAGGCACAAAAAGCTGGCAAAAACCAGATTGACGTAAATTTTTCAAAGAAGTTCTCTACAAATGATGCGTCAAACACATGTGATCAGGGTTTAAAGGAATAAATGAATATTAGCCTGCAGGTAAAAAGATATGAACTGAAATCAGCTGACGGTTTGTCCATCTGCCCTGACCTCCTCCCACACACTGAGCGGCTCTCCTGATTGGCTCCTGTCAGCATTTCCATGGACATTATAAGCACCCCGCTCAACGAAGATAAACAGTTGACAAACTGCTTCTCTGATTCATTCAGTAACTGTCTGGATGTTATCGGACGACAGTCAGCCAGAGTGATGTGAACTCTGGAGGTTCCAGACCAACATGGAGACGCTCAGCCTGACGCTCCTTTTGTTCACTGGAGACGCCTGAACAGTGTGAAGGTGTGCAAGGTGGAAAAAGTGATGGCATTGCATATTTTGGCATTAGAGCAACTGTCAACCTGCTTTTCTTCATGTATTTCTTTTGTTTGTTTAGAAGAGCTGCCAAGCAAATCGATCAAAAAGGAAAAGTACAGCAGAAAAATAGAACATCAAAATACAAAGAGACCGTCGTGATATTTCAACCGTGAGGAGTTTAGAGCCGTAAATAACACACACACACACACACACACACACACCCACACCCACACCCACACACACACACACACACACACACACACACACACACACACACACACACGCACCCATGACAACAACATCATGTTTTGAAAGCTTTGCTTCAATTTTTTGTGTGTATTTTGTAACTTGTGGGACTTCTTAAAGTCACCAGCTTACGAGCAGGGTGGCCTGAACCTGAGCCACATTCCCTGCCTGAGCTATTGTTTCAGCCCGCCTCGGTCCAGACCCCAATTTGGGATTGGCCGACCTTTGAACCGTTGGAAAGTCCCAAATAGGTCCGTGGCTGCACTTTGACAGCAAGTGAGCTCAATTACAAACAAGCTGAACATTTAGTCATAAGAACTAAAGAAAATTATGACAAAAGCTGCAAACAGAACTTCCCTATTTTATCCTGCAGGTTAAATTGTGAGGAAGTGCTCTCGTCTAATAGTCTGTATTGAGACAGAGGTCACATTTTAAAATACAAATATCCGACAGAGCTCAAACACTCAACACATTCAACACAAGTGTCATACATTTTTAAAGATAATCAAAGAACACAGAATAATCTTGATGCATGTAACAACAGCATGCTTTGGTGGTGAATTGTGTATTTTAATATATATGATTAACTTGGATGTGTTTCTCTCAAACGAGCATGTGAAGCCTGAACCAGAAAGAGGTTCAGTGACCCCATAAAGAAAAACACAGGCTGTGGTTTCAGGAGGGAGTTTGGAAAGTAATTGGTGCCATTTCGATGTTTCAGCCTCAGACAGAGACCCGGTTCACATGACGACTCCTCTTCCTTCTGCGTGTCTCCAGGTTTGGTGTCACTTTCTCATTAAATGTTTTTTTTTTTTTTTTTTAACAAATCCATCCAGGAGAAGGTCATTACAGGAGTCTGTGGAGGTTTGGGGCTGAGCAGAGGAGCAGAGCGCAGTGAGGAGCACGGAGGAGGTCTGGAGGTATACAGGAGGAGGTCCCGGCTTCACAGAGGAGGCAGGACTTTCTGGCTCCGCGGTGCGCTCCGACACCAGAGGTCCGCTTCTATACAACAGGAGAAAGAGGAGGGAGGGAGGGAGGGGGGGGAGGGAGGGAGGAGAAGCACTTTTTTTTTTACAGAGAGGGTTGCAGTCCACTTCTCCGTCCTGGACAGTCTGCGTCGAGCATCCATGTGTCAAACGGACCTGAAGATCGGGAGCGCAGACTGAAACGCGCTGGAGGAAAAGAAAAGCTCTCTTGGTGACTTGTCAGCGGGGAGTCTGATAACTTTTGAACCTTCCTGTGTTATATATATATTTTTTTTAAATTGATCTCAGGTCACTTTTGGTTTGGACCCCTGCTGACAGCCCCGGTGGATTGAACCACGCTCCTCACATCAGCCGGATCCGGGGCTGATTTTCTCCCTCAATGTTTCTCATTCATCCACGGACTCCCGTCGTTTGCGCAGAGCCTGCGGAGCCGCGCTGTCTCCTGTCTGCCGGCGCGTCTTTGTCATTTTAATGTCAGCGCGCGTCTGGCTGATTGTCGCTTTGCATTTCAGCACAAAGTGACAGTGTGAGGAGGCTTTGCGTCCTGGCTGCACCACCAAGAAAGGCTCGTTGTGGAACTGCTTCGTTTGATCCCGTTTTTCCTCTTTCGGATTAGTTTTTATCGATTTATTCTTCTCTGTTTTCCCATCAAGCTGCTTTGATACGTCCCCCCCACCCCCCACCCCCCACCCCTCCTGGAGTCAGCCCGAGGATGTTGCTCCGCTGCTTGAACCCTCCCTCCTGGTCCACCTGTAGGTTTTTCCTCTGCTTTTTGTTGCTGCTCCAAACGCCCCGCTCTTCCTCTCCGCTAATTACAGGTGAGATTAAAGGGATCCTATGGCCTCGTAATAACACATCACAACACCCACCATGCGTGAAATATCTACCCAAACCTTTGGTTATTTAGTCTGCTGCTGCATCTCCGTGCTCTTCCAGGCTGTGAGTTCAGTTCCAGAAGGAGCGCACCCAAACCATAGTCACCTCAGCTTCTATATTTCTGACTGCCAGTAATTTGGTGGTGAAATAAAAACTTCTAAGAATCACCGGCGATAAGTTCTCGAGCGCCACGACACACTAAAGTACTTTTAGAAGTAGACATTTTACATCTTGGCTTAATTTTATTTAAATTAATTTATCTGAACAGATTAGATTAATTAAACGTGTGAAGTGTGTTTGAAAAGTTTTAAGCTGAGTTTGAGTTAATCTTTCATTTCAGCGCTCGATGATAAAGTTATCATTTGTGCCACCCTGCATCAGCCCAGAGCCTCATTCTGGTCTTTGCTCTTTTCTGCAGAGGCTGTTATTTGCAGAAATTATTTTTTTCAGTCTGACATTTGTCATCTTGACACGAGGCAATTTGAAAGGAATTTAGATGACATTTAAAAGGATTACGCAAAGGATTTGAATCTTTAGGATGAAAGACTTACGCGAAATTACAAACAATCTAAGCTCAAATTGTTGTTTGTGACACGTTGGGTTGTAATTAGCCCACCTTTTAAGCTGTAAAGTGTAAATCACTTTCTTTGAGCGGCTCTAATTGAACGGCGGCGCTCCGTCCGTCTCCCGACGCGCCTTTCTCTGCTCCCTGCCCGCGGTGTCGCTCTCTGACAGCCGCAGCGCGTCACAGCTTCTCGCTCGTTCGCCCCGCAGCGCCGTTTCGGTGTGAGAATAGAGACGGAGCGGATGAATGAGAGATGGATGTGGTGGGACGGAGCGGAGCGCACCGACCGACCGACCGGTCACCGGCCTCGGCCGCGGCTGCGGCTGCTACCCGGCCTGTGTGCGTCTCATCTCTGGATAAACAGCAGCGTGAGAGGCCGCATGGACCTCCGTGGCTGACATAAAGATTTGACCTGCTTTACCTGGCAGTGTGAGGAAGATACACAACATTCCATACAGCAACAGCCTCACACTAACGCGCAGTAAAGTCTGATCCTTAATTCCTGCAGCAATGAGACTCACTTTTAAGTCTTGTACAATATTTCAAATTACTTCCTAAATTTTCATCCTGTCTTATTTGATATTTGACTTTGTTTTCTATCTACTCAGTGTGGAGGATTGCTTAAAGGGACTTCCCTCTGAGATTGATAAATTATGTGTATTCTATTCGATACCATCATAATTAGTTTTTTCCTCCCCATCATGCCAACTTGAGAATTTGATATAAAAAAAAAATATTTCAGAGTTAGAAAAGAGGCTCCACTCTGTTCAGCTTTGATCACAAATACAGACTTCTACCTGACAAGAAAAGCCCAAATTGACTTTCAGCATCCGCTCAGATAAGAGAAATTCAGATGTGAAGGGTTTCCCCTCTTCTGCCCGTTATCTCTTAGTTTCCCCCGAGGCAAACTGGGGAGATGAAAATCAGACGGAGCTGAAAACCTGAACCAGATGGCTCTCTGTGGTCGGACATGTGTATCTGTTTGACATGAAACGATGTGGGAAGCCGGGGAGATCCACCGGCCGCCTGCATCAGCTGGGGAGGCTGCTCCATTATGATCCCAGCAGATCAGATTCCTCCACCTGGCATCCCAAATATGCATTGTATCATCTGTCTATTGTCTGTAGACAGACACAGAGGCAGCGAGCTGTTCCAGGTCTCTGGACATGTCAGTGCAGCAGGTGGAGCAGTGGGGTCAGAGGTCAGCCGGCTGGCTGCAGGTTCATCTCTGCAGCAACTCCACTGTCGATTTCATGCTGCTTGTCTGAACAAGATCAGGAAACAAAGCTGGATTTGTTTGCTCTTAAACCGAAGACAAAGCCAGGAAATGTTGTAGCGTTCAGAGGTCATGGTCAAGCTTCGCCTCGCAGAAAATACTCCTCTTTGATTCAAGGCTTTCAGTTCTTTCTATGTGGAGTTTGCCTGATGCTCCAGAGTCTGCACTTCCGTCTGAAGCATCTTATTAATATCAACTTTAAACACAAACTCTCCGACTGACGGTTGAATGAAAGATCCAACAAGAGCTGCATGAAACATTGAATAACTACATCGATGTTACACATCAAATGAAACAGGAGAAATTCAACCGCAAAACTAGATCAGATATGTGAACAGGCTTGGAACACAGTTCTAACAACAGACCAACTAAAGGAGGCTTGAAAGAGTGACGTGTCCATGCTCATTTTCTTTTGGAAACAAGGTGTTAAGGACCAAATTGCTTTTTAATGAATTGAAGTTGTGTTGTAGGAGACCAAAGCTGAACTTTACTGGACAGTAAGAACCGTGTCTCCAATGGGACAGACTTCTAACTCTCCGTTCTGAGTCTCCTTGACTTCCAGCCTTATGATGAATGTCCAGATACTTTGGCCTGATCATTTTATCTCCTGGTGTTTTATCCTCGTGCTTCTGGTCGACTGAAGTGATTTGTTCCATTTGAATGGGGGCAGAAGTCTGAAGTGAGGTGGTGCTGTGTAATTCTTTGCAAGAGAACTCAGGATGGATCGATAAGACAGAGGTAGCAGCTGAAAACCAGCAGAGGAATGAATCTTTTGTCTGCGTATAAGGCCTCAGAGACCCCCCCACCCCCACTACCCCCAACACTTACAGCGCCAGTTTAATTACACTCGAAGGTTGTAAATTTTACAGTGGTGGCGGAGTCGGCAGGGTTGGTCTGCTTCGCCTCAATCCACAGGCTTGGTTTACTGGCCAACTCTCAGGGACAAAAACAGACGGCACGACTGTAAGGAACCATTGTTGCGCTGCGGCTTCTAACTTTCCCCATTACAGAGCTGATATAAACCTTGTTAAGATCTTTAACTATCGGGGGACTTTCAGACACGAGCTGATGCTATTTCGCCTTTTAAGTCCCTCTTTTGTTGCAAGGCCCATTTTTAATTTACAGTACTGTTCTCTAATCCTGGTGCCGGGGGCAAATTCTCAGACATTTCCCTCCCATCAACGTCTGCAGAAGGCCTGATAATGATCCATTCATTTGAATCAGGAGCGTTAGAGCAGGTAGATGTCTGGAACTCTGACGTGGAGCGATAATGCCAGCAGCTTTAGCTTCAGAAGTCAGAGTCATTTTGGACTCAGCTGCTCGCAGACAGACGAGATAAATGTTACTTTCCTGCATCAAGCAAATGAACAATAATTTTTGGTCCCGAAAAGACAATTATAGCTGCAACTATCCTGCTGATTATACTAGATTTTACTTCATAATTTGGTCTTAAACTCTTGAGTTTAGCTGACTCATTTCTTGTAAGGCTGGTTTTACTTCTGGTTTTCATGGCTTCGTACTGTTTATGATTTCACAGGTAAAGACTGAGGATAAAATAAGCATATTTTAAGTCAACATCCTCCCAGTCTGAGAATACTTAAACAACATAACCCCTTTTATTTCGAACACAATCTCATGTTGCTGCTTTGTGCTTACATGTAGTTTTAATATATTTTATAAAAAAATCAACACGATATGTATTATTTATATGTAAACTTAAAAAATCCTCCTTGGTGGAACTATTTTTTGTTCTACATAGGCCTATATCTACATTCCCTCCATGTCTAAATTTAGATATTTTTCCTTTGACTGCATTATTGTCCTTTCTTGATGTATAATGTAATTCATGGTCTTGTTACATCTATAATGTTCTTCACAATATTCTTCTTTCTCAGATTTATTGAACCATGAAATTGGAACATTTGTCTTTTTTTAGATGAGCAATACTAGGAACTAGGGCTGAACGATTTTGGAAAATAATCTAATTACGATTTTTTTCCTTAATAATGCGATTTAATATGCAAGGTTCTCTTCTCATGTATTTTTCAACAAATACAAGCAATAAATCAATGTGTATTATAAAAAAACAATATCATATTTATTATACATAAATAGTTCTTTCTTATAGGCGAGGCTTATGTTAAGATAAAGTCAAGTGAATCATGTATTCATATGAAAGACAGTTTATTTAACTTCTACTTCAATTACAGTCGTAAACTTACTAAGTACTGTGACTTGCAGTTTTGTAAGCGTTCACCACAACAAGCTGGTCCACTGTGCTGATCAAAGCCCTAAAGCAGGCTGGGTCACGATACTAATGCTGCGCTGGACATGAAGGATTCTGAGCAGTTTGCTCATCTATACTGCAGTAGGGAAGCACCGAGCCACGTTGTTTCACTTCTGATCTGATCCTGATACTTAAATTTGTATATCTGCCGATACTGTTCTGATACCACAGCTGTTTGCTTTAATATTATGATTATAATTATTGTTGATTTTATAAGAGGCTGTAATAAACTCCTCTCTACAGTAAAGTATGAAATGTACTAATGTATACATGTATTCTCTCAAAAGACAACTTGAGGTTAGTATCAGGACAGAAAAGGAAGCAGTACAAAGTATTTTTCTTCCATGTGGACAATGTGGGGGTCTGCGTGACGTCATCATCTCATAATAAACTAGTTCTATCTTTAAAAGCTCAGAATGACTTTATTAATCCCTGGGGAAACTCTTGAGCAAGGCAGCAGCAACACAATGTTTGCAGCTCTAACGCAGCTCCAACCATTGGGACTATTTTCAGGGAGTTTAGCGTGGAGTAGGACGGAGGTGTGAATCGCCTGCTGACACCCTGGAGGAGCTGCGGTTCTCCTCGGAGAGCAGTCTCTGCAGGAGGGAATAGCGACCGTGAAAAAATCTTTCCTGCTCGGGAGCCGGATTAAAAACTTCACAGATACAGTGGATCAGAACTCTGGTGTCGCGTAAACAGACCCTCCCAAAGTGAAGAAGGTTTTGCAGATACACTCGTATTGCCGTGTAAACGGTGCTTCAGACACGGCACTTGAGCCTTCATGTCTATGAAAATAAATCAAACTCCTTTATTATAGGAAGCCAGTATTGATCTATTGATTTGGCAGAAGCAGCTATTGCCTCATCGCGGTTTATTGGCTGAAATAATGAAGCCATGAAGGAGGAAACAGTAGTGAGCAATAAAGTGTATCTCACAACAGACCTGATGCTCGAACCAGCATCTGAACATCAGGTTACTTTCCAAGCAGGAGGACCTGTGGGCTCCTGGGATGCTGACATCTGCCTGCTCCTACCCATAAACCCATGTGTTTGGGGTCATTTCCTGTCCTTGGTTCGGATTACATTTGCACTCCTAACAAACTCAGGTTTTTAAGACCTGGGTTTGGGTGTCACTGCTTTTACCTGAAGGGAGTAAAACAGACAGAAACTCTTCAGAAAGTCTCTGGAATGTGTATTTAAAGAGTGGCTGGTTCGCCTGTATGTTCAGTAGAAACCTGCAGAAGTCTTCATCTATTGAGTTCATGTTGTGTTATTAAAGGCTTTGTTAGAATGGAGGTGACTGTACAGCTGCTCCCCTTTACAAGACCTCATCACACAAGTCACACAGAGGAGGCTGGATTCTACTCAGATGAACCTTCCTGCTTCAGCCACAATTCCAACGTGGCTCCACAACACTGGAGGTCCAGACTGGACCCGGTACTGGTCCCGATGGGACGACACAAACCCGATTCTCAGAATGTCCCCTCCCCCTGCAGGTACCGAGGCCAGCTGCGAGAACGAAGGGGAGGTGCTCCACATCCCCAACATCACCGACAACCCCTGCATCACCTGCGTCTGCCTGGTAAGAAGTTCATGTTTCTCTGCTGGCTTTTCCTTTTGTTCTGAATGAAGCGACCTGTTTATAAGGACTTCTAGTTTTATTCGTCAGGCTGATTATGGACCTTTGTGTGGCGTTTCTGATCTGACAGTGGTGAAACATTTGTCTCGCAGCCGCAGGACTCTGGTGGGATGTTTTGTCAGATGTGTGTTGTGGATTGTTTGGTAAACTCGAGTTGCTGTTTGAGCTGGAAGCCACTTCTAAAACTGACGATAGCACCAGGTACGTCTCGATATCGCTCTCTTTAGGAAACAATTTGTTGCGCGTGGAGGGTTTTTGCAAATGCAGGAAAACACTATGACAGTTACTCCAGCAGGCTCGCTGTGCAACATGAAATGGGGGATTGTTTGTTTGGACAGACATGCCTGTCGTCACGCTGTCCTGGCTCGTCCCGGCTGTTAAAACCAGCCTACAAAACATTAGGGGACAACTCTTTCCTGGAACATGTGCACTTTGACCCCTGACCCCCACCCTCTCCACCTCCAGCTCTCTACTGCTGTGCAGCTCTTTGTTTTAGGGGATGAAAATGGGCCGACGAGGTTTTTCTGTGTCACTGACTTGATGTTGGCAGAAAGAGAAGGTTTGGTGTTTTAAAGGCGTCACGTGACCAGAGTTTACTCTGTGGGAAACGTCTAGGTGTGAACCTGAGGGTGTGTTTTGTGTGCTCAGGTCTCTGTTGAGATGTGTGTTGGTCTACATCCTTGACACATACTGTATAAACTGTACTTCCTCCTGGATTAATGTACAACAACTTGCCTTTTTCTGTTTAGCACGCAGTGCAAAAATCAATTCTGAAAACTGTCACAGTCTGATTAGTTTCATAAAATCAGATTGTAACTGAGGCCCTGGTTTCCAACAGGAAATGGAAAAGTGTCTGGAAATGCAACTTTTTGAAAACAGCTCCCAGGGTGGAACTTTTTGAAAACTCTCCGACTCCCTTCACTGTGTAGACGGCAGAAGCACTCCCACTGCTGATGCACACCACCGCCGTAGTAACTAGTTCTTCTGCACATGCTCAGTCGAGCCAATCAGAACAAAGTTCTGAGGTTAATTCTGTCCAGTCATCATCAACCGTCCACCTAATGGAGACTGTCTAATGTCATACATCCATCTGTTATACCTGTTTTATCTCCATTAAGGCCAGAAGGAGCTCCCATTGTGTTAACCGCGGGGTGCCCTCAACCATCTCATGACAAGGCGAACACAAAGCCTGACGATAAAAACACAAGGCAGCGTTAAATAACCTAACATGACACTGAAGTACACAGAGAAAACTCTCATCAAACTCCACACGACTGCCCCATTGCACTTTGTCTTATGAGATGCTTTGTTGTAACACGTCTTGCAGCTTCCTCTTTCTTTATTTCTGTATGAAATAAGTAAGCTGAGGGTAATGAGTGAATTTACCTTCAGGCAGACCAACAGACACGAAATACCAAATACTAATCCATGTAACAAAAATGATCTTCCAGAAATCAGTCAGGATTTGACCCCAAACACAACTTTGAGATATGATATTCGTACATCTGCCAAAGTTATTCATATTGTGAACTGAGTTCAGTCGTGCAATACTAATGCTCACCACAAGGTGGTGTATTGAGCCTCTCCAATAGGCACTGTGAAGTAGGATATCTAATGGCCAACGGCTGAAGCTTTTGGCTTCTAGAAATGATGCATTCTGTACGATAGGCCTTCATTTAACCAGGAAAATTGTTCCTTAATTCCACAAAAAACATTTTTAAAAAGTCCCACTACATCTGTTTCAAGTGCAAACAGTCATTTTCAGATTTTCAAACTCAATGTAAATTTGCTTGGCGACTGGGATTAGAGCTCGAATATAATGAAAAGCTTGCAATTCCTTCCAAAGTTTGGAAAACTGCAACCGCCGAGCAGAAAGACGGGACCAATAGGAGTGACTGGCCTCAGAGCGACTCCACACGTCTATCTTCACACTAAACTGAATCAATTAAAAAAGGAATTTTCACAAACCGAGTTTTACAAACGATGTGAGGTTGATGTTCAGTGTTTGTTTTTAAATCTATGACTAAATGTTAGTGACATTATAAATGGAGCTGAGACTTTATCAAGCCTGCAGCTCACCATTATCATGCAGGAGGAGCAGCTCTGAATCAACTGATCACCTGCAGTGTGGTGACCTTCAGCAAGACTGTCAAATAACAAAGTCAGCATTAACACAACAATCACTGAGCTTATAGGTGTTCTATAGCAAATAAACATCTGATCACTGCACTCCACTAGTGCTTTCATGCTCACAAGCCTTCTTTCAATAACGTGTCAGTTTTAGTTTCAGCACCAATTTCACAGAAAAACCGACATTAAGACTGACGACTGCAGAAGATCCTATTTTAAACACAACTACAACCCAGGAACTGGACAAATGACCATGAATCTGCAGCAAGAGAAGGAACCCCTCTGACACCACGTTTTAATAAAAACAACAACCTGCAAACACAAATACATTCAAGCAACTTTATCTTACATGAGCTGAGCTCGTTTACTACGGAAGAGTTTTAGGGCCACTGAAGAAAAAAAATAATTCGGAGGCAAAAAAAAAACAAACTCCGTGGCCTCAGAAAAAGTCGAAAATCAAAGTCGAGATTTTTTTTTTTTTTCACGGTGGGAAAAAAAGTCGGTCCGTCCACAAGTCAGCGGTGTGACTGTTTCCTCCTGATGCATCAGGCGGTTTAATGAAGTGATGAAAAGATGCTTCAGGACAGAATGGAGCTCATAAACACGGTCAGTTATCATCAGAACCAGAACCAGGACCAGAAGAGACGGAGCAGCCTGCTGCCTGGTTCTGTAGAGGAACACAGTCAGTTATCATCAGAACCAGGACCAGAAGAGACAGAGCAGCCTGCTGCCTGGTTCCGTCACGGAACTTCGTCGAGTACGAAGGACAAAGACACGGATCCTCGGCTGCTGATTTAAATGTTCTTATTGATCAAGGAAATCCTGTATAAAATCACGCGTCCATCAGCAGTGAGCAACCTGATAGAGTCAGAATTAAGTGATTTAATGTGAATTCACATCTACGGTGATGAGGGATGGATAGACGTCTCTCCGTGAAAAAAAAAAATCTTGACTTTGATTTTCGACTTTTTCTGAGGCCACGAAGGTTTTTTTTATTTTTTATTTTAGCCTCCGAATTTTTTTTTTTCTTCAGCGGCCCTAAAACTCTTCCGTACATTTACACCACAGTGGTTCAAGTGAAAACATATTGTTTTTGCATTTTCGTTTAAGAAAAGTTCTGCGTTTCCACGGCAACGTTTTGAAAATGACAGAAACACTGAAAACAATGTAGTTTTCACGTTGGGCCACTAGTGGGTGCTGTTTGTTTTTGTGATGCTCTTCAGCACCGTTCCCCCCCGTCTACACGGAGACGGAGATGGAGCGATTTTGAAAAGTTTTCAAAAAGTGGTGTTTTTCGTGGCTTCAAGCAGCGTTGTCATGGAAACGGACACAAGACCGGGCCTAACGCCTGCCTGCATTCAGGAATCCATTTAAAACGTTGTACATAAACCACATTTGACGTATTCATTAAATAAAGGTTCAAATATGGTCCGAGCAGGTTTACTGACCTCGGATGTTATGGATTACTCTTCCCATCACACCGATATTCAACCTGAAATTGAAAGATTAAAAGCAGATTACCTAGAATGTCAGCTTGGATTGACTCGACTTTCATCAAATCAACAAAAGGTCACAAGACGCAGCCTCGCTGGTTTCCTTGTGATCATCGTGTTCTAAACAAACATCCCATCATTCTGCCTCATAACAGCAGGAAATTAGTGCACCATGATGTGGAAGGCGAGTGAATGTGAACACACGAGGCGGCTCGAGTGTCAGAAAGATTGTTTCAAACACACATTGCAGCTCGCTGGTGTCTGCTGGTGTCTCTGGCTCCTGATTGGCTGCAGCGAGGCTCCGCCGGCCGGACTGAGCCGTCCTCTGTCTTATCAGGCCGACATCAGCCAAAGCTCTGCTCAATGCTATCAGTCATCAGCAGGCAATGGCTGCCCTTTCATCTCTGCTTTAACCCCCCACACACACTGCACACCACACACACACTGCACACACACTGCACACCGCACACACACTGCACACACACTGCACACCGCACACACACTGCACACCGCACACACACTGCACACCGCACACACACTGCACACCACACACACACTGCACACACACTGCACACCGCACACACACTGCACACCGCACACACACTGCACACCGCACACACACTGCACACCGCACACACACTGCACACCGCACACACACACTGCACACCGCACACACACACTGCACACCGCACACACACTGCACACCGCACACACACTGCACACCGCACACACACTGCACACCACACACACACTGCACACCGCACACACACACTGCACACCGCACACACACACTGCACACCGCACACACACACTGCACACCACACACACACACTGCACACCACACACACACTGCACACCGCACACACACACTGCACACCACACACACACTGCACACCGCGCACACACTGCACACCGCACACACACACTGCACACCGCACACACACACACTGCACACCGCGCACACACACTGCACACACACTGCACACCGCGCACACACTGCACACACACAGCACACCGCGCACACACACTGCACACACACAGCACACTGCGCACACACTGCACACCACGCACACACACTGCACACCGCACACACACACTGCACACCGCACACACACACTGCACACCGCGCACACACACTGCACACACACTGCACACCGCGCACACACACTGCACACACACAGCACACCGCGCACACACTGCACACACACAGCACACCGCGCACACACTGCACACCGCGCACACACACTGCACACACACTGCACACCGCGCACACAGACTGCACACACACAGCACACTGCGCACACACTGCACACCACGCACACACACTGCACACACACAGCACACCGCGCACACACTGCACACACACAGCACACCGCGCACACACTGCACACCGCGCACACACACTGCACACACACTGCACACCGCGCACACACACTGCACACACACAGCACACTGCGCACACACTGCACACCACGCACACACACTGCACACACACAGCACACCGCGCACACACTGCACACCACGCACACACACTGCACACCGCGCACACACACTGCACACACACAGCACACCGCGCACACACAGCACACCGCGCACAACACTGCACACCACGCACACACACTGCACACACAGCACACACACTGCACACACACAGCACACCGCGCACAACACTGCACACCACGCACACACACTGCACACCACGCACACACACTGCACACCGCACACACACACACACTGCACACCGCACACACACACACACTACCCAGTAATAAACGTACATACACTCAGGACGAAGGCTTTATTGAATTTGGCCTTTGTTTATCTATTAAAAAGTTTTTAGCTCAATGAGGCAGGTTTCTTTGCTTTGTGGCCAAAACTGATATCAGATATGATGATGATGATGATGATGGTCTTTACTTTTGGTTCCTCTCTGTGTTTCAGACCCAAATAAATAAAAATAAAACAGATAATAAATGGCTAAAAGACACAAAGTGAAACTAAGACATATTTCTGTGACATGTGACCAAATGTAGGTTTTTCTGATAATGTCTATGATGCTCTGAAAATTGATGTTTCAATGGTTCTTGATGGAGAAATATTTCAGTTTTGCAAATTGTGGGTTGATTATTTTCTGATGTTTTGCAACTTTGCATTTCTGTGTTCTATTTGATGTGGAAGGATTTCCTCACCCAGCAGGTCGAAAATCTATTTTTTTTTTTAATGTTCAGACAACGATCAGCTTCACTTGTGCACGACTTCCACATGCTTCAGGAAAGAGTCGTGTTGTTGCTGCGCTTCTCTCTGGGGGGTTTGAGGAGCCATTCGGTGGGGGGGGGGGGGGGGGGGGGGGGTACCTGCTCATGGCCCCGTGGGTATGGAGACACACACACACACACACACACACACACACACACACACACACACACACACAGAAGGTCCATTGTGAGGCCGGGCTGTAATGGCAGGAGTGGATGTGGCTGACAGACTGAGTGACAGGCGGGTCGCCATGATGACTCGTTATCTCAGAGGGAGTCGGTCCTTCTCAGTCACGCTCTTCATCGTCTCCGTCTATCTGTCTGTCCATCTCCATGTCTTTTTCCATGCTGTCATCGACTCCTCGTCCCTTCCTCCGCCCCTCCAATCTGCTCCTCCTCTCCCTGTCGGGGTTACTTTCTCTCTGTCATCCAAGCAAATCTGCTTCTTTAACAGCATGTGATCATTTTCAGCTTCAATGTTTGAATTAGGACTTAAAAGGTATTTGGGGGTTTTAGTCAGACGTGTGTTGTAGAGGTTACTGGAAGTTTGTACATGAATACTATTTTTAGTTACTTTGTTTTTGGGTTTTGTGTTCATTCAAAATAAGAAAATAGTTTGGAAAACATTACTTGACTGATGAAGACTGAAGATATTTCCACATTTCTCAGTCCAGTTTCCTTTAGAGACGATTCTTTGTGTGTTCGTAGTGTTTCTGGGATCATTTCACTGATTCATCAGTGCTGAAACTGATTCATTGAGCTCAGATGAGCTTAATGAGAGAAAACTTCACCAGTTCAGCACAAAGTTCTCCATTTTCTCTTGAAATGGTTTTGATGTAAACGAGTGTAAACGAGTGTAAACGAGCGTAAACGAGTGTAAACGAGTGTAAACGAGCGTAAACGAGTTCAACAGCAGAACAAACCTCCTTCACTCCGAGGGTTTCAGAGGAGCCGCTGGCGTCCGGATCTGCAGCCGTTCACTTGTTCAACAAACATTCCAGCTCCGTGTGGAAGTGGTGTGACGACGACTCCACTCGGTAGCAGAGGTCGATCTGAGGCGGGGGTCAAAGGTCGCCTCCTGTCGGCGTCTCAACTCGGCCGGTAGCAGATCAATACGGGAGCTTTACCTGATAACACTGAACCAACAGCGCCTCCTTCATCTCTCTTATCTTCACGCAGCTTCGTAGTTATCGATCAAAATGAACAACGATGGAACATTTTCTGGAGAAAACAATCTCTCACTGTGTTACAAACTAGTTGTTCCTCTGGACACACACTAAGAATATTCCCTCTTTAATTCTGGGACTTTTGCGTGTGGAGTTTGCATGTTCTTCCTGGGAATTTCAGGGATTCTATTCTAATGATTTCCTCCCACAGTATAAATACATGCACATCAATTTCCTTTTTTGACTCCATTGCTCTTAATAGGCGTGTAAATGTTTGTCCCGTGATGTTTTGGCTGCGTTGGTAAAGTGGACACAGAAGTAGACGAATTAGACATAATTTAAGATAAAAACTTTCCTTTCTGCTCTTCAAGACAACGATTGATTAACCGATCAACAATCGGCAGCGATGCTTCAGGATGTTTGATCAGACTGTGAGATTGATTGGTGGAGTGGTGGTGAGCAGGTTTGATTCTGGATCTTCTTACTGTCTGGAGTTTGCATGTTCTCCCAGGTTTCCTCTGGTTCCTTCTCAAGGTGATGCTTATTACTGCCTCTGAATTGCTGTAGGTGTGAATTAGATTAGGATTAGAGAGATTTTTCTGTCCCATGATTTCCTCTTTTGTTTTAATTCTCAGCCGGGTCCGTTTTCTGTTCCACGATATCGTTAAAGTTCAAGACACAAATCACATGATGGTAAAAGTCCATGTAGTCATTTTCTCTGTAAACATATTATAACGGAGTGAGTCCACCCCGGCTGATGGCAGATTAAATATAGGAATATTGTACGTCTATCTGACGTTTCTTCTTCTTTTGGTTGTTTTTACGAGCGTTTTTATACATTTTATTGTATCAGGATCATTGAAGCCAAAATGTCATTTCGCTGGCAGTTTTACTGCTAAATTTATGTCTTTATAATACTTTCAGTTCCATTGTGCTGCTTTTAGCTTTTCAGCTTCTGTCTTCATAAACTTATGATCTTATGATTTGATTGAACTTAAAGTTCCAGGAGGAGAGAATCTTCTTCATATGATGCATGAGACCAGATGAGAATAGTGAAGCTATAAAATGAGTTTTTCACTGTTTCCACTTATGTCTTGATTTCGAAAGAGAAATAAAAGTAAATGTATTAAAATAAATGTTTATGTTTAATTATTCGACGAGGCTCCTTTGCAAGCCTCTCTGACAAGCGTCCTTTATGTTTCTGTTCTGCTGTCCTGTTGGTTCTTATGTTCTGTTCATAATATTTCTCAATAACTGCAATAATAACGAGTCAGATTAGGGTTTAAGTGCAGAATCTGTCGCTACTTTTCACATCAGATGACACTGTCATACATTTACACTCTATAAACTGATGTGTGATTGAGATGTGATTGCAGGAATGTATTTAATTTTCTAGCTGGAAGAACTAAAGAGGAAACAAGATCCGTGATGACAATAGAGAAACCAGCAAAAGGTTTAAACATGTGACAATATCATATTTCTAATATCGTTCTGAGTAGAATCATTCAAGTGAGGAAAGTCCACTTGTTGTGGAGACCCGGTTCCCACCGGCGTCTTTCTGCGCCCGTCTCGTCCCCTAAGCTCCTGCGGCTCCTGCGGCTCCTGCGGCTCCTGCTCTTCGCCCAGAGGTCGCGACCTGTATGTTTTGGAGGAAGGGTGAAAGTTGAAAGGTCACAGTTGCAAAGGGTGTTGAGGTTTGAGAAGTCGGGGGGGGGGGGGGGGGGGGGGGGGGGTCCGAAGGGCTTAAGTGAGAATTTAAGTGGAGGTCTGCTGTGATCACCTGATCCCTCCATCCCTCACCGTGAAAGATGAACAGAAAGAGGAGGGATGGAGACGGAGGATCTGACGCTGATGGATGGAGTGGTGAAGAAGTACAGAGCAGAGGATGAACCTGGAGAGACATGAATAGATAATGTTAAAGATAAAAAGAAAAAGACAGGATCTGAGTGGTGATGAGAACAAGTGAATGAGGAGAACTATGAACGTTGTCGCCTCCTAGTGGTAAAACAACCTAATTAAGACACAGATTGGTCCTTTATTAACCCTTTCGTACCAAAGAAGCGGGGATTTATTCAGATTTTATGGACGCTAAATTGCCAAAACATGAGCAGCGAGTCGGTGCTTCTGCTTGTTTTTCCTAAATAATCTCCACTTTTAACATCTGACTCTTCAGTATTACTGCGTGGTTTTAAAAGGACTGAGAATCTTGTGTACGCAGTAGTTTTAAAATCTTCTTTGTATGATAAACAATGGAGGGGTTATATTTATGAGAAGTAAAAATGCCATTATCCTGTCAGTAAAAGAGTTAATCCATTTATCTCTTATGTTTCTCTGCGGTCATGAGACGTTTCATTATCACACTAATGGAGGCGGTTGTGTTGCAGTTTCTAAACAGTGTGGAGGTGAGCAGTAAAAACCACACAGCTTCATTAACTTCCAAAGATTTAGGAATTATTACTGGAAAGTAAATAAACACGTCTTTACGGTTTGAGTCTATTTTGGTGCTCGAGGGATACTCCTGTAGTTTGGTTTGCTTAATTCAAGCACAATTCCTGCGACGGATCAGCATTTAAATCACCTTCTCAATGACTTACACTTGATTTGAATTAACATTAACAAGCTGACACGTGACGGCTGTTTTATAATCCGTTCTCAAGCAGTTCGAATCTGTAATTTCCTGCATGATTCTTATATAAACGGCGCATTGGAGGCGACTGCATGCCGCTGAGCAGTGAACATTCACGTGGTTCTGGTCAATACTTTCACTGTGGCTGACCTTAGACATCACTAATCAGGTTAGAAAAGAACCCAGTTGAAGTGATTGGATTTAAAAAGGGCACAGATGTAAACAAATTGTACACAAAGTGATTCAGTTTGAGAGGAAATGCTGGTGTCTCCTCGCCGCTGACTTTCTCTGGGGGGGGGGGGCAGCAGACAGTCGTCCGGTCAACCAGGCCTGGTGCCGCGGTGGTATGTTGAGTGTTTATAAGGCGTGGTGACCCGCTGTGACCTTTGACCCCGAGACAAGGAGGGGGGCGGCAGCGGGGGGGGGGGGGCGACATGTACTAACACCACTGTGTGCTAATGGACAACAGGGCCGAGCGAAGGACATGACCTTGGAGGCTCAACAGGAGCTGAAGCACAGTTCATGTTAAATATTCACCTTCCTTAGGTGTTTTCATCTTTTGTTGGTTTTTAGAAGCTGAACGTAACAAGAAATACTGACTTTTTTTTATATTTATGTTGAATAGTGTTTAATAAGGGTGACAGCACAAACCTCAGCTTAGTAGTGACCATCTTTATCACAACGCTGATTCTCAGGGAAGTCGCAGTAACTTTGCTTCATAGATTTTTTTGTTGTTGAATCTTCCTGTTTATTCAACTGGAGGATCATTTTAACTTCTTTATGACTGATGAGAAGGTTCTGTTCAGTTCTTATCTCTCTGGGTTTTATCTCCATTGTCCTCTTTTTTCATTCTTTGAGTTTAAGTCATTATTTATTTATGGAGGACCTGAAAACTTTTTGTGTAGTTTTTCCCATCCATCCCTCCATCTATTCATTTATACATCCATCCCTCCATCTATTCATTTATACATCCATCCCTCCATCCCCCCATTATAATGGAATAAAACTGTCTTTTTACAGAAATCCTAATTTCTTTACTCAATTAAATTTCTGTCCTTCTCTGTTCTTTATATTTCTTCTCCTCCCTCTGTCCCTTCTTTCTGTCTCTCCTCCTCCTCCTCTGTCATGACATCATCTGCCCTCAGTGTGGTTTGGGTTGAGTTGGATCACGGCGGCCATATTAAACCAGCCCGATTTATTTTCTGCCAGCTTTGATCGGTCGTCGTTGGAGCGGCCGGCTGCGGGACCTGCCAGCCTCGCTTAATGAACCCTCAGTGTGTAAAATAAAACCTGCAGCATGTGGATAAAATCAGCAATAAAAGCTGGGTGTGAAGGTGGAGCGAATTAAACCGTTGCCAGCGGTTGATGACGGAGGTTCTGATCGCTGAGTCGGTGTGAAAACTCACAGCTAAACTGTGAAGACTGAGTCGCTTTGGATTCTGAACCTTCCAACCTGCGAGGATGTTGGTTGCAGAGGCGATGAAAAGGGATCGTTTAATTTCTCAAATATGGATTTTTCTCAGTATTTACATAGGAATCAATGCTTAAGGAGAAACTGACAGATCTGCAAAAGTGTGTTTAAAAACAAAGTACTGTATTTGCATAGCAAGTCTCTCTCTGGCTGTTGTATAGGTTTTTGCTGAGCTTCATTTATTGCAATGTAGAATAGAAATGATAGAATCAAATGGCTTTATTACATGGGAGAGTGAGGGCACTGCACCACTGTTTTCCTGTATTTTGTCACACCAACATGATCCCTGGCCTGTTGTCTGGACTATGTGAGGAAACAGGAGTACCTGGAGAGTTACAGGACAAGTCTCACTGTGTGTTGCACCATTTGTTTCGTTAAAATTTCCTCAAGATTGTTGTCATTTTCTGAAGTAATGACATTGGAAATATTGACATTTTCATCACGTATCCTCTGAACCACAGTAAAGAACAACTTTAGAGATTAATTTAAAGGTTATTATCCCACTATTCTTCCGGTCCGACCCACTCAAGATAAAATTGGGCTGAATGTGGCTCCTTTATGACACTGATGGATCTCTTTCTTTTCTCTCTCTCTCTCTCTCTCTCTCAGGACGGTAAAGCGGACTGTAAGCAGGAGAAATGTCCTCAGGTGTCTGAAGATTGTGCCCTGGTGGTGAAACAAACTGGAGCTTGCTGCGAGAGGTGCAAAGGTGAGAGTGATGGCCCGGGGTCAGAGGTCACCGGTGTTTGCTTCTCAGGTTCAGTCCACCAGACGTGGACTGTAATGAAGAAGGAGAGTTTTACTGTGGGGTTGTACCTGCAGCTGATTAGAATTAGAGAAACTTGGAGTGTTTCCACTGATGCAGACCCTTCAGGGACGGCTCTGCCGCGCTGGATCCAAACTATGTGAGCGGCCGCAGGAAAGCTGTATCATTCACTTCCTGTACAGGCACGGCTGCGGCGCGTGGAGACGGCGTGGCTGCTGGTGAGGTTCACCGCTGGGTTTACAAGCAACAGAGATGCAGCTACTTTTATGAGCCTCAAACTCCTCGATCTTCCTCTGAACATCCTCATCTTCCTCTATATCTGCACCATACAGTCATACTATCTGCACTTGTCTGGTTTTATTGTTCACATGTTATCTGGATTTGCTGTGAGATGCTTCGGCGTTGAAATTTGTGTCATTTTAAACAAAGTGAGTGTCTCTGAACCTGAGCCGAGGCTCCCTGTGGTCTGACTGAGCATGCTCTGGCTTTGTTTACAAGAAGAAAGCAGCACCAAAATAGTCTGTGAGTCCTTAACAAGATGATTTCGTAACATATGTGAATGGGTTGTTGATTTTTAATAGACATTAGGCAGAAAACAGGTTGCAAATTCAACATAATCACACATACTGATACTTATGAAGGGTTTAAAGTTGTTAACTAACAAAGAAGCTTATCTTCGGACTGTGGGAGGAAAATGAACCAAGCATGAATAGAGGGATCATACAAACTACACCAACACTTAAAAAAAGCATGCTCCAAAGAGTACATCCTTGTTTTGTAACTTTTTACTGACATGTTTTTAGTTTTATTATGCAATTTTGTTCAATTGAAGATGTGGAAATGTGAAAACTAAAGTCCTTGTTTATCAGAAAACTAGATGAAAATACTTGGTGATCATTTTAGCTTAGCAGAAATTCTTTCTATTTTTTCTTGTATTGAAAAATAGTTCACTGTTCTTCTTCACATAGAAAATCATTCAGTAATTTGGATGAACAGTATCTTCACTGACTCCTGTGCTGAAAGTACGAAAAACCCCAGAAGAGCTGCCCTCAGAAATCAAACTTTGCAGGTTGTTCTCACTCCTTTTGTGCTTATGAAGCCGTTATGGAAATATAAAAGCACAAACAGCTCCGCTGGAGCCCACAGTAGGGCCGAGCTCCTTTTGTTTGTGGTCTGCAGCACTTCATTAGGAGAGTTTGAACATGCTCGGCTCGGACTTGGAAAGCCCCGGATCTTCGCTTCGGATCGTGTCAATTTTCTGTCGGCTGGTTTAACTTCAGGCCACTGTGGTCAAATTTAAGACTCCTCTGTTCCTCTGAGTGGAAAATGCACCAAACATTACATGTTATATCACTGTTTTCTCACTTTATTAACTCAGAGTTGACGTGACACCCACTTATTGGGAACATTTTACTCCAAAATAAAGTATTTCTACTCGCAGCAGGAGTGCAGATGAAATGGCCTGAAAGATGTTTTAAAATTGAAAAAAAGTTGAGGTTTCTTTCATGAAACAAATTGCAGAAACATGCAGCTTATGCGTAACAGTCGGAGTCCTGCAGTATATAGTTAATTTGAAAGGATATGTTTCAGTAAATAATACTGCTCTCACTGATATACCTTCAAATTTGTGATTGATTAAAGTGGGCAAAACTTCCTGCTGCTTTTTATTATTTGCGTGAAAAAAAACCTGCATGAGAGACTAATGGACATCAAATCTTCTGCATGGGACAAGGATGCCAAAGTGAGGCCGACACGTTTACACGACAACGTTTCACCTGACAACGTTTCACCTGACAACACCTATTCTACAAAAAAAAGTGGGTGTGTTTCCACTGCAGCAGCGGACACAGAGACAATGATGTAGTTAGTCTGCCGGGCCACTGGAGGGCGCTGTTGCTTGATTTTGTAATGAAACTACACAGACGTGTGCAGAGAACAAAACACTATAAAGGTGAAGAAAATGGAGAGAACCTGACATCCTAGTGGACTGATGAGGAACCGGATGATATCAGGGAGAGTCTCAACTATTAAACTACTGATCTGGAGGAGAAAACTAGAATATGGACCGCGGGTCGTACCGCTACGGGTCGTACCACTACGGGTCGTACCACTACGGGTCGTGCCGCTACGGGTCGTACCGCTACGGGTCGTACCACTACGGGTCGTGCCGCTACGGGTCGTACCCGTAATGGTACAAAACCCCAGTTTATGTGGCAGCACCAGAATAAAACCACCTGAACCCGGCCGGAGGACAGACGACGTGTTGTCATTATCAGTCTGCATTAGTGAACGTATGAGCAGGATATGAGTCTCTGTGGTCTCCTCCCACATCATCTGAGAGCTTTTTCTTCTAAAATCCTGCACATCCTCCCGCAGCACTGATACAGTATCGGAGGGTTCGGTTTACGTAGAGGAAAGTAGATCAATGTGCGTGATCACGTTTCATTGTATGGAAAGTTGAACATTGATCTGAGGCCACTTACTGTAAATGGGATGAAATGAATAGGCTATTCATTTAGAGTTGAGTGGACGGCGAGTCGACAGCAGCTCAGTGAGAGTGTGAGTTACCGAGCAGCTGTCACACTCAAGTGTTGTTTTCTTAAGACGAGAACAGAAGAGCCAGACATTCACGTCACCATATCACATCTGATCTGAAGGCGTCACACTAGAGTTATGCTTCAAGTCTGCAAAGTGTTGCTGCTGCTGCCGCTGCCGCTGCTGCTGCTGAGAGTTTTGCCTTCGTCTGCTCTTCATCCATCCATCTTCTTTTATGGTTTTATTTGTGTCATTGGACCTGGAGCTGAACCCGGCTGACGGAGGGTGAAGGCAGACGAACCCGGGACGCGCCACTCGTCTGTCAGAGGGCAAACACAGAGAGGAGGACTCGTGTTTCCATCTCTACCCACCCTCATGAGCAGTACTGAGGAAGGAAACCGGAGTACGTGAAGAACATGCAAACTCCACACAGAAGGACACCCCAGCCTCTAAACCATAGCAGCAGAGGTTCTCAGTCCCTCGCAGGAACTTCAAGTTTCAATATGCTTCTCTGAAGAGGCGTGTTGTTGTTGATCACGCCGATCGTTCTCTTTCTTTACTTTTCAGACAAACTTTACAAAACTAAGCAATTCCATTTCCCCAAACTCACATTCCTGAGCATCAAAACTCCACTGACCTCGGTGTCTCTGCAAACATGAAAAAGCAGCCATGCGCCGGCTCCACAGTCTGTAAATCTCTGGAAGTGTCTGCGCTGATCAGCGTCCACGAGCTGAAGCTGAACAATGTTTCTGCAGCTGTGCAGGTTTTGTTGTTCTGCTCAGACGCAGCAGGTTTTTATGACCACTGCAGTTCTTTTTACTGATTGTTTTGGTGAACAAGCAGGCGAAGCGAGTTCACCAGATGCCTCAATTTCCTCAGAAGACGTAAAATAAAAATGTACACTGAAGTCTGTTTTGCATTAATAGTCTGTTTGTGTCTCTCCTTCAGGGTGCATGTTGGACGGACGGTCATATAACAGCTCAGTGTCCTGGACCAGCTCCACCAAGCCCTGCATGAGCAGACGCTGCCAGGTAGGGTGTGTGTGTGTGTGTGTGTGTGTGTGTGTGTGTGTGTGTGTGTGTGTGTGTGTGTGTGTGTGTGTGTGTGTGTGTGTGTGTGTGTGTGTGTGTGTGTGTGTGTGTGTGTGTGTGTGTGTAACTGTCGTGATTATTTTGGATTATTATTATTGTTGGTATTCTGCTGCTCCTCCACTTGCTGTGTAAACGAGCCCCCAGTTAGTTTTTCTTTATCTTTAATTTATTAACTTATTCAGTTCCTTCTTTTTCAGTGCATAAAAACACGAGTGTCATGCTTGACATTTTTATCCAGTTCGTATAAAAATACTAACCAGTGAACAGCAAAACATTTCCATAAAGTACAATAGCAAACATTGACAGGATGGAGCTAAAATCCTCCTGCGCTGAACAACCAGCGAGCGTATAGCGACCACACAGCAAGGCTTTATTGGCTTTATTGGCTTTATGAACTGAAAATGTTTGGTTTATTATCAGTTTGTAAAAAAAAAAAAAACTGAATCAGAAGTTAAAAAATGGTAAAGAGATTTCACTTTATCGTACTTTTCATCTTCTTGATTCGTCCCAAAGAGATTTACATTGTTAGTCACATTCAGCCATTCACACACCAAACACACACACACACACACACACACACATGCAAGGCGCCTCATCCATCCATTGGGAGCAGTTAGTGGTTAGTGTTGAGCCCACGAAATAAAAAGTGATGCATCGCCTGCTTCTAGAAGAAGAGAAGAATAGACGGTATTTCACTTTAAACTGCAATAACATTAAAGTACAAACCTTAAACAAAAATAAAGAAAATCATACATAAATACCCAAATACAAGCACAATGTCTTTTATACTTTAATTAATATATTAATTCAAAATAATTATTATATATTTATTTGGATCGTCATGAAACTTATACTAAATAAACAGGGAGGCGAAAAGTGCAAATGACCATATATGGTCACTTCCTGGAAAATGGTTTGTCATTTATTATTATCTTATCACATCAAATATTTTTGGTAGAGTTTCATTGCCCATTATTGTATCTTCATTTCTGGATGTGAAAGTGGATGCACACCCTTAAATAAAGTCATTATTTAGAATCAAATCTGCAACTCTAAATATTTCAGATGTGGAAAATGGAAATGTGTGTGAAACTCGATGCCGCGATTTTTAGGTCTCATAAGTTCACATTGTTTTCCCAAATAGAACATAAACAACATGTCAAATGTTGAATCTGAGAAATTTGACCTTTTAATGTGAAGAAAATGTTGCTAGTTTTGAATTTGACGGCAGCAACAATCTGAACATCGTCGCTGTCAGATTTCTATTGAACACAACGTCCCGTTCCCTTTTTAAGATCGGCTTTGTTTTTAATCCAGATGTTGTCTGGTACCAGAGAAGGGTTCACCGTGTAAGATAAATATATATTAACCCACTTTTACATGAAATGTATGCATTATAGAATGATGGTTGATTTACATGTTGATGGTGAAGCTTAAGAATATATAACGTTTAAATTCATGAAATGAAATCAAAGATCATCACAAAGCTTCAGGAGGCATCGCTACGCTCAACAGGAAACCTCTGTAAAACAGCATCTGGATGATTTGATGAATGATGGATTGAATGAACAGGTGAAGAGAAAGATGAATGAATAGAGGGACGGTCTAATGGATGAATGAGACCAGCAAAGTCTGATTCCAGAGATTCGAGGCAGAAAACATGAAAAATGAGATTTGGATCGAGCAAAAAGGGAAATGAAAGAAAGAACCACTGAAATCAGAAAATAGATTATTTTCTTCAGTAGGAGAAAGTATGGAAACGCAAAACCAAACAAAAGTTGTAATAGAAGACAAGAATCAAACAGATGGAAATGAAATAAATAGAAAAACAGAAGGAATGAAAAAGGTGGTTTCACCAGAGGGATGGGCAGACGGAGCCAAGGTGAGGACCTGAAGGAAGACATGTTTGATATTTGACTTCCTGGTTTCGACAGGAAGGTGTGATCACAGAGGCGGAGGTGCAGTGTGTCGTCCACTGCAGGAACCCCAAAATCCACCCCAAGAAGTGCTGCCCTACCTGCCCCGGTGAGCGCCAACATTCCCCTCAGCTGCCGCGCTGCTCTGGACTCTGCTCTGGAAAACCAGCCTCTGTCTTTCATCACGGTTTGGCTTGAGGAGTGAAAGTTATCACTCCGTCCTGGAATAATAAGAAAACACCTGCAGCTCTTTCAGCTGTTTTTCACTTTTAGGGGAAAAAGACCTGCCTGATGTCTTGTTTCACTTCCAAACTGCGTCAGTGTACGTGTACGAACTCTTTATTTTATTTTATTTCGTAGTATTTTATGTGAGTAGTAACAGAAGCGGTGAGCTCTTGTTTTGACAGCAGCTGGATGGGGGAGAAATGAGATAGTTCAGTTATATGTTGTTTTCCTGATGAAGGTCGTATTCCTGAATTTCCTCAGTGTGACGAAGCAGAAGGTGTGTTGACCGGGCGGCTGTGTGTGACGTCTCTCCCCTGTCTCCACCATCTCTCCCCCGTCTCTCCCTCGTCTCTCCCTCGTCTCCCCCGTGTCCCTCGTCCCCCCTGTCTCCCCACATATCTCCATCTCTCCCCGTCTCTCCCTCGTCTCTCCCCGTCTCTCCCTCGTCTCTCCCCTGTCTCTCCCCTGTCTCTCCCTCGTCTCTCCCCCGTCTCTCCCTCGTCTCCCCCCGTCTCTCCCTCGTCTCTCCCCTGTCTCTCCCTCGTCTCCCCCGTCTCTCCCTTGTCTCCCCCCGTCTCTCCCTCGTCTCTCCCCTGTCTCTCCCTCGTCTCCCCCGTCTCTCCCTCGTCTCCCCCCGTATCTCCCTCGTCTCTCCCCTTTCTCCCCTCATCTCACCCCGTTTTTCCCCCGTGTCTCCCTCGTCCCCCCTCGTGTCTCCCACGTGTCTCCCTCGTCTCTCCCCCGTCTCTCCCCTGTCTCCCTCGTGTCCCCTCGTGGCCCCTCATCTCCCCCCGTGTCCCCGTCTCCCTCGTCTCCCCCCAGGCTGTATCTTTGAGGGTCGGCTGTACAAAGAGAAGGAGGAGTTCAGTCCTGAAGGGAAACCTTGCCTCAGGTGTACCTGCACTGTGAGTACAACCCCTCGCCTCCACTCTGCCTCGCCAATGAGTTTGTTCCCGAGTCTCCCGGGAGTCACAACTTTTCTGTTGGAACAACATCCTCTTCATCGCTCCCCCTTCCTCATCTCCTCCCTCCAAACAAACAAACCCTGCAGGTGCGCCTATAAACACGCTGCAGCATTAATGTGCTGACACCCCTGCAGACTGTTTGGGAAACACAGAGTTTATACAGAGTTTATACAGAGTTTACACAGAGTTTATACAGAGTTTATACAGAGTTTATACAGCTGATTTATTGACTCACCAAAGCGCCGATGACTTGTTTTAGTTCAGCAGCCATACGAGAAGAATTCATAGTAGATTGATTCTTATTGTTTAGGAGCTGAACTGTGCAGAGAGCAACGCCGTCTGCAGGTTGTTGCTGTCATGCTTTCAAAGATTCACCTTCATTAGATCGTTTTGATGCAGCGGCTGTTTACATCACAACGATTTCAAGTGAAAGCATTTCGGGTGTCGCAGTCACTGAAAACACAACTTTTTGAAAACGGCTCCCAAAGTGGAATTGTTCTAAAGTCCTCGCGCTACGTCTTCGGGTAAACGGATGAAACGCTGCTACTGCTGACAACGGTTGTGGTAACTCGTAGTTCTGCACATGCTCAGTAGAGACAATCAGATCAAAGTTTCCTCTGTGGTGTTGTGACTCCCAGTCCATATTCTCCTGGACTTGGTACTTTTATTTTGACAGTCACTGTAATAACAATCCAACTTGGTGGTTTTATTTTGACAGTCACACAAAGTCGATGCCTTTCCACTTGAAACGTTGTCGTGGAAACGAGGCAGGAAGTTCCCCCTGCTGCCTCACTGATCTCTCAGCTGAGCTTTTCTTTATCCCAGCAGTGACCGATGAGCCCTAATCTCACTGAAACTGAGGACAAATGACAAACTCCAGTTACTGTCTTGTTATTTTCACACACACCACATGCTTTTATTTTGACAGTGGAGTTTTTCAGTGACGGGAGCTGTTGGTGTGTTTGTTGCAGGGAGCGAGGACTCTGTGCGTGAGGGAGGTGTGCCCCGTCCTCTCCTGCCCCTCCCACCTCACCCACACCCCGCCCGGACACTGCTGCCCCCGATGTCTCGGTAAGAACGGACGATCAATGTCGAGCTTTCCTGAAGAGTCTCCAGGGACTCGAGCTGATCCCAGGTTACTCTGGAAGAAAGACCGAGTCCGTCCTGCAGCGGCCGGCTGTCCCTCGCAGGACAAACACAAACCTCAAGTCAATAAAACAAACAAAACCACAACAACTAATGGATGAGATGAGACATAATATAGCACTTTTTTTAAGAACGTATTTAAAAAGTGAGGTTTTAAAAGGACAGTTATGAGACTGAAATAGAAATACAACATTCCCAGCCTTTCTATGTGGAGTCTCTCTCTCTCTCTCTCTCTCTCTCTCTCTCTCTCTCTCTCTCTCTCTCTCTCTCTCTCTCTCTGTGTCAGTGTGTGTGTGTGTGTTTGTAGACAATCATTCCATTCATTGTGAATGTTTGTCAAAGTTTCAGTTTTGACAATGATCATTTTTCAACCTTCAAAATAAAACAAAACGTAGATATTTTCCCTCTGATGTTATTATTGTTTGTGGTATTTGCAGCCATCCATCTTTCTTCCAAAGTAAATTGCACACGATGATGAATTTGAGAGTCTTTTATGACAAACCTTCAGGAATTCCTGTTGGATGTTTAACTTCTGAAACAGGAAGTCCACGGTTGCCAGTTTGGAAAGTTACAACTTGCCGAAATGTCTGCTACGATACGATGTCACCAGATCTTTGAGTTTTTGAATTTATAATATCCACGTTGATTGCTGGAACCTTCACATTTCAAGTTAAGCCTTTGTTTCACATGTAGTACCATGACCCCATCTGCCGTCAAAGAATACTCCTACCTTTCTGCATTACTCCATTACTCCCCTCCTCTGAAGCGCTGCTGTGTTTCTGTTTGGGTCTCTCCTGCTGCAGGCCAGAGGAAAGTGTTCGACCTGTCGCTGGGAAGCTGTTTGTTCCACAGCGAGGTCTACGAGAACGGAACCTCATTCATACACGACAACTGCACCACCTGCAGCTGCAAGGTACCACACGGCCTGTTCTCACGGGTTCATATGACCGGCGGAGACGTGGCAACATAAAATGATGATCCCTTCTTGTTCCCAGGACTCGACGGTGGTGTGCAAGAGGAGATGCTCCCGTGGAGGAAGCTGCTCGGGCAGCCAGTGCTGCCAGGAGTGTCTGTCCTACGTGAAGGTGGAGGAGGTGAAATACTGCCGAGTCCGCAACAAGATCTACAGGGTGAGAGAGACAGAAAGCTGGATGGATGGATGGATGGATGGATGGATGGATGGATGGATGGATGGATGGATGGATGGATGGATGGATGGATGGATGGATGGATGGATGATGGTGGTCTGACTCTGTCGTGTCTTTTCTTCCCTGCAGGAAGGAGACATGTGGTCGTCGGTGAACTGCACGCTCTGCGCCTGCGTCAAAGGAAACGTGGAGTGTCGGAGCAAACAGTGTGTGCCGATCAGCAGCTGCCCCTCGGTGAGCCACCGGAGCGTCGGCCAATCGAGTGTTGCTTCTTGTTCATTTTGTTTCTGTTATCAAAGGCTGAGTTTGGACAAAATGACTGTTGGCACACAAGAAAAACATTCATTTTGTACTAAAGCTAAATCTCTTTCTTTCTCTATGAGTTTATTTCCAGCGGACCGAGCTCATTAATGGACACTCACTTTGTGTGAACGCGCCAGATTTAGTCATGAGCTACTTTCCATCCATAGTCCTCCTACATTGAAGACAACAACAATTATTTAAAAACAAACAGACATGGAGTATATACACTGTTTACAACCACCCCTGCAATAGAAACCAATCCCCCAGTCTATAACATTGAATCAGGTCTTACCAGTGATCACAAGATTGATTTCGCCTTTAACCAGAGTTCGTTTTTATTCTTCTGGGTCCGTCGACATCAAGCTTTGACACCACCGGTTGAACTAAAGCCCTTTGAAAACCTGATTTGATCCTCTATAGTTGTGAAAACAATCCAGAGAATCATCAAATATTCATGTTGAATTACCAGATTTGATTTGGCGAACAAGATTCTGAGTGCTTGGCTCCAATAATAAAATGTAAGTAAATATAGAAGGATGTTTTGGGGGAAATGCTCTTAATGTTGGCACTCTGTATTTATTGTATTTATTATTATACACAGTGATGTGACGGTGGACTTTACCAGCAGTGTGCAGTACATGGTTTTGTATGGTTGTAATGTGAATTCCGGTATTGGTGAATTGTTGTTGCTGGTTTTATCTCTGACCTGGCAACCCTGGTGGTTCAACCTCTTCCCCTCCGGTTTTTGTCATTCTTTATCAGTTGTCCTCGGTCTGTTTGACACGTCTGACACTCACACTTTACGGCCCATGACTAACTTTGGCATTTTCACTACACATGCGTGACGCCTCTAGATGATGTGATTTATGGACAAATCTGCCTCAAATCCAACAGTTTGACTTAAAAACATTGGTGTCGGGTGTCGGTGTGGAGCGAGACCTTCTGACTGCAGCCGCCAGGAGCTGCTTGTGAAAAGATCTCTGGATTTGACAGGCGTGATTATGAACGTAAGAAGATATAGTCCCAGAATTGAATCTTCCTCTGCTTGTGTGTTTGGGGCTCGTTGATCTCTGATCGATTAACACGGTTTCATTTAGACGGTTCACGCGGCCGAGAAGGCCCGGGCTGCGTTCACCTGTCGCCGAGGTCGCTCTGGGGTCACCTGTCGGCCGGTGGCTGATGGAGTGGATTCCTGGCATACCGCCGGCCGGTGGCGGTCAATGTTAGTCCAAGTTCACACGCTTCCAGAGGTTCCAACAAGCCCTCACCTGTCGTCTGTGGTCAGAACGCAGTGAAGTAGGTGGTCTGCTCAGAGTTTCACTGCTGGAACTCTGCTAAAGGGGATTTTAGGAGCGCTGGTTTCTCTACCTGACGACGCCGAACATTAAGAAAAAGTGACATTTTACAAAGTGAAATCTTTATCAGAGTCGATCCACAAAAAAACTACCAATTGCATGTGAATGACCATAGCTGACATAACTTCATGACTGGATGACGAGTTCGATCCAGAGGTGGTTCTGGGCTTTCTGGGTGAAGTTTACATTTTGGCCCTGTGCATGCATCGGGTACAAACACACAGGTCAGTTCAATTGGTGGCTATATAAACGACCAGTCAAAGTCAAAGTGAGCTTAGTTGACAATTCTCCTGTAATGCTGTCGTGTAAACAGTCTAACTTTGCCTCTGGGTGTGAAAGTGAGCGTCTGGGTTTGTCCTGTAATGGACTGCTGACCTGCCCAGAGTTAATCTGACTTCACTCGTCACTGCGACCCTCAGCTGGATAAAGATGGATGGATGGAAGGCAAGAGGCCTGATTTAACAATGAAAATAAGCCTCTCACTTGTGTCAAACCACAAACTCACATCTTCCATCCTGCGGGTGTCGGTTCAGGAGCTCATAGTCACAGAAATCACTGTTAGCTCTCACCTGTGGTCGGCTCTCACGAGTGTGATTCATCTCACCGAGGCCATCGCGGTGCACATCAGACATCTAAACACACTCACTCAGCAGCACTGCCAGGCGCTCTCCCATGCCGTCATCCTGCGGTCAGCAGCAGGTCGGCTGATCGGGACCCTCTGGAGACCGAGTGTCTCCCTGCAGCCTTTTGTCTGGCCGAGTCTGAGTGACAGCGAAGAAGAGGTTCCCTATATTTAGGCCCCTGAAAACCAATCTCTGTCACCAAGTGTGTGTGTGTGTGTGTGTGTGTGTGTGTGTGTGTGTGTGTGTGTGTGTGTGTGTGTGTGTGTGTGTGTGTGTGTGTGTGTGTGTGTGTGTGTGTGTGTGTGTGTGTGTGTGTGTGTGTGTGTGTGCTCCGTCAAAAGGCAGCACTCTTCAGAGAGAGAGAGAGAGAGAGAGAGAGAGAGAGAGAGAGAGAGAGAGAGAGAGAGAGAGGCCTTTGTGCAGAGGTTAGGACTCTGGAGTGTGTATTGAGCGCACAGGGAACGTCTGTTTGTGATGACAGATGGGTTGTGTGTGTGTGTGTGTGTGTGTGTGTGTGTGTGTGTGTGTGTGTGTGTGTGTGTGTGTGTGTGTGTGTGTGTGTGTGTGTGTGTGTGTGTGTGTGTGTGTGTGTGTGTGTGTGTGTGTACAATATGTTTCATCAGAAGTGTAGATCAGAAGACTCTTTCAAACACCTACTTTTCATTGCCTTAGGAAAGCTTTTCATCAGCACACACACACACACACACACACACACACACACACACACACACACACACACACACACACACACACACACACACACACAGGGTCGTGTTACACAGAGAGAGTTCGTGGCTTGAAGTCGGAGTATCAGTGTCTCTGACGCCTGATTTGACTGAACTTGTCAAAACCTGAACTTTTTCCTTCTTTTCATTTCACTTCTGCTCGTCTGAGCGACAGAACCACAACATTGTTGTTATCTTTGTTTTCCTCACCAGAAAAATCTTTGGAACGCCGTAACAACATGTCCACAATATTCATTTCAAACTGGGAACTGATTCCTTTCTGTCTGCAGGAGAGAGTCTGGAAAGGCTTTCTGAACTGTTGTTTCATCTGACAGTCTCATGCAGTTTGGAGGAGAAATCTAGAATTAAGATTCACCTTTTACATTGTTTTTGATTCATTTTTATCAGCAGCAAAGAAAAGCTGCATTCTGATTCAAGTCGCTGCTCAGAAGTTTTAGAGAAGATTCTTTTAAATGTGAAAAATACAACACAACTATCTTTTTTTTAAACCGTGAAAAGAAATAAACATTTTGCACACATCTTATGCAGAGTGCATGATAATATTCACACTGATAGAAAATCTTACTTTGTAGAAACCAACTTTATTTACCAAAAGAAAAGAGAATATGAGTTGGATAAGAGAAGAGTTTGTGGAGGTGAGCGGTCAGTTTGAATGTTTTACATTTGAGGTTAATCGGGTCTCTAAGTCGCATGTAGGTGTGAATATCTGAGTGTGTGATTGTTTGTTTGTTTGTTTGTTTATCTGGTTGTTTGTTTGTTTGTTTGTTTGTTTGACCTGCTACTTTCCACTTGAGATGGATAAGACAGGATAGAAAACACAGAATTTATTTGTTTTAAACAGACAGAAGACAGACAGTGGGAAAACTCGATAGATAGATAGATAGATAGATAGATAGATAGATAGATAGATAGATAGATAGATAGATAGATAGATATATAGATAGATAGATAGATAGATAGATAGATAGATAGATAGATAGATAGATAGATAGATAGATAGATAGATAGATAGATAGATAGATAGATTACTACATTCTCGTGAGTTTATCAGTTCATTAATGAGGAGCTTTAATTCAAATACCTGTGTGTGTGTGTGCGTGTGTGTGTGCGTGTGTGTGTGTGTGTGTGTGTGTGTGTGTGTGTGTGTGTGTGTGTGTGTGTGTGTGTGTGTGTGTGTGTGTGTGTGTGTGTGTGTGTGTGTGTGTGTGTGTGTGTGTGTGTGTGTGTGTGTGTGTGTGTGTGTGTGTCCTGCAGAATAAGATCCTGAACAGAACCGGCTGCTGTCCAGTTTGCACTGAAAGTGAGTAAGTCCCTCTTCTTCGCCCCGTCTTCCTCCCTCCTCACCGAACCCTGTGGGATTCTCACTGGAGTGTCCTCTAATCTCATAACCTAAAACCAGCCTTTAATTTGAAGCTTTCAAAGTCTTAAAATACCGTCGACATATCCTCGCAGGTTATTTCTGTCAGTTTGTGTCGACGCGACGGTAAATCGTGACGTATAGAAAGACTGTCCGTGTTGAATTAATGTTGTTACGCCATAAAAACTTACATGTAATATTAAATCTCTTTAATAAATGCAGCTCAGTCCAGACTGTGGTTTGCCCTTCAGTCGTTTCACTTTGAGTCTTGCCGTCCAAAAACCGCATTAAGAAAAAAAAAAAAGACTGTAAATTCTCTATTTGAGGACTAAACCTCACATGAGTGTAATAAAGAGTTTAGCTTCAGCTGCTGAGACAGATGTGGCAGATTGTGGCTGAACATCTGACTTAACAACATATTTCATGATTTAATGTGATTGAGTGTTTTAATCCTCGCGAGCAGGATTCTCTTCACAGATGTTAGGGTTGTATCCCTCCACCCGAGGTCAAACTCACAGCGATTCAGATCATCCATCCGTTTCTTTTTCTCTTTCGTGGTTCTTTTCTCGGTGCAACATCTCCTCCACCTTCCTGTTCCTCTGCCCCTCCAGAGCCGGGCGTCTGCACCGTGTTCGGAGACCCGCACTACAACACCTTCGACGGGAGGACCTTCAACTTTCAGGGCACCTGTCAATACGTGCTGACTCGGGAGTGTGGTGGCGCCCCCTCAGGAGGCCCCGGGAACAACGTCAACAGCCCCGACTCCAGCTTCACGGTAGGACCCTCCTCCGAAGGCGTCATTGTCCCATCACTCCATCTTCTGTACGGATTAATCCTGTTCAGGGTCGCTGGAGCCCAGATACACCAGACAGGCTTCCCAGTCTGTGACACACACACACACACACACACACACACACACACACACACACACACACACACACACACACACACACACACACCTGGAGGCCATTTAGGGCCACCAGGTAACCTCACATGTATGTTTTTGGACCGTGTGAGAACCCCCCCCCCCACACACACACACACAGGAAGAACATGCAGACTCCTCACTGAAAGGCTCCGGCTGGTGTTTGAACCTGGAAACTTCTTGTTGTGAGGCGAGAGCCTTAACCCACTGCACCCACCTTAATGTTAAAATGTCTTTCTTCTGTGTCACACACAAATGCGTCCAAGTTAGGAAACCATAGCTGTTTTTTTTGACTCGTACTTTTTACTTGCTAATAACATTTGAAGCAGTTTTTGTTCTTTAGTTGTTCCTTCAGAACGTCTTTAGAAAGAACCCGTGGTAGAATAATCTGGTGCTGCTGCAGATGAATGTCTGGATGGCTGGAGGTGAAGAGTCTCTGCCGTTAAACTTCCAGGTCTTGGTGAAGAACGACGCCCGGCGGACTCGCTCCTTCTCCTGGACTCAGTCTGTGGAGGTCCGTCTGGGCGGCTTGATCCTCGGCCTGCATCAGCACCTGACGGTCCGGCGGAACGGCAGCCGCATCGCGCTGCCTTACCACGGCCCCGGCGTGCACATCGACCTGGACGGATACCTGCTCAAACTCACCACCATCGCAGGTGGATCACTGCTGCTCACGCTTCTCAGCTCCACCTCAGACCAGCATGGAGAACTAAAGACTTTAGATTAATACAGTTTCACTGAAAATAATAATCTAAAATACAACATAAAAGAAAATATTTGATGTGTGGGTTTACATCCTGCAGGTAAAACACCGCACTGACATTTTCTGTTCCAAATGTTCTGAATGTGTTTTATGTCTTGGTGTTAATGCTAATGCTAATGCTAATGCTAGTGCTAGTGCTAATGCTAGTGCTAGTGCTAGTGCTAGTGCTAGTGCTAGTGCTAGTGCTAGTGCTAAGATGAGCCCAGATCTTGTTGGTGTAAAGACTTTTGAAAGAGCAGGATCCATATGAACCAACGTGAAACCAAGCGTTTCTATTGGATGCAGAATTAGAATCAGACACTATTTTATACTGGAAAATACTGCAGTTGTTATATATATTCGAGGCATAGGTTTACAGTTTGTGCCGGGATCAAATCCAAACGATGGTGAAGTCTTTTCATGAGGTCCTTATTTCTGCTCTCGGCTGACTGACACATTAAAACTGGTTCATTTTGATAAGATAAATTCTGGTTGATTGAACTTCAGGTTGAAGAGACGTTACTGCAGATCCTTTCTGTTGAACTGCAGTTTGATGTACTTTGACTGATCTCTCCGTTGCTCCGCTCGTCCTCCGGTGTCTGCAGGGCTGGAGATCACCTGGGACGGCGACAGTTTCGTGGAGGTCGTAGCCGCCCCTCACCTGCGCGGGCGCCTCTGTGGCCTCTGTGGAAACTACAATGGCCACAAGCGCGACGACACGATGGGAGGTGACGGCCAGTTTAAGTTCGACGTGGACGAGTTTGCCGAGTCGTGGCGGGTGGAGGGGAACGAGGTCTGCGCCCAGCAGCACCCGCCCCGCAGGCCCACGTCCTTCCTGTGCGCCGGCAGCGTCAAGGTCAAGTTCAGGGCGCACCGCGAGTGTCAGAAGATCAAGTCCTGGGAGTTCCAGAAGTGCCACCGTGTCATCGACTTCGCTGCTTTTTACAGGTGAAGCAGAACCGAGTCCAGTTTACCGACACTGAACTGAAGACGCTTCACTGCTGGAGGACTTTACTCTGCATCATCACCATCATCATCATCACCATCGTCATCATCCTGGTTCAGAAACTAACCAAACGCTGCCCTCTGCAGGTCGTGTGTGACGGACATGTGTGAGTGTCCGGTTCATAAAAACTGCTTCTGCGAGTCGTTCATTGCCTACAGCCGAGCCTGCGAGAGGGAAGGAGTGCCGGTGCTGTGGAGGCCGGACTCCGTCTGTATGGGTGAGTGACGGAGGCACAGACCCTCCACACTGGGCCAGAGAGCGCTCCGAACAGGGTCAGGTGTTCTGGTGTCGGAACCGTATCCAGTTCATAGCATCACCAATTCTAAGGGTTTAGCTTGGAACAAAAGAGGAAATTAATCAACTTCAGGATACATTTAAATGGGCAATATGTACATTCTGGTACTCGGCATGGCAATATTTATTTATTTATTTATTTATTTATTTATTTATTTATTTATTTATTTATTTGTTTGTTTGTTTATTATTTCAATTATTACATTAATTAAAATTAGGTACGTATTTAATGGCCCAATGTAAAAATGTATTGGGGGGGGGGGGGGGGGTTCAAATGAAAAAAGTAATTAAATGATTAATACATAAACTGACGTGATTCAAGTGGAACAAAAACTGTAAAATAAAATCTCTGGAAGTTTTTAAAGTTTTCCAAAATGTAATTAAAAATAATGTAAACAACCTAAAAGTAGCAATGAAATCGGGTAATTTATTTTTCAAATGAAATGAATTAAAAGTAAATATCAAGAAAAAGGCAAGTGAAGAAAATTCTTGATCATTTTATTTATTTATTTATTTACTTTAACTCTTAATGTTCTCATCAGTCTGGCAGATGTCACACGTCTGGACGTAGAAAATCAGGAAGAGATTATTTTTGCCTCGTGAGGCAAAGCAGCTTTAAAGAACAGTTCAGCAGCTCAAAGAGCTTTAGGTCCACTAACATGTACAGCATGTAAAACAAGACAAGACGCCTTCTGAACGTCTGTTCGTCTGTTCCTTCCTCCTGCAGCCACTCAGTGTAAACACGACGCCGTCTACGACACCTGCGGCCCGGGCTGCACCAAAACCTGCGACAACTGGAACGAGATCGGGCCGTGCCACAAGCCGTGTGTGGCCGGCTGCCACTGCCCCGCCAACCTGGTGCTGTTCCAGGGCCGCTGCATCAAACCCACCGCCTGCCCCGGCCGGTGACCCTCGTGACCCCGGGCGGGAGGGTGGGGGTGCCGCTCCGGGACGGTCAGTGCCGGTGTCGTTTACGGGGTCCGGGTCCGTGAGACGCTGAAGGTCTGGAGGCGATCGATCAGGTGCAGAGAAGTTCTCAGGGTCCAAACTGTTGCAGCGACAGAGACGTCAGGAATCCGACTCGCCATGGCAGGCTGACGGAGGCTCGTCGTCCGCCTCTTGTGATACTATCCACCGCCACAGGGGGGCGCCAACAGACAGGAAAAAACTGAAATCCTCCCAGAAATCTCAGGGGCCCCAATTTGAAGATTTCACATCTCAGTTAATCTGCGGATCATTCAAGGAGTTTCTATTCAGACCAGAGGACTCGAGTTGGAGCCGAAACCACGTCTGAACTTCTTAAAACACTAAAGCGAGAATCTGGACTTCAGCGTTTGGAATAACGAGATTCAAAGCAAAGAAACTCTGATGCATCTTATCAAACCCTGGTGATCTGGATTCCATCATTTCATACTGTAAGCTCACCAGATGTATATGAGAGACACACAGCTCTCATATTATTATTAATTAATATTATTTGTTGTTGAAGTTGTTAATTTATATATCAGTCAATTGTCACGTTGTAGCAGGAGCCAGAATCATGAATATTATTGCGTTACAAATGATTTAAAGGGAAACGAGAAGCTATTTATGTGTTTGTCTGTTTGTGTTACTGTTTGAAGAGAAATGATGAACTGTGACTCGGTGGTCGTTGCTCCATCGCAGGGAAAACGTACTGTATCGTGTTCAGCTTGTTGTGCCTCGTAGCAAAGTGTTCCTGTAAACACACGTTTCACTTGACAAGAACTATTTAAGACCAGCAATATAATCTTTTCTCCAAGTCGACTCTCTGGCTGCCGTCTTTCCTCTCCGACGTGTCGAAGGTCACTCCAGCTCAAATCCTTTCCTTCCTACAGACAAATAAAATCCCTCGAGTTGGACGTTAATGAGACAAACAAGGTGAAGCTCTGTCGTGTCGTGATTAACATGAAGGTCTGGGCGGTTGGCATGTTCTTCCCTGCAGAATCATGGATTTTCTCCCACAAAGATAAAAAGTGTTTGAGGTTAATTAGTTAGTTCCTCTGAAGTCGTCTCTGGGAGTGTATAGGGTGTGTATATGAGTGTGTAGCTGTCTGTCTCTGTGTGTGTTTGTTCTGGTGACCCGTCCAGGGTGTAAACCAGCTGAGCTTCATTCTGCATCCCTGGAAGATGGAAGGATGGAACTCAGGAGGACAAAAGAGGTAAATATTGAAAACTGTTGGAGAAAAATAAATAAATATATATATATATATATATATATATATATATATATATATATATATATATATATACACAGTGCTCACAATAAGAGAAGTAAACTTGCATTTGTAGATCTTTAATACACCTCAGGTTTGTACAAACATACTTCACAGAAACAGCTTGAAAATAGAAACACTGAGAAATCCATCCATCCATCCATCCATCCATCCATCCATCCATCCATCCATCCATCCATCCATTGTTCCACTCTACGGAGGAAACTCATTTCAGCTGCTTGGATCCAGGATCTCCTTCTTTCAGTCATGACCCAAAGCTCATGACCATAGGTGAGGGGAGGAAGGAAGATGGAGCGGTAAATCCAGAGCCTCGCCTTTTGGCTTCGCTCCTTCTTCACCAGGACGGACCGATACAGCGACTGCAGAACTGCAGACGCTGCACCGACCCGCCTGTCGAGCTCACGCTCATGTCGCTCTGGTTAATCTGGTTTATGAAATAAAAACTAACTTCTTGAGATTCCAGCGATCTGATCATGTTTCTAACATGACGGCTGGAATCCCTGATGAAGAGTTTATCTAACAAGTGGATGTTTGTTTCGGTCGCCAGCGAATCCTAAAGGTTCACACAGTACGTGCAAATATTTAACCTCGAGATGTTCAGGTGTTTCAAAGGTTCACCTGTTTTTCTTCCCACCGGCTCGGGATGATGACGTGTTGTGTTAGTGTGTTGTGTTAGTGTGCTGTTGTGTTGTGGTGTTAGTGTGTTGTGGTGTTAGTGTGTTGTTGTGTTGTGGTGTTAGTGTGTTGTGTTGTGGTGTTAGTGTGTTGTTGTGTTGTGGTGTTAGTGTGTTGTGTTGTGGTGTTAGTGTGTTGTTGTGTTAGTGTGTTGTGTTAGTGTGTTGTTGTGTTAGTGTGTTGTTGTGTTAGTGTGTTGTTGTGTTGTGGTGTTAGTGTGTTGTTGTGTTAGTGTGTTGTTGTGTTAGTGTGTTGTGTTAGTGTGTTGTTGTTGTGTTGTGTTAGTGTGTTGTTGTGTTGTGTTAGTGTGTTGTGGTGTTGTTGTGTTGTGTTAGTGTGTTGTGGTGTTGTTGTGTTAGTGTGTTGTTGTGTTGTATTAGTGTGTTGTTGTGTAGTTGTGTTGTGTAGTTGTGTTGTATTAGTGTGTTGTTGTGTAGTTGTGTTGTTGTGTACTTGTGTTAGTGTGTAGTTGCGGGTCGTCCAAAAGCAAAGCGTCTGTCTGGAATCAGGTCTCTGTCTGCTGACCAACCACATCGAAGTGAAGTCTGTAACCCTGTGAACTGAAGATGGAGTGAACGCAGCCTCACTCTGCTGCAGAGTGAACGCGGCCCCACTCTGCTGCAGAGTGAACGCGGCCTCACTCTGCTGCAGAGTGAACGCGGCCCCACTCTGCTGCAGAGTGAACGCGGCCCCACTCTGCTGCAGAGTGAACGCGGCCCCACTCTGCTGCAGATTGTAATTAATGTGCAGAATGAAGGAATTCCTGCTCGTGGTGTTTTACAAGCCGTCTCTGAGTCGGTCGCTGGTGGAAACACCCCCCCAGTCACTCCTACATGCAGTGACACCCCCACAGTCACGCCTACATGCAGTGACACCCCCACAGTCACTCCTACATGCAGTGACACCCCCACAGTCACGCCTACATGCAGTGACACCCCCACAGTCACGCCTACATGCAGTGACACCCCCACAGTCACGCCTACATGCAGTGACACCCCCACAGTCACTCCTACATGCAGTGACACCCCCACAGTCACGCCTACATGCAGCGTTGTCGTGACGCCGCTTCTCACTTCAGGTGGTTCAGATGCAAAGCGACACTCAATCTGACCTGCTGCTTCGGTTACTGCAGAGTCACACTGAAAATAAAGTTTCATCTGCTGCAGCTCCAGAAGGAGAAATTCGTCACAAAGTTTATTGTTTTATCAGTTTTGTTCTTCACTTACAACATAAAGTAAAATGATTCCGATCTTCATCGTGATATTTATAAACTAACAAACGTTATATCTGCTAATACTCTGAGATACTGTGAAACTCTTCTCTTTATCTTCTACTTTTCCACTGAGTTGTGACGTTTAAAGACGCTCCTGCAGGCTCCAGTACTCTGATGATCACCGTCGCTCCACACAGTTTGAGATAAAACACAGATACACACTGATTCCTGCACTTTGTTCACCTCTTTGGCCTTTTCAGAATAACCACACGTCCACCTTCATTTCCACTGAAACGCTGGACGGCTGGAACGGTACCACGGTCAAATGTTTTCTATGAACGATATTCATGTTGTCTGTCTGGGAAAAGAAGAATGCAGCTGATAACAGCAAATAATAGGAAACTAAATCAGTGTGGAGTGATTGGTGTGTTTGTTTAGTGAGATGATGAACTCTAATCAGAAGGAATCAGGCTCATTAATCATCTACATCCAATCTGATAACTGATGATCGGATCAAAATCAGATCTGAAACATTTCAGGCAATCAGACACGTGACAATCGAACTGTTTCAGTCCATTGTCACATTTCTTGCCTGTTTTTTGACTTTGCGTCCTGATGACCTTTTTAACGCAACGATTTCAAGTGAAAACGTGAAACTTTTGTTGTGTTTTGGGTTTTAAGAGATTCAAGAGAACGAGAGTGAATCAACCAGATCAAATGAGCACAAATTATTATTGAACTGTGGAGAAATCAAAGAGTATTATTCCAGTTCCTCCTCACATCACATGATGGTGTTTATAAGATGACTCCGTCACTCTGAAACCCCAGAAATCAGACAGGATCAGTCTGATGGTTCGAGGCTCAGAATGGAAGTAAATGATGAACTGTGAGGAAAAGTGGAACATTTATGAGCTGAAATATCAGAATATTTTACTGTGAGTCAGTAAATTAACTTAATACTGCTGCTTCAGCTCTACTGGTGTATAAATCTACATTCATTTGAAAGAGAAGAGTCAGTATGTCTTTCTTGGCCTTTTACTGCCCCCTTGTGGTGAGAAACACAAACAGGCGCTTCAAACACAAACAAGCAAATTCAAACTAAAACCAACTAAACTTCATCACAGAAAGTTTAAAATCAGGTAAAAAAAACCTTTTGTATTTCATCTTTAAAACAGATGAGTGTTGAAACTCTGTTTTTCTAAAATCATCAAACCTAAATCTAAAAAAAAACCGATTCACTCGAGCACAGAATGCAGAAATCAGATTGAGGAGATCACGTTCAGACATTTCATCGTATTTTGCTCCTTTAAAACGAAGCAAAATGTTGAAATTGGACAAATTTTTTTATTTTCCATTTCAGGTTTTGTTATTTAATAGCTCATACTTTATAGTTGTATTCATTCAGCCTGTTTTACTTTAAATGTGTCTCTATCAGGCCCCTAACTTTAAAAACTAGTCCGTAAATGTCATGAACTCAGACTTCTGTGTTTGTGTATTAAAGATTTAGATTTTTTTGCAGTTTAACTACTTCAAGATCAAATTTAAATCTGAAACGAGGTGCAGACGATCGTTTTCAAGTCTCACTTGGTAAGTGGATGATAGACGAGCCGGACTTTGATTCGTTTCTTTCTCATTCACAGGATATTTCTAAGCAAACCAAAGTAATTCAGCAGCGACTCCTTCAGTCTGTCACTGACGAATGAAAAGACACGAGGAGAGAAATATTTCAAACCTGCTCATCTCCCTATGAAAACAAAACTCAAGAAGAACAGAAGCGATGATAAAACTAACTGCTTTAAGTACAGAAAATATGTATGTGCACTTCGATAGAGATTCCTCCAAACATCTCAGGTCAAATCTTCCTTTTCTCACGTTTTTGGCTTTACAAAACAAAATATACATCTAATTAAAAATACACTCTCAAAGTTCAAGGCTGGCCAGAAACACTAGGATGAAATGAAAAGAGACAAACTGAGATAAAGGGAGGAGGAGGAGGAGGAGGAGGAAGATGAGGAAGAGGAGGAAGAGGAGCAGAAGCACACTGACTCAGAGACTTCAGTCATCATCGCTGTCGCTGCCCGACTCGCTGAGCTGCAGGTCGTTTCCTGTGAAAAGCAGAAAGAAACAAAGCGAGTGAATCGTTTGTGTTGCTTCACTTCTACGGCAGGTCATTCATCCACCACAGGGAAGCTCCCCCCTCAGATACCCACGGAGTGTGTTCATGAGCTGGTTGTTGCCCTGCTGCCGGTCGGCCGCTCCGTTGGCGGCGGGGTGGCGGCTCGGCGAGGCCTGGCTGAGCGGCCGCGGGACGTCGTGCTCGCCGTCGCTGCTGCTGCTGTCGTCGCCGCTGCCCGAGGCGCTGGCCGAGTCCGAGGAGCTGCTGCTGCCGCTGGTGCTCATCTGCTCAATGATCTCCACCTCCGCTCGCAGCTCTGCACAGAGTCAGGAGGCCATCAGGACGGCGCCGCTTCGCCCCTCGTCTCCCCTCACCCAGACACTCAGCTACAACCACGCGGTCACTCTTCCACCTGAACCTGCTCACCTCTCTTGATGTCGTCCAGTTGAGGCTCTGGGGACGGATTGTCTTTGGACGGGGACGGGGACGTCTTGACGCCGGCTCCGGGTTTGGTCGGAGCCCGGAACTGAGAGCTGGTCTGGCTGGATCGAACAGACTGCTGCTCGATGCGAGCCTGGATCTTACTGCTGCCCTCCGCCCTGGAAATCACACACACACACACACACACACACACACACACACACACACACACACACACACACACACACACACACACACACACACACACACACACACACACACACACACACACACACACACACACACACACACACACACACACACACACACAGTCAGGCATTGCAAACATCTGGAGTTAGACAGGCCTGATCCGGACTCAAACTCATGACCCGAGTTGACAGGGCGAGCCGCTGTACAGCTTGAGTCACACGATGAAACAGAAATCAGAGAATTCTCTCGGCAGCATCCTGTCCACACTCTCATCTCTCACCTGGTTTTCTTCACCTGGATGCTGCTGCTCAGCTTCTCCAGGACGAACTCTCCCGTGTCGTGGTTGATGATGAGCACGCAGTCCTTCTGGTACGGCCGTTTGTTTCCTTTGAATACTGTCATTGGAGGCGTGGAGCCCTGAGAGAGGAACAAAGAAAACCACCAAATCTTATTTAGAGTCTGCTCCTCACTGGCAGAGCAGCTGTTTTCTTTCCAGACGGACTTACAGGAATGTGCGGTAGCGTTATGGTGACTTCATCTCCTTTGCCGACTTGCAGCTCTCCCTCGCAGCTCGTGTCGATGGACGCCGGTTTGAAGTCATCTGAAGAGGACACACATGAAAATCAAGTTGTGGACATGCGCCAACTTGACAATGACTCCATCTTCTAATTGTGATAGAAATATGTTTCATTTAAGTCTATATAAATGTGTTTCATTTTGGATAACTTCTTGTATGATAGTGTTTTGGTTGAAGCCTAAACTAGTCACTCTTTAGCCTTGGACATATCAATACATTCTTTCATTTTGTTATGCTGTCTTCTGGAGATTTAACTTTCCATTCTATTTATTCTGGAGCAAGGCTAAAAAGAATTTCCCTCTGGACTTAATAAAGTTATTCTTTTCTATTCTAAACTCAAAGTGTCAAGATGTACACAACAATATGTAAGGAAGTTTTATTTACCCGAGTATAACGCAAGGCAACAGAATTGTGTATTATAAAAAGGATCTGGGAGAATAAGCAGAACGCTGATGTAGATGTTGAGACATGTAAAGCTGAACAATAAAACTCAAACCCTACGAATATGATAGAGAGACTGATGTATTTATAAAACCTACTTGATCCTGATCATTGGTTGTTATGCAAGACAGCGTGTCAGAACACGTGAGCAGAACAAACCCTCTTCCTTTCGCCTGGTGCAGAAGCTTTCTAGTTTCAGGTTTTATGGTTTTAGCTCAGCTCTCTACACTCACATCTGATGGTGTGAAAAGAAGATTTTGGCCTCTTCTCGAAGCTTTCCCCGAGCTTCAACACATGCTCCTCTTTGTCCAGCAGCGGGTTGGTGCTCCCGTTCATTTCGACTGCGTTCCTCAGAAATATCTTATAATCCCATTTATCTTAAAGAGGACAAATGGTCGCGGGAACCCGGGAAACTTTACGGGAATAAAGAAGCCAAATATAAGACAAAGTTGGCTGCGTGCGGCTAACCATAGCAAAACAACCCTGACGTCATCAAGAGATGCCAACTTCCGCCGGCGGTTTATAAATAACGAAAATAAATAATATTACATTTTTTAAATACACACCTAAAATCGTGCATAGCTTGGATTATATTCCAAGTGCCATATGTTTATTTATTCAATAATAAGTAGTTGTTTTGCAAAGTCGATTTTCAATCAGGAACTGAGTCACAAAGAAGGGGACGGATTTAAGTGACGGACAGGATGAAGGCAACGCGACTTTAAGAGTGTTTTCAGTTTTTAAAAACTCTTTGGGTAAAATAACTTGACACAGTTTGTGTCATGTCAGCAGTTTTGCGTTGGGAGTCACATCAAGCTCAGGCCTCGGCAGATTAAGCAGTATGTCGCTGTCGGAGAGTGAAAACGTGTGTGATTTAGAGAATCCGTCGCCGCTTTCTAAGGAATCAGAGCAGAAAGAGGAAGAAACGTCCTCATGTGTCCCGGATCAAGATCACATCTCTGCGATTTCCAGAGTTCTGACCCCCGACGAGCTTAAGAGACTCGGCACAGAAAGGAATCTGGTCTCAGACTTCAAACAGATGAAGCTGGAGAAAGAAGCTCAGAAAAACTGGGACCTGTTTTACAAAAGAAACACCACCAATTTCTTTAAAGACAGACACTGGACCACCAGGGAGTTTCAGGAGCTCAGAGCCTGCAGAGAGGTGAGGAGGAGACGGAATACCCTTCCCTCAATCTGTTATGTCATAATCATAGAATGTGGGATCAAAATCCATAATACAACTGAAATGCTTCAATGGGATGATTTTGCAGGTTTCAAGTCAAAACTATGTGACCAATTTATTCATAGAATTGATAATATAGGCCTAAATAAACCATAGGCTTCAGCCTATTCCTTTCCTTGATCATTTAAAGTATATACTATATCACTACAAGAGTCTTCTGGTTGAAGATGGAACGATCCAGTGGGAAAAGATGCAGAACAGACTTTTGATATCGTGACTGATTCTGTCTGATTGGAGGCAACATCGATGGGCTTGAACGACTAATAACTGATCTTCACTCTGGTCTGATGTGTAGTTTGAGTCCCAGAAGCTCGTGCTGCTGGAGGCCGGCTGCGGAGTTGGAAACTGCATCTTTCCTCTGCTGGAGGACGACCGGAACATCTTCGTTTACGCCTGCGACTTCTCGCCACGAGCTGTGGAGTTTGTCAAAGTAAGAAGTTTCCATGAGCTGCTCCCCTCAGTCGGCGGAACGGGAGGTTTAACCAAACAGTTCAAAAGACTGACGGACAACCGGATTTCAAATCTGGATCCAGTCACTAAAATGTGTGTTTGCTGTTGGTTCCCCAGCAGAACCCTCTGTACCGCCCCGAGCGCTGCAGCGCCTTCCAGTGTGACTTAACCAGAGGGGATCTGACGGACAGCGTCCCCGAGGGAAGCGTGGACGTCGTCACGCTCGTCTTCGTCCTGTCGGCTGTTCATCCCGACAAGATGAGTCTGGTGGTGGAGAACCTCTACAAGGTGAGAGCAGAGCAGAGCGCCGGGCTCACGAGGGGCTCTGATTGGTTGGATTTGTTTTCACATTTTCTTCTCCAGAATTCATTCATGTGCAGAGATGGCACTTCACCACGTTCACCACGATCTTACAAATATCTGAGCTTCCACTCTGTACTGGTACCTAGTACCTGGTTCCATGCCGACCGCTGTAATCTGAGTTTCTCTCTGGCGTTCAGGTGCTGAAGCCCGGCGGCGTCGTCCTGTTCAGGGACTACGGGCTGAACGACCACGCCATGCTGAGATTTAAATCCGCCAGCAAGCTGGGGGAGAATTTCTACGTCCGCCAAGATGGCACAAGGTCGTACTTCTTCTCCAGAGGTCAGTCAATGAACTTTCCTATGTGTGTGTGAGAAGGAGCTGCTCAGAGTGGATCACCTGGTTCCGGCAGCCGCGGTCGGGCCGGGCCGGGCCGGGCCGGGCCATTCCGACTGAAAGGAAGAAAAATGTGATTTTGTATTTTGTTGTTTCTCGATACACTAAGAAATGAGTGCAGACATCAGATATGTGGTCAGAAAGTGCAGCTTTAATTCTGTGATTGTCTTCAGAGCTAAAATGCATAAAAACAATCCCAAAATAAAAGTAAATGAGACTTTTGCTTTTAGCTGAAAATTCGATAAATCAATATTAGTTGCCCTGCTTTACCAAGAAGACAGAAGCTCAGCGCCTTGGACACTCTGACAGGAAGGAATGTGTCTTTATCGTTTACCTTCATTAATGTTGGATTCATCCACTGAACTATTTCAACAATTAAACTCTTTTGTTGTCGAATCTTTTCTGTGTTTTATTTCTGATTTCTCATTGTAAAGATCGTTCTTCCTGAGAACTCTGCGTTTGCTCTCAGAGTTCCTGGCCCGGCTCTTCGAGGGTTCCGGGTTCCGATCCGCCGCCAACGACTACGTCCAGAGAGAAACCGTCAACAAGAAGGAGGGACTGAGCGTCTCCAGAGTCTTCCTGCAGAGCAAGTTCACCAGACCTGCTGCTCAGTGACCACGTTCCTCTCCGTGAGTTTAACCTTTCAGAATAAAGCCTGGAAACTAAAACCATCAGAGGTTCATGACTGCGTTCATCATGGAACCCGAGACCTTCTGCCTCCGACTGTTTCACCTGAAGGTTCAGACTCGGAGTGAATCCAGATTCTTCTGAACATGAACGTTTTGAAATCTGGATTAAGGATGAAGACGTTTTCCCGCCGCATGACGGAAGATTTCCTCTTGAGAAACTTTGGACTTTGAACTTGATCCGTTTTCATTCAGGCGACGTGTTGGAGGCTGAACAAGAGATGACTCCACACACACACACACGCACACACGCACGCACACACACACACGCTCCGCCTCAGATTGCGATCTGACGGTTAAACTGCATCATTTCCTATGAATAGATTTTATTGTTATTTTTGGATAAACACATTTTTATCACCATGATTGATTGTTTCTTTCTTCCTTATTTCTGATGCAGCAAATACAAATCATATTTATTATTTATGTATTTATTCATATACATTTATACAGTTAAACTGTCATGGTTTTTAGGTGTGATCACTTTCAGCTCATTAAATGAGACAGAAAGAAACCTTTATAAATGTTTAGTTACAAGTACAACCTCCAAACCGGCAGCTTAGTATGTCGACTTAATTAAATCAGAATGTCTTATGATATTATGATTTTATTACCCCCCCCCCCATGACAAGTAAAAAGAAGAACTGCCACGGAAGCAGAAGGGACCATGAAGGGAGGACGCAGGAATAAGAGCGGGTGTGAAACGCTGTGGCTGTGGCTTCCTGTTTGTTGAAGGTGTCGCTCTCGTTTCCTGCCTCGGCCACAAATACAAACTCCGACTTCTCTTCACCTCCAACGGCTGACGGAGGGAAAGTTAAAGTTCTGCCATGAGAACCGGCTGAATGACACCGGAGACATATTCAATGATTTTAATCATTTTGTCTTGTTTTTCTCGACATGTTTTTAGGTGTTTAGAGGTAAAAATAAAAGTCACACAGAAGCTGAAACTACTTCTACCCGCTGATGGTCGTGACGCCGTTTCACACCTTTTTAAAAAAAAATTTTTTATGCAGCCAGTTTTTACGTCGCAGCTCAACATCGATTCCTCTTTCTCTAAAGTCCCAGAGGCACTGGACAGGACGCTCTATACTTCTGAAACGCATTTATCATTTTATATATATATCATTTATTTATTTTGAAATATATATATAAAATTTATATATGTATTTATATATATATATATATATAATTTTTTTTAAATATATAGTTTTTATTTATATATATAATTTATTTATTTTGAAATATATATGTATATAATTTATATTTGTATTTATATATATATATATATATATATAATTTTTTTTAAATATATAGTTTTCATTTATATATATAATTTTTTTATTTTGAAATATATATATATATATATATATATAATATATAATTTATATTTGTATATATATAAATAAGTTTTTAAATACATAGTTTTTATTTATATATATAATTTATTTATTTTGAAATATATATATATCATTTATATTTGTATTTATATATATATATATATATATATAATTTTTTTTAAATATATAGTTTTTATTTATATATATGATTTATTTATATTTATATATAGATATAGATAGGTGTTTTTTTTAACTAAGGCACTCGGACAGACTTCTAATGTTCACACTCACAATGTTCACACTCACAATGTTCACACTCACAGTGTTTACACTCACAGTGTTCACACTCACAGTGTTCACACTCACAATGTTCACACTCACAATGTTTACACTCACAACTCTTTATCTGAAGGCTTGATAATCATTTTCCATGTATTTCATGTCGGTTTGATTCTTTGTATTTCTGCTCACTGTTGTGAATAAGATTTTGTGCTTTAATATTCCCTTTTTAGAGATTTTAATTAATCTGCAGCCAATAATAATCCCTGACAACATTTTGGACTGAATTTTAGAGATTTACATTTTTAACTAAAGAGCTGATAGTGAGAGTTAGTGAGTAATTACTGCTTTGATATTCGAACTGTAGTTAAAATGACTAAAGTTTCAGTGTAAACTTCTGTGGTTGTGGGAATTGTTTCCATCTGGTTTGCATCAAAACACTTGTTTTTGTAAATCTTTAATCAAACATTAATTGTTGGGAAGACAAGAAGTTCATCACCTGAAACTTCGATAATGAGCGGCTGAAGCTGCTTCTTCCTCAGTGGCGATATACGATCCCAACTTTTCAAACAAGTTTATTAGATTGAAAACTTTACAGCATTGTGGTCCTTTCTTTTTTATTTGTGCTTCTTTTTCTTTACATGAATTTGCAAAAGTTCACATTAGTGCCGTCTTTGAGGATTCCACAGATATGGAGAGATTATAAAATCTGTGATGAATCGAAGTGATGAGTCTGTTGGTTGGAAGACGAGAAGGGACAAAAACACACGAGTGTGTTTGTTTACTATTGTTGGATCGTTTTCGATCAGCTGTTTGGATCCGACTCGACTCGCTCAGCTCATCAACCTGGAAAGAAGCAGAGCGACTCGAGGCGTTAGACTTTTATCTCCATGAAAAATCGATCTTCAGTCTTTAGCCGCCGTCTATGTTGTCTGTCATTGTTCATACAAAACAACGCCTTGTTTATTCAACGCTTTCAAGTAATAACACAAAACTTTCATAGCGTTTTGTGTTTCCGTTTACACAACAACCGAGCTTGAAGTCACTGAAAACACAACGTTTTGAAAACGGCTCTCAACGGGAAACTTTTCGAAAACACTCCAACTCTGGAAACGGGAGAAAACTTTGACAGTCACCGTAATAACAATCCAACTTGGTAGTTTTATTTTGACAGTCACCGTAATAACAATCCAACTTGGTAGTTTTATTTTGACAGTCACCGTAATAACAATCCAACTTGGTAGTTTTATTTTGACAGTCACCGTAATAACAATCCAACTTGGTAGTTTTACTTTGACAGTCACCGTAATAACAATCCAACTTGGTAGTTTTATTTTGACAGTCACCGTAATAACAATCCAACTTGGTAGTTTTATTTTGACAGTCACCGTAATAACAATCCAACTTGGTAGTTTTACTTTGACAGTCACCGTAATAACAATCCAACTTGGTAGTTTTATTTTGACAGTCACCGTAATAACAATCCAACTTGGTAGTTTTATTTTGACAGTCACCGTAATAACAATCCAACTTGGTAGTTTTACTTTGACAGTCACCGTAATAACAATCCAACTTGGTAGTTTTATTTTGACAGTCACCGTAATAACTATCCAACTTGGTAGTTTTATTTTGACAGTCACCGTAATAACTATCCAACTTGGTAGTTTTATTTTGACAGTCACCGTAATAACTACCCAACTTGGTAGTTTTATTTTGACAGTCACCGTAATAACTATCCAACTTGGTAGTTTTATTTTGACAGTCACCGTAATAACAATCCAACTTGGTAGTTTTACTTTGACAGTCACCGTAATAACAATCCAACTTGGTAGTTTTATTTTGACAGTCACCGTAATAACAATCCAACTTGGTAGTTTTATTTTGACAGTCACCGTAATAACAATCCAACTTGGTAGTTTTACTTTGACAGTCACCGTAATAACAATCCAACTTGGTAGTTTTATTTTGACAGTCACCGTAATAACAATCCAACTTGGTAGTTTTATTTTGACAGTCACCGTAATAACAATCCAACTTGGTAGTTTTACTTTGACAGTCACCGTAATAACAATCCAACTTGGTAGTTTTATTTTGACAGTCACCGTAATAACTATCCAACTTGGTAGTTTTATTTTGACAGTCACCGTAATAACTATCCAACTTGGTAGTTTTATTTTGACAGTCACCGTAATAACTACCCAACTTGGTAGTTTTATTTTGACAGTCACCGTAATAACTATCCAACTTGGTAGTTTTATTTTGACAGTCACCGTAATAACAATCCAACTTGGTAGTTTTATTTTGACAGTCACCGTAATAACAATCCAACTTGGTAGTTTTATTTTGACAGTCACCGTAATAACTATCCAACTTGGTAGTTTTATTTTGACAGTCACCGTAATAACTACCCAACTTGGTAGTTTTATTTTGACAGTCACCGTAATAACTACCCAACTTGGTAGTTTTATTTTGACAGTCACCGTAATAACTATCCAACTTGGTAGTTTTATTTTGACAGTCACAATAATAACTATCCAACTTGGTAGTTTTATTTTGACAGTCACCGTAATAGCGGTGAATAACTTGATGGTCTGTCCACTAGAATGTCCATGTTCTCCAGTGTTAATGCTTAGAGCTCATTGTTCTGTGTGTGCATGCTTCACTACTAAAACAAACAGCGCCAACTCCTGGCCCAGCATGGAAACTACGTCGTTTCAGCGTTTCTAACGTTGTCGTGTAAACAGACACGGTTTTCTAACGTCGTGTAAACAGACACGGTTTTGTAACGTTGTCGTGTAAACAGACATGGTTTTCTAACGTCGTGTAAACAGACACGGTTTTGTAACGTTGTCGTGTAAACAGACATGGTTTTCTAACGTTGTCGTGTAAACAGACACGGTTTTCTAACGTTGTCGTGTAAACAGACACGGTTTTGTAACGTTGTCGTGTAAACAGACACGGTTTTCTAACGTTGTCGTGTAAACAGACACGGTTTTGTAACGTTGTCGTGTAAACAGACACGGTTTTCTAACGTTGTCGTGTAAACAGACACGGTTTTCTAACGTTGTCGTGTAAACAGACATGGTTTTGTAACGTTGTCGTGTAAACAGACATGGTTTTGTAACGTTGTCGTGTAAACAGACACGGTTTTCTAACGTTGTCGTGTAAACAGACATGGTTTTCTAACGTCATGTAAACAGACACGGTTTTCTAACGTTGTCGTGTAAACAGACATGGTTTTGTAACGTTGTCGTGTAAACAGACACGGTTTTGTAACGTTGTCATGTAAACAGACATGGTTTTGTAACGTTGTCGTGTAAACAGACACGGTTTTCTAACGTTGTCGTGTAAACAGACATGGTTTTCTAACGTCATGTAAACAGACACGGTTTTCTAACGTTGTCGTGTAAACAGACATGGTTTTCTAACTGAACTGAAGTAAAAACTAAAAAAGCTTTTCCCCTGGGTCTGAATCTCCGCCATACCTTCGACCGAGAGGTTGATGAAATGTCCCATCGCCGTCTCCTCGGGACAATCGGCCCGACACTGGAAGCGCCCGGCGTCCTCGGCTCGGACCTCCAGTATCTCCGTCACCACCCGCCGGCGGCGCTTGTTTCCAGCACGCTCCGTCTCGTTCACGGTGGTGAAGAACCTCCCGGGGTCGTTGAGCTCAACAGGTTGAGGGTCGTGTTTGTGCCAGGCGGCGTGCAGAGGGTCACACTGGACCAGGTCGTAGTGCGTCTCACAGGACAGCAGGACGGACGAACCTCTGGGGACCCTGATGGACGCCTGAGGGTAGAAGACCTCTACGGTGGCTGGAAGAGGACAACCATCCAGCTGCTGAAGGTTTCACCAGGAGAACGATCCTGCTCCACTCTGGTTCTGCTCTGGTTCTGTTCTGGTTCTGCTCTGGTTCTGCTCTGGTTCTTCTGTTCTGGTTCTTCTGTTCTGGTTCTGTTCTGGTTCTGCTCTGGTTCTGTTCTGGTTCTGTTCTGGTTCTTCTGCTCTGGTTCTACTCTGGTTCTGTTCTGGTTCTGCTCTGATTCTGCTCTGGTTCTGCTCTGGTTCTGCTCTGGTTCTGTTCTGGTTCTGCTCTGATTCTGCTCTGGTTCTGCTCTGGTTCTGCTCTGGTTCTTCTGTTCTGGTTCTATTCTGGTTCTGCTCTGGTTCTGTTCTGGTTTTGTTCTGGTTCTTCTGTTCTGGTTCTTCTGTTCTGGTTCTGTTCTGGTTCTGATTCTTCTCTGGTTCTGCTCTGGTTCTGCTCACTGCAGCTCCACTGAGTGGCTTCAAATATCAGAACGTTTTACGGTTTATTTATTTTTGTAAAAAAAGAAAATGATTGAAAATGACATTTTTCTTTTAATGATTATAATTATAATTATTTTAAAGTATTTAAGAACAAGAAACTTCTGATCTTATAAAAAATTACTAAATTAATCAACACTAATTTTGATGTTATAGTGATAGTATTTTGTAATTACCGGTTATTAATTTCAGACGAAGCAAAAAACTTACATGCAAATAATGAAAACACACACACACACACACACACACACACACACACACACACACACACACACACACACACACACACACACACACACACACACACACACACATATACGTGTGTGTATTATTATTATTATTATTGTTGTTGTTGTTGTTTATTGTTTACATTGTACAGAGAGTTCACAGTTTACCGAAGCCGAGTTCCTACGTTAAACATTCCCGGCCAATAAAGCGGATTCAATTCAATTAAACAACAAAAGGCTTTAATTTGAAAGTTCTACTATTTGGGTGAAATTATTGGGGGAAAGACGACCCCTCAATACTCTTCTGGTTTTTTAAGATGCCCCCTGCAATACTGCAATCTTCTGCAGTACTAACAACCATTCAGGTCTTTCCTGACTTCTGGATTGGATCTTTAATTTGGCCTGGAGCCAGAATGACTCTTATTTTGGAATTTGGATCTGATCGGATTGTTTGCTGCAGTGAAACTCTCACTTCACGTTCAGCTTCTGTTCAGTCATTCTTTCACTTGTTTTTCATTCCTCACTCAGAATCAAATATTAAAACGTTTCCTCACCGTTCTCCGGAGCAGACGATGTAATCATCATCATCATCATCATCATCACCATCAGGACTGCAGGTCCAGTTAGACGAGTCATGGTCCAACTCCGTGAGACCACTGAAGGACGGCAAGACCATAGAACCAGTAGCACATGAAAGGTAGAAAGGTGTGTGTGTGTGTGTGTGTGTGTGTGTGTGGAGGATGTGGTGTGTGTGTGTGTGTGTGTGTGTGTGTGTGTGTGTGTGTGTGTGTGTGTGTGTGTGTGTGTGTGTGTGTGTGTGTGTGGAGGATGTGGTGTGTGTGTGTGTGTGTGTGTGTGTGTGTGTGTGTGTGTGTGTGTGTGTGTGTCAGTAGCTGCTCTCCTTCTGACCACCAGAAGGTTTTTCCGTCTTGGTTGTTTCCACTGTTGCTCTGACGAGACACAGAAAACGTTTCTCATACTTTCAATCCTGTTTTCAAGCTGTTTGAATTTACTGGTGAAAGAAGTTCAACTTTTCTATATATTACTTGTGATATATATATATATATACTTGTGTGTATATATCTGGCAGTTTGTCTGAACCAGGGGTGTCAAACTCCTCCTCAGCCAGACGTCCTCTTGCCTGGAGCGGATCAGTAGAATACTTCCCTCGTAACCTTTAACTTTAAACTTTGACTTTTCTCTTTGTTGTGGTTCAGAGGATACTTCATTAAAAACCTTCTGTATTTTCACAAAACCAAGCAATTAGGACAGAAAGTGACTACAATCTCGACATTGAGCCAGTTGTTCTGAAACCTTCTGAAATGTCCAGAACAAAGCTGTTGCATTGTGGGTGTTTTCACGAACTCCCCCTGACAGCGTGGCTCTGAGGCTAATGTGACTTCGCTTTCTTTCATCACTGATATCTCAGTGTTGTGTTTGATGGTAATATTCATTTTAAAATGGCTTGACTTTTGTTTTTTGATCTTTTCCACAGACAATGTCAATGATCATAAAAATTTGATTAAATAAAAAACATTTTTCGAGAATAAACTTGTAAATGATTCAAATACGGCCTTCACTGGAGGATTTAAACTGTAAACTAACGGTGAGTAGTTAAGGTTGTAAGCGTTATAACAGTTTTAAGCTGTATTTAGTGACAAATTAGTCATTTTAAGATTCATTAATTTCCAGAATGATATCTGTCATTGCCACATGTGACCACTGGAGAGCGCTGTTTCACTGTTTATTCTTGGCCTCTTGGTCTCTGAAGCTGTCAATTTGTTATTATCTATATTTTTGAACATAGGAGAAATAAAAATCCAGTTTTTGGGAAGGGAAATCAGTTGTATAGCTTAAAACAAACATTAATTCATTTTATTTAGTGTATTTGACGTGATGGCTGCGGAGTTGAAGGACGGAGCTGCACTGCTGTGTAGTGAGGATATCTCCAGATTGATTTTAGCTGTTCTCTCTGCAGGTTGCATGTTCTCCCTGTGCACATGTGAGTCTTAATTTCCTCCCAGGAATCCTGCTTTCCTCCCACAGTCCCTTAAACGTGTTTCAGAGGAATATGTCCTCGAGCTGGACTGGAGAGAGAAGATAATATGAGCGTGTAATAATGAAAAAGAATCAAAGTACCACTAAAAGCTTAATAAATATCAATAAAGTACCAGTAAATGTTAAAAAGTGTCCATAAATTATCATTAAAAGTAAAAAATAATTAAATAAATGAGGATTTAGGATCATAACATATGTGCTTTGCCTGTTACATAGTTTAATACTAATTTAAGGTTTTGTGTTTGATATCATAGGCAGTAATTAAAGGCATCAACAGATTAAGCTTCTGTGATTTGTTAGATTTAATAGTAAACTGTCTAATTTATATTTACTGTTTTTCATGTCCATTATAAACTTCATTAAAAACACATTAATGACATTAAGACAAACAACAATTTGTGTGACGTTGACTGAACCGTCCAGTTAGGAGTCGGGGCAGAATCTAAACAGAGAAGCTGCTGGTTCTGATCCGTCCCTGAAGGGAGCAGCTCGTCTCCGTTAAACGTCAGGAAGTGAAAGTGGCGAGGACAAAGAGGTCGTGTACCAAGGTCTCTCCTCCCGGAGCTCTGAGCATCAATTCCTCTGAGCGGTGACGTAACATCCTGGTCCAACACAAGCTGCACGCGTCACACGCTGACCAACGAGCATCTGCTCAGTTAAGAACTTTAAAAACCTTCTTCTCAACAACGACGCTCCAGTTATTACCTTCGCCAACGACCCTGTGTATTTATTGGTACGTATGTATGTTACCATCTTTTCGCAAAAAAACATTGCGTGAAATTTTCCAGGATGATTTGTCTTCATGCGTTAAGTTCTGAGAGCAATTGGGTCAAAGGTCAAGGTCTCGGTCACCAAAAGATCACAAATGTATTTTTGTCAGAACGCGGTCAGTTTGAATCTGATTGATGTCAAACCAAAACGTTCAGTTATCAATTCCCTGTCATCTGATATGCCACATGAGGCAGTGACGTCATCACCCTGGTTGGGGGTCAAAGGTCAGGGGTCAGGGAGGGCCACGCGGAAATTGTAAAAATGTGTGTCCATCAATGTCCAAAGCAAAGCATTTCGAACAACCATGACAACTGATGGAAGGAGTGGTGTGGTTGATCAAATAACCTGTAATCTGTTGGTTTCCATGGTGACAGAATTGGCACCGACAGAGGTATGCGCTCTACCGAGTGTAGTTCTAGTTGTTTATGTGTTTTGTCCACCTCACGTTCACCCAGGAGAGATTATTGATTCAATTCACCTTTTTAAAAAAAGTCCCTGAACGTTCAACGGAATGTTGTAGTTGATTATCATCGATTCATTGATTTATCAATGATTATCATTTTCTATGCAGCATTTATGACTAAGTTATCCGATCACCTCAATGTGATGAGTCTTTCCTTGACCTTACCAGGAAGTCCTGGAAGTCCCAGGTCGTAATTGTTTGGTTTTATAAAAAATCTAGACATTTTCATCACGCTGGACCAATAGAAAGAACAACTTTAAAGTGGAAATCTAAAGGTTATTATTGCACTAGTTTACCGGTTGGGCCCAATCATTATGAAACTGGGCTGCATTTGGAAGCTGGACTGGAACGTGTTGGACGCCTCTGGTTTAGACCAGAACCATCCGTCTGTCTGATGCATCGTCTTTCCTCACACCAGCAACCTGCTCATCCTCCCCTCATCTCTCTTTTATCCTTCCATCTCTGAACAAACTGGCTGAACCTCCTTTCCACCCAAACTGTCCATTTTTAATCTCTCTTATTCTGGTAAAAATTCACCTAAATAACCACTTTATTCCCCTATTATTCCACATGGGGGCGCTGTGGCAGTGTCCCTGTTCCTGCAGCTCCTCTCCAGGTAAACTTAAATGAATCAAATGCAGTCTTACCTGTTTCTGTGCTAAAATCAAGAGGCCTTCAGGAGGTGTTGCTTGTCGAGCATCTTAAGAGCTTGGTGATTACATCATCATATTTAGGTGTTTTGATGAAGGTCTAAAACGTTCAGGACAGAGGATCTTCACGATGAAGACTCTCCTCCATCCAGCCCAGCCTGCCTTTTCTCTGTTTTCCACTTCTCTCTCACACCTTTTATCACTTTGGACAGTTGAGCCCAACTGCTTTGACTCCTGTCTCTTTGATTCAGTCACTTCCTGCATCCTCACCTTCATCCTCTCTCATCATCCTCGCCTTGATGCGTCTCCAGTGCTCCGGTCCTCCTCTACCTGCTCCCGACTGTCACTGTGAATCACCGGGTCGTCTGCAAACAATTAAAACAAACTGCAATCAAAACTACAGAACCACATGAATCTCAGTGAGAAGCTTTAGCTCTTTATCGCATCTATAACCTGAGGTGATGTGTGTTTTCTCCAGGTAGGTGTGTGGGATGCCTCTGGTGGCTCGGTGGGCTTTATTACAGCAGGTTTTATTTCTTACATTAATACCACGAAAGCTAATTCTCTCTGGAGGCCAATTTACATTTCATCTGAAATCCAGTTGCTGAAAGATCTAAAACTGTAACACGGAAATAGAAACAAACCAAAGAATAGACCACTTGTCTGTGAGTCACTTCTGACTGCATTTCCCAAAGACTTTGAGAACGATCTCGTCTTTGCAGATGCATGAAGTCAGAACGTCTCTATAGCGCTGGTGGAATCAGAGGCTGATGAATGAGTGTGTTGCTACATCGAGCTTAATGCAGTTAAACACAACATGCTGGTGTGTTCCGGTGAATGCAGCCTCTGTCCGACCGGCCGGTTCTGCAGCCGACACGTCGTCGTCTCGTCCTCGTCCAGTTTATCCGTTTAGCCGACACTCTCATCCAGACTCACTCGCACTGAGAACAAGAGCAGCACAAACTCAGATGTTTAAATCACTAACGCTGCAGATGATATCACGTCATGGAGGCAAAGCGCAGAGAATTCTGAAGTCAACGAAGCAGGAATGTTTTTTTTTAATCAAAATAAAGCCTCCATGTCTTCAGTATGAGGAATCTGCTGACTGCGTCCTGCACTAACACGTCCTCATGAGCACTGGCATTGTTCAAATATTTGCAAAGTTGCATGAGAGAAGAGAAAAGATCTTACATCAACAGCATGCCACAACATCTTTCCATTTCCAGAGATTTTCATTTTTTACACCAATTTTGTCAAAAATATTAGTTCAGTAAACGTGACTTCTGTGTGAGATGATCCAAATTAATGTTTTTACTCGTTTTTATTTTAAAGAGAATTTAAGACGGGCGATGAAAAAAGGTTTACAATCTTCAATTCAATAAACCTTTCACATATATGTTGTGTCCTGATGATTCTCAGTTTATTATGATTAAAAAAAGAAACTTTTCAGTTCCTTTGTTGATGGTGTAGAAATAACTCACAAAAACAATCCACTGTTTAATCATGTTCTAATATTTTGAGGCACACGGTTAAACATTAAGCATCTTCCTTACTATTAGTTATTAGTTGTTATTTAATGGCAGAGTTGTGAAAATGTTATGCCTATAGGTTTATTTATGGAGTAAGTTGGTTTTAGAGTTCAGGTGAAGAATGATATTATCATTTAGATCAATCAAACCATTCCATTCCATTAATCCATACATCATTCTGCCTTTTTTTCTTTGATTTGAAGACCCATTCACCACCTCATTGATCTCACTCAGTGGTTTGAAGTTTGTTACCGACTCTTCTTTAATATTACTCCACAGTGTAGAAGCAAGCTGTGATTCATAACAGGAAAAACATGCTTATATTCCTTATATCTTCATTGAGCTGCAGAAAGAGCGAAGAATATCTCACTTTGCACCCAAACAGAAGTTTTGGTCAGAAATAAAGTCTAAAGTTGCTTCAGTTGCCAAACGCCAGCCCTGGAAGTTATATTACACTCCGTCTGTCAGTGCCAGCTTATTTTAATGAAGACGCAGCCTCTATCTGGGAAGCGGGATAAATCACGGCTGAAGGTCTGAGACACTCGTCTTCAGGTGGAGGTCAGAGAGTCGGGATGTGGCCGAGGTATAAGAGCAGCGCCAGGAAACTGCAGAGTGTTTCCTCCTCTGTCAAACGAGCCCGACGTGTCCAGTTATTCAGACAAATCACCGGCAGCCTGAGGAGAACGGAAACATGCTGATCTGACTGTGGATGACCTTCAGGCTCCACGGGACGTCACGGTCTCATCCAGCAGGGTGACTCATGTCATCTCTGCTTTTCAGTTCTGCAAATAAACTCAGTCACTTTTCTTTTCTTGTTGAAAGTCATTTTAGGATTTTGTTTTTCCATCTCTTAATTCCTATTAATCTGCTCAAATCTTGTCCCATGTCCCTGGCAGAAGAAACTTGATGGCTTCTAAATATTTACTGATTATTTTCATAAACATGCCGGTGATACTGTGTTTGTGAAACAATACGAATGACTAATACTAAAGCAGTCCGAGGTCAGATGGTATTTATTCAGTGTGATATTGTATTTATCTTTCAAGTAAAAGGTGCAGAATGAAATGTTTATGTAGCATAAATTCAAATTGTATGATAGTAATATAACTGTCACACCTAAATAAAACGATCAAGGCTTGCTTTAATTCCTACTTCTTATTTTGGTTTGTCCATCTTTTGTTTCTTTATCTTAACTAATCGTATGATAACAAACAAACTATTTGGTCTTGAGTCCTTCAGGGTGACTGTGACATGGAACAAGCGGACGGAACACAGGCTGTATCTAAAGTGACTTCAGTATCACGACTACATGCTGTTTATTTCAAGCAATAGACAAAGGAGGCTGACTCAAAGCTGCAGAAGAAGGCAATGAAGACATTATTATCTGGCTCCTCGCTGTATTTCTCTGTGGTTTTGTGTTCTCATGGGAAATGGAGTCGAAAATTCTCATGGCAGAATTGATGAGAAACCCTTTCTCTTTTCCAATCGTCTGGATTTTTCCGTCTCCTCCATTTGAGCTGAAGCATTTCGATGGTTTGCGTCTGTGTGTCAAACTCGGCCTCTGTCCTTGAAGGCAGGAGTCTTATGGCTGTGGCGAGGACCAGGCTCTGAGGCTTTCAAAATAAAAGCCCTGCACATTTTTAAAAATAAGTAATTTTTTGTTAAAACCTTCAAAATTTCTATTTGATCAATATTTAAAGGGGTCAGAGGCCATGATTGGGCCAGAGGCCATGATTGGGGCTGACCCCGATGGGCCAGAGTCCAGAGTGCGAGGTCCCGATTAAGGCTGCTTGCAGCTCTTATTAACTCTTTCAACATTCTGCTCACAAGTTCTTTTCTTAACTCTGTAAAATACTATTATTGAACGACAGAGCCTCAAGGCAGAAGTATGTCAATAAAAAGAAAACCTTCTGTTAGTGAGGATCTGTCACAGGAAAGACGAAAACGATAGGACTTTTATCTTGTAAGTGTGTAACAGGACATGTTGTTACACACTTAGAAGATACCACAATCGTTCACCTTATCATAATGTACAGCAGTAATGAAGTGTTATTTATCAGGAAATGGCTTCTGAAGATTACTCAACTATCTCAGAAAAGCAGAAAGATGATGTCCAATCACATTACATTTCTGGCACACTAGACCAGTCATTAGCTTGTTATATCACCCTTAAACCACAACAACAACAGAAACAACAACAACAACAGAAACAACGTGCCAAAGTCTCCCCAGCAGACAACGAGATCCAAGACGACACAAACAGATTTGTCAGGCAGTGTTTTGGGCTTCATGTTAATGTTGGCCTGGCTCACAATGGTTCTGCTTTCACTGTATAGAATGATGCATATACAGTGTTTGTTCTTCACCCCAGACCGAGAGCCAGAATACCAAAGGTGAAATTTGTCTGTGCTGCTTGTTGTCGTCAGAAATTCCGCCAGGGGAAAACCCTTCAGCCACACACTGCATGTACAGTACATTGACAGTGTGGGGACAGTCCAATTAAAATCCTACTGCCCTTCTTAGAATGACGCTCTTTACTACGTAGAGTTAAATTAGGGATTTACCAAAATTTTATTTTGCTATCTTGGAAAAGTAAATCAGTTAAATCCGATTATTTTCCAAACATGGAGTGAAGAAAGTCTTTCTCAATGCACTTCAAGGAAGTTTCAGAAAGCATGCGGCCTAACCTGAACATAATTAGAGTTTAAAAATAACCGCTGGGAAATAGACGCACCTTCCCTGAGAGGCGGAAATGGAATGAAGAGCTGAATAGACGGGACTAAACGCGCTCACCTGACAGTAAAAACAAACCTTATGATGAGCTCACTGATCTTTTCAGTGGAAAGCGTCATAATAAGTCTGCAGTGGGAGAAGTTACTGACCCAGTCTGGCATGCAGAGTACTGTGTTGGTGCAGGTTTGTAATAACAACGATTGTCTGGGAGGATATTTTACATCAGTACGGAAAAATATTAATTTTTAAAATACCAAACATTCTTTATTTGAAAGTGTTATTTTCCACATTTACAACAAGTAACTGCAGACTGAAGCTCCAGTAAAGTGAATTTCTAATCACCAAAAATATCAGACGTGATACAGTTTCAGGTGATCTGCATCGATTTCAGAATCTAAAACCCAGGATGAGTTTCTATGTGAACTTTGTTGATTGTATCACAATTTGAAAATATGTTTTCTCAATTGTCTGCTTTATTATACCGAACATGCAAGACACTCTCCTGCAGACACACAAACCCATTAAGGCCTGGAGCAACACATCCTCACTACTGTGCTCATGGCAGGTTCAAAACAACCCTATGTCGCTGCCCTGACTTCGAGCTTCAGTAGGTTTTGTTGCCACATTGGGTTGCTGTCTGGTAAGTGGTTGTTTGCTAAAGACCAGTAGAACAGGTACACCGCCCAATACCACGTTTATACCAAGTCCTGCATGACTGCCAAGAATGGCAATCCTTTTGCAGGAGTGTGTGTTGGGCAGGACATTGGTTGAATGGTTCCAGACTACAATTGCACTGATACCACTTTTTTAAAGACCAGTTCAGGTACTAACCTTTAACTACTTATTGATACTGAGTAATGACATGAGTACTTAGAAAATGTCATTAAGGCTATTTTATTCTACATGACGATATGCGAAGGCTATGCGTTGTCGCCTCCACACAGCCTCTTTGTCAACGCTGCTTCACCTCCAACAGCCTGGTATTGGGGCGTCCCTATTCCAGACATTAAATCAAAAAACCTAAAAACAGTGTGTTTATTAAATTCACCTAAATTGAGGAGATGCATTTTTTGGGAGGTGGAGGTGCTGAGATTTGTATCCCCAACTTTACTCAATGTGTGTTACAAGAATCAAACTCAAACAGACCCAAATGAACCGTGTGCAAATGTTCTCACAACACATCTCTTTGACAGTTGGAAACCAACCTATGCTATGCATATATTTGTGTTGTGTATATGTATTTATATACATTTCATGCAGGTAATAGCTCAAATCTGGTATTTTCTTCTAAACACAACATAACAAGATATGCATGGTTTTTCATTCAATTTAAGTTGGAGTCATGATTACCATATATATTTCTATTAATTTGTCAAAATGTAGCTCCATAGGGTGCAAATTGCTGCGGCCCCTGCTCCTTCACATTTGAAGTTTGTGGTTGCAAGGACCCTCAATCAGTGCAACACTTTAAAGTTGCAGTGCTATGAAACCATTTTTTTCTCTCTCAATAATAATAATAATAATAATAACTTTATTTATGTAGCACTTTTCGGAACACATGTTACACAAAATACTTAAAAGTAAAAACACAAACAAAAAAGTCAGGCGAGACAGAGGAGACCAGCAATCAAACAGACGGACAATCGGTCATCAAACAGATGGAAAAGTATAGACAAAAATGATTATTATTGGCCACAAAACACCACTGGCATAGGTGGCTTAAAGAGAAAGCATTAAAAAAAATAAAAGGGGCAGAATTTTATCCCCCCCCCAAAAAATGGAGGTTTCAATTAAAAGCAAATCTATAAAAGTGTTTTTTTTAAAAGAGATTTAATAGAAGTCACTGATTCTCCAAGCCTTATCTCCTCTGGCAGGTCCAGACATCTTCCATTTCCCTATCTCTCCTCAACAATCACTGTGACTGTAAAGCAGAGGCAGTCACATTGTAGGCAGACCAGCGATTAACAGAGGCCAGGTTGACTGACAGGTTAAATGTATTTGTTGGCACGAGCATTCAGCATGCCAGGTGGATGATTCCTTTATTTACTGGCACCACCATTCAAAGCAATTGTACCACCAAGGCGGAGTTGCTAATGTGAGCCTGTTTATAGCTTGCAGTTGTCACACCAGTTTGATGGTTTAGTGAGTATTCTATTCTATTCTATTCTATTCTATTCGATTCTCTGTTTTAGTTTTCAAATTTGTACATTTGCGAGACTATTCAATCTGGTCTACATTGTAAATGATGCAACAATATCACACTGTATATGTTTAATAATTGTTTAATCTCAAACTGTATGCAGACGATAACTCCCTGTGAGGTCTCAGTTCACCGCTGTGTGGCACTAATCGCCCCTCATACCGACCGGGCTCTTTAAAAGGGGGCGTTCCCGCACTGGGAGGCGCTCGAGGAGCTCGAGCCTAGGCGGCGGCAGGAGCAACCCGGCGGCTTCAGTCACCGTGGAGGAGTACTTTAGCGGGGACAGTCGTCCGGGCGCTCGGGGCTGCTGCGGTTCGTTCTCCCGGGAGGTTCTTCAGGCCGGGATGCTCCTTTTCGGACAGCCTTCTCTCTAAACCCAGCTGCGTGTGGACCGACGTTAGACCGCTGGAGGAGTCCGATGAGCCCGCAGTGTCCCCGGCTGTAGTAACGTCTCTTTGTTCGCTTCCCCTCCACCATGGATCAGTCGGACCGGGAGCGCAGGTCGGACGACGAGGAGGAATATGACGAGGAGCAGGTCGACCCCAGAATCCAGGTATTTTACTCTTATTTAAAACCTTTCAAATAATTTGAATGTTATTCCATGTCTGTATTTCATAAACGGTTAATTGTCGCTCGGCTCGGCTGCCTGTCTGCTCCTAGCATGATGCTGTCTCACTCACTTTCATTGTTTGGTTGTTTTTTTTAATGACTATGAAATTAAACTGCTATTTTTATTTCACAATATATTTTTTAAGTGACATGAATGGGACATGGATGAGTAATGCAAGCTCCTACTTGCTTTATGAAAGAAATAACACACCTTATTGTTCCCATCATCACTGTGTTTGTCCAATAAATACATTAAATACACAGATTATATCCATTTTTGTGTGTTTGTAGCTTAGATGTAGATCACATTATATGGTCAGGTAATATGCAAAACTAGGAGACGTGTTCAGTGTATTTTAGTGAGATTACACCTTTTTTAATCTACAGTAACCTCATTTTTAATGCATAAATCTTAATCCAGAGCAGAAATTATGCAAATGAGCTGATCAAGAAGCTTGTAATATCAATAAGTCAATCAACCATGTAAGCAAATGATCATAAAAAACATTTCAAATTATTTAATGATGTGATAAAGTTGTCAACTGTTAAATATCTTGAAATGATCCATCACCATTGCATCCATCTTTTATACTTTGGTATCCGACTCCTGGACAGGTCGCCAGCCCCCCCACAGCAAACACAAAGAGACACAAATCACACAGACATTTAAAAATACATGCAATTTATGGTCACAAATTGGGGTTTAATAAATCTCTTTGAGCCATGAGAGAAAACTGGAGAACCCAAAGCAAAAACCCGTTCATACAAATAGACCACCAGACCTGAACCAAGACCTCCTCCCTATAAGACAAGAGTGAAAACCATTAAACCCTTGTGGACGCACCTGATCGGACAACTACAAGAGACAAAAGAAGATGTCTCAATCCAGTTTGTCTGTGTGAGATGGCAACAAAAGAAAAAGTTGGATTGTCACATCTGTGTGGCCCCAGATTTTTTTTTCTAACTTTAGTGGAAATTATTTTGTTGTTGTTGTTTGCTTCTTTATCAAATGCCCAAAGTTTGGGGATTATCCATTTAAGTATCAGAAGAATAAGGCAGCACTCCTCTTCATTGCTTTAACACATAAAAATCACTTGTTTTATATCTACGAGTTATTGCACATAATTGAATGTCTGGCTGTTGTTCTGTCCCCCTGTGACCCTTTTAAAGTGACGTTCTCTCCTCATTCTACCGGCTCTGACCAAAGCAAACCAGAAAAGAGACACTTTGTTTGTTTGTTTTCCATTGAAGTGAACCAGTAATTCATGATAGAAATGGTTAAAAACTACAGAAAAGTCTGGAAAAAAAAGTCTTTAAAAGCCATGTAGTCTAGAAGAAATCTAGTTTTGGTTTGTAGGAACGTTGACCCTGATCAGGAACTGACTAATATCGTCACTGTTCTGGTGATTTAGCGTTTTTTCTTTTAAATGTAACTTGTATTTACAGAGTTACAAACGGCACAATTTATGCTACTTTAGTGTGACAAGATTTGATGCTGAGTCCTTTATGTAATCTGTCTTTTTATATATATATATACATATATACTCTGAAATCCCCGGTTTTCCTCAGTTAATATTTCAATATTTCGTGTTGCAGAAACCCTCTGATTATATCATCAAGGTCAGAGTTTGCTGCACTGGTGATGATTTATTGAGTGTACTCTGATTTGTGCGTTTATGGTGTAACTTTGTCTCAGAAAAGAACATTTTAGGTCTAATCACCCCTAAGAAATACTAAACCCACACGATCACATATTAATTCTGTTCAATAATCAACAGTCACTATTTGATCTTAGAAGCAACTGAACCTTCCTGATGTTTTAAATACTTTATACAAGAATGGCCTCGTCACTTCTGCCTGTAAGATTCTGTTTCTTTAAAACTACAAACTCCTCCAACATTTCAGATAGCAGCATGAATATTTTCACATGTGATTGAGTCCAGATGTTGACTCTCCCAGGTGTTGGGTTCCAGGACGTTCTCCTCCTCTACAAGCTGCTTCACCCCTCCGTTGTTCCTTCTCTTTCAGGGGGAGCTGGAGAAACTCAACCAGTCCACTGACGACATCAATAGATGTGAGATCGAGCTGGAGGTCAGTCTGAAATGTTAAGAAGCGTACTTTAAACTCGTTTCACGGTTTTGTGTTATCAAACAGCGTGTCAGCTGGGGGCTGATGGAGAAGACTTTACTGCCGTCAGCAGTTAGGACTTCGTATTGGTGCCCGACCTCTGCCAGGCGGAGATGGTGACAGTCTGTGAAATCAGTGTATCTGCTGTGTTTGTGAGTCATCTCTGTCTGCAGATGCAGCATTTTCTTTATTGGCTTACAGCTGGACTTTTAATTGTAGTTCAATAACAGGTTCACAATTCATTTTATATCAGCAGATTTAATCATTAAGGTAAGAAACACTGACATACAAAGCTTTAATCCGATCAAGTAACGTTCCCATACAAACATGAGCAGGTTAAATCTGCACCCGAGCAGAAAGTAATGCTCTGAAGCAGACCACAATCTCACCGAGGCTGTCGAGGTTGTTCCAGTTGCATAACTGATCTTTGAATCCCATTAAAACTCGCCTTACATTTATGTAGGTCAGCAGTGTTCAGTGCAGCTTTATAGGCGTCACAGTCCAAAGTCTCGGCGCTCTCCAGGGTCTGAGCTGTATGGATGGTCTCCTCATCTTTAGCTCGAGAAATGGCATTAGAGAATATTTTTTAATTCATAGATCTGCTGTTTATGACAAGGAATACGTTAATAGAATCGAAGGGACTGGCATACAGGCCTTTGGACCCCTCAGGCTCAGACACAGTTGGTTCTTTTTAGTTGGTGATCACACGTTAAAACCACGTATTTTTATTTAAAAAAACACAAATCTTTTATTTCATTGTATCTTTCTTTTGCTTTATGGATTCAATACTTGTACTAAATACTTGAACTGTATTTGTTGCCTTTCTTTTGTTTTTTGACTGAGAAGTCTTATTGGAGAACATTCTGAATCCAGAGCTCTTGACGACACAACCGTCCAAGTTGCTCGTTAAAAATCGTTTGTTGTGTTGATCCTTGTGTTCCACAGCGCAGGGCACTTTTATTTCTCCCAAACTTAATGTTTTGGGGACCTGGTGTTTACGATTGGTTGGAAGTAGTTTGGTTTTGCTTTTCCATTTCAGAAAAATGTCTCTTTCCGACGGCAATGTTTTTGATGACGATCGCAGTACATTTTAGAAAACTTACGTTTTCCCTATTTAGACAGACGCAGGCTGGCGTGTTTTCAAAACGTTGCACTCAGGTAGTCATTTTCTAAAAGTGATGCTTTCAGTGACTTCCAACGCGTTGCGCAGACGAAGAATCAGAACACAATGAAAAGTTTGCCGTTTTCATTTGTAAATGTTGCTCAATTGCAAAAACGATTGCTGCTCATTTCTTCGAGGGCCAAAATACGATCAGATCACCAATCGGCACAACACATGCAGAGTGCATAATGTAGAAATTGATTCGATGTGATCAGTTTGTTTCCATCAAGTATACTTCAGTGTTCCCATTTGCAGTGGTCAGTATTTATTGGAAGTGGTTGATGGGGAAAGAAGAGCAGACCAGGGATGGAATCATTGCTGGTCAAGTCTCATTGGTGCCAGACAGCACAGCACACTTTCACAGGTCTAGTGGTAAACAGGACTTTACAACAGGGACCGACACAATATCAAACATATTATCTTAATATTATGGCTGATTAGTATCTTTTCATTTAGCAGAGTCATCTACTGTCGAGTGTCAAGCATCAGTGGATTCATTCGGGGAATGACTGGCTTTTATTGAATGTGAACCCTCTGAAATGTTTGTGATGCTTCAGACTGTATCCTATACCAATAATGAGCTGCTTTGACAGCCTCGCAAATATTAAGGAGATATTCCGCCTTGACGGTAGTGACGCAAATGCGATTTAATTTATCAAACCGCCACAAGTTGAGGATGTTCTGCCAGAGGTTGTAACTCTGTCGAAGCAGGAGTGCGTCACAGTGTCAGCCTCCGAGCCCCGGGTGGGAGGACAAAGACTCTGCACTGCAGTCTGCATCAACATCAGGAAACTGGAGTGAGGGCGACACTCAGACGAAAGGACAGAAGCAACAAGGATGTATGCTGGAGCTGTTGGGATTAATTGCTCCGAGCTGTTTCTCATTATGGCTTAATGTACAGAGTTGTAAACTGACATGTTTCATATTGCAGTGACTCTGTCGTCCAGAGCCTTTGGTTGAAAATGGAACAATTGATAAGGTTGAATTTCAAAACCGCATTTAAGAAACATTTTCAGACATTCAAGGGCAAAATAGTCACAAGTCCTTCCCTCCAAAGTTGATTGTCGGCATTCAGTCACAGCTCATTGTCTCTCTTTTATATTAGGACTCATCAAAGAATGAACGGGAGCTACTAATGCATGGAGATGCTCTCGTTCTGCTTTTCAAAAACCAATAGTTTCAGGCCCCCTTTACACGACAACTTTTCAAGTGAAAACGCATAGTTGAACTCGTTAAATGTTTTTAACGAGTTCAACGTTTCTAATCAATTATTTAAATTAACTCCTTATTTTTGCCAGCACTCGCAAACAGACACACAAAATGCAACGAAAGTTTAGCATCTTCACTTGAGATCGTTTTCGTGTTAACGGCCCCGAGAGGACCGAAAACCAGCCAGTGAAACCTTCAGTATTAGATTTACGTTCCCTTAAATTGACAGGCAATGTTGTTTTCTTTCATTTTAACAATGGACAACTTGTTTACTGAGCAGTGTCTTGATAACCTTAAAATGTTGTGGGTATAGAAAACAATCTCCTCTCATCTATTCCTTCTACTTACTTTTTAAGTTTTCAGACTTGTTTTTCTGCGTCTTGGTGTTTTTGGTGTTCTGATTAAAAAGACTTGTTAACGTTCATGCCGATTTCAGGGCTGGAAACGTTTCAGAGACAGAAGTCTGAGAAATTCCCCTTGATGAAGTGGACAAACGAGGCTCTGTGAGATGAAAGTTTGCTTCTTGACATTTAATGAAATTGTATCGGAAAATAATGTTTCACGGGCTGCTCTAATCACATTGACTGTGGTCTGTTTTTCAGTGTGTTTATCAGGACAGCCTTGCTTTCGGGAAAACTGTTTCAACTGTGCTTTACCCATTTTCTCATTGAGACTGGTTGTTGTGGTTCTCCATATTTTAGTTTAGGTTGAGTTCTAGTTCAGGCAGCAATGGAGCAAGTTTCAGTTCCTCAAATAAGAACTTTACAGGCTATGAGTGCAACAGAGGTCAGAAACAAGAACACACTGTCCACGAATCCATTTGTAAAGAAAGCTATGCAGTTTCTATGTTGCGCAAGAACGTGCTCTGTAAAAACAGTTTATTTCCATTTTTACTTTGTACGTTGTCCAAGAATAAAATCCAGCGCCGTTTTTAGGCCCTTTTTACAACATTTCAAGTGAAAATGCATCACTTTTGCGCTTTTTCGTTTCCGTAAAGCTTCACATTTACATCACAATGTTTTGAAATTGATGCCCGTTTCTCTGTAAATGCGAGATGCTGAAAACAATGTAGTTTTCATATTGAGCCACGAGTGGGTGCTGTTGGTTGCGCTCAGAGAACAATGCTCTCTAAACATTAACAATGGGAGAACACGGATGACCAAGTTGGATTGTTATTACAGTGACTGTCAAAATAAAAGTACCAAGTCCCAGGAGAATATGGACTGGGAGTCACAACACTCTGGAGGAGACATTGTTCCGGTTGTCCATCTACTGAGCATGTGCAGAACTATTGACTATGGCCGTGGTGGGCATGAGCAGTAGCAGAGTTTCTCTATGGAGCCCGAGCGTTTCCAGAAAGTTGTGGGTTTTTCCCTGTTTACACGGCGATGGAGTCGTAGCATTTTCAGAAAGTTCCAAAACGCCATAAATGTTTTCTGCTTCCACTTGAAAATGGTGTCGTGTAAACAAGGCCTTAGTCAACTGCTTTATTTGTCAAAATCCTCCGCAGAACCGTTTTCACATGAGACCATCCAGTCTGAATTTACTTATTTACTAAGTGAGGCTTTGGCAGACCTCTGTCGTTGCCTATTCCTCGCAAAGCTTTCATGAGGGTGTTTGAATAGTAATTGAGTTCACTTGTGTTGCACAGTTTTACAGCTTCAGCAGTCTCAACACTCTTTACATGATTAGTCATAAACACACAGCCATGCGTACATTTCCACACCAAAGTGCACACTCATCATTTGGAGAAACTTGAGGACACTCAAGGACACTTCTTCAGATGTTCAGGGATCCAACCATCAGCATTACCTGCAGAACCTGAAAAATATCATGATCATTGAGGAAATATAAGCTTTATGAAGTTTATAGAATACATACAATAAAGCTCTTCTCGTGAACATGCCAGTTTCTTCAACCCGTACTGAGGTTTTTCTTCCTTTTCTGTCCGTCTTTTCATCAGGATGCAAGGCAGAAGTTTCGCTCCGTTCTGGTGGAGGCCACTGTGAAGCTGGATGAACTGGTGAAGAAGATTGGGAAGGCTGTGGAGGAGTCCAAGCCTTACTGGGAGGCCCGCAGGCTGGCCAGACAGGTTAGTGTCTGGAAAGGGGATGCATGATGAGAACCTTCAGATGTTTGCTTGCCTCTGCCCAGAGGACAATACTTTTATTATTTCCATGATGCACCTGATTGTTGACGGAGAATTGCTCACACAGTGACCCATGTGTTGCCTGGTTTTGGGACAGGTCCAACTCAGCCGTTAAGACAAAGTCCTCATCCCGTTAAGTTAAAGAAATCTGAAGTTTTCAGTCTTGAGATGGGCACTGCACCTCGTTCAAGATTGGATGCTTGCCAATCAACTCAAATACCATTTGATTAATTACCTTTCAAGCCTGTTTTTTGAATAGCAAGTCCAGTTATAGTGGCTAATTATCAAAGTGCCCTTTGTTGCCTCACTTGTTTTTCATCATGGAGAATTAAAGGTCAAACCAAGATTTATCTTTTCGGTTCCCAAGTTTGAGACTCGGTTTACTTCAAATTTGGGAACTCTTGGTGGATGAGATGGTGACAGGAAGTTTATGGGACGATGAGCTTGTCCCCCTGCAGGTGCTTTGCTTGGACTAGTCTTCTGTGGTCCTATAATTATGTTTCATTGGTTGTCTTCCTTTTGAGGAGACCTTTCTCTGTCTTTTTAGATATTCCTTATAGACATTGGAGGATATCTATTTGATCCTGAAACATAATCTGTTTGAGAAATCCGTCAAAGCCTCAGCTAATAAAAAAGGTGGCTTATGCAACCCTTCCAGACTGAGCTCACTTCCCTTTACTATCCTCTCCGGAGTGTGTCTACGTGATGTGTGTGCATAAAGTGAGAGAAGCCACCTGCACACCTCACTGAGAGCCACGCAGCTGTAAGTGTCCAGCACAGCGATCGACACTGAAGCCTTTATTATGTTGTAATGTGGCACTCTGCCTCTTGACACGGCTCATTTAGGGAGACTTTCAGCTGTATGCACATTCTATAAGAGATATCATAGCTGTTAATATGAAGGGCAGGGTGTCTCTGTGCTTGAGGACAGCCGACGTAGAAAGAGCTTCTGTAAATTCACACCACGATTGGACTTCCCATTTCTCAAGTTTGTGTGTGTGTGTGTTGTTTCCTCTACCCTTAACAAATGGGCTTCATGACGGTTTACCTCTACAATATAATTTCAATTTCCATGTTACCCAAATCATAGTACTAAAGAGTTCTGTGTAGCGATGCTCCCAATACCATTTTTTAAGGGTCAGTACTAACCCTTAGTCGAGTGCCAATAAAGGTAATTATTAAATGCCATAAAGCCTAATTAGTACTTTGTACACAAACGATGTGCGAACCACCTCCACACAGTCTCTGCGTTGACTCCACGATCTCTGTTATATTTTGTGGTTGTGGTGCATCCAATGTCACAGCAGTAAATGTTGCTGGGGAAACTGAGCGCAGGATGTGCATCACATAATTATTCTGGTTGTCTTTTCTCATCTGCTGGTTCACCGTTATCTTTAGCGTTTGTTTTTGTCAGTGTGCATGTGGGGGTGACTTGACTTCATGCTTTACACATCATGTTTATGCCTTTATTTTGTCTCCAAAATGGAGGAGATGTCCATCTACGTGCGCAGGTGTAGTAGGACTGTTTACTACAGCAGCTGTGGTGCACTGCACAAGTAGCTGTGTTTCAGAAAAGTTGAGTTGTAGTTGAGTGTTTTCAAGACGTTGCGTCATCAGTGGCTCCGAGCGCCGTTATCAGTCACACAAAACGCAACAGAAGTTTTCACTTGAAAACATTGTCCTGTAAATGAGGCCGTCACAAATCACTAAAACAATATGGCCTCAGTGCGGCACAGTTTTTATTTTAAAGCATGAAACTTGCTGTTGCTATGTTGTGTAATTCATGCAAACCAAGAAAGGATATCTGTGCTGGAGAAGAAAGGTAATCAAGCTCATTTTATGCTTATATTCCAGAACGACGCACCCTGCTGTTTTCCAATTTTGTCTTTACTAATTCAGGCCATTATCTCTTCTTACCTGACAGTTACTGGCCTGGATGGTAATGTGGTGGAAATGAATTTGGCAAGCAGAACTTCACACTCTTCCATTGTTTCTGTGTTGTTTGCTGTGCCTGCGCTTCATGTGTTTGGTTAAAACATTTATTCAAAGACCTTATTTATCTCCCACTGCCAGGTTTTCTCAGCAGGTCTGAGATTTGAGATCAGAGCCTTGAAAGTCCCAGCCAGCCTTCCTAAACTCACTGTAGCTCAACCGACGTTCTGCCTGCTTGCTGTCTGAATGCCTCCCAGGGCAGATTTTGCTCTTGTTCTGCTTTATACCAACAGAAAAAGATAAACATCTCTTTTTGGGGAGCCAGTTTTGTTCTGCTCCTTGATCTTCTCATCATTTGTCTCCCTGAGCTCCTCGCCTGCTTCAATGCTGCCGTTCGCTTTGTCTTTTACTCTCATACAACAGAGATTCAGGAGATTTTTGGTTTAATAGCTGCTTTGTGTTTGTTTTTGTCTGTGTTCAATATTTAGTTGCAGTCACCTTCTTTGACATTTTAACACAATGTTTGTTCTACTAATGTGAAGATTACCTCTTAGAAAGCCTGTGGGCCAGATTCTCTCCGACACACCCACTCTCACCAACATTCAAAAGTATTACTCCATACAAGTTAGGATTTTCTTTAATGTATGAAAATAAAATTTTGACAACCTTTGTGAAGACAAGGTTTTGGACCACCCAATGGGGATCTGGACTGCAGCCTGGAAATCCACTGAATGAGAGGATGGAGCAGGATCCGTCAGAGATGGGAAGATGGGAATTGTTCATCCAGCCGTTTGCTTCTTGGCATTTCAAACTATCATTGGCATTTCTTTAACAAGACTCCAATCCTTTCACTCCTCCGTTGACATTTAAAAGGTGTACTTGTAGTGATGTGCTGTGATACATCAAATGTTTCTCAGAACAGATGGTGGGAACGCTTTTGGAACCAAAATAGAACCGAAGAAAAGCAAGAGCAGCTGCTTGTTTCTCTGTGAACATCTTTTTTCTTTTTTTTCTCACTTTGTTTTTAATGACTAATAAAGCCGTTTCCAGCTGGAGAATCACAGCTCCTGACACAGTAGGGCAGACACACATGCAATCACCTTGATGTCTTTTTTACTTGAATGATTCGCCAGCTAAAAATACCTGGAATGAAAAACACAGGGCTTCATTGTGTCTGCCCTCAGTCCTCATGAGGCCTCATGGCCGCCTCGCCTCAGCGTGACGTTTGAGAGCTTATTAGTCGACTTCAGAAGTGTTTTGAAGATGTTGTTGTTGTTGTTTCAAGCCCTGTGAGACCACAGAGCTGTCTGTCCAGGCCATAACCTGCCTGTTACCCACTGAAACAAGAGAAATCACAATCTAATGGTTGACTTCATATCATGAGTGAAATATCTTTTGGTTTTTAGCTGATGGTTGGAAGGAACAGAACCGTTGTCTCATCTCTCGACTACTTTGTTTTTCCTCCCTTGGATTGCATCACCTCAGTTCAGCTTTGTTTTTTCTCCATTAGAACAGTGTGCAAACATTACTTGATATTCTCTGTGACTCTTTATTTTGTTTACCAGTTCATACAGTCCTTCTCTTTCTCTCTTTGTTCCCTCTGCTTTTGATAAGGACCAAATAATTTGCAGTAGCAGGCGGCGCCCAGGGAGTAGCTGCTGTGGCGGATGGAGACAAATGACTGACTTTGACCTTGAGTCAAGATAAAACACAGACTGCATAATTCTGAGAGTGCTGGTAAAACCACATTTGCATATCAGCCATCTTACTGGCAGCTAATGACTCATAAGGGAGACGTTATGCAGAACAAGAACAATAAGAGGTTCTCCATAAAGCTGCCTGCAGGAATCTAAAAAGACAGCAAGATGCTCATTAAGATTAAAGAGCATAAAATAATTAAGAAGTCTCCTCCAGTATTGTTCCACATTGTATTTATTTGTGATTATGAGCTTGGTCATATGAATTAAATTCACTTTTTCTACAGCGTACTTGCTCACCTGTCTAATCCTAAGCCCCCTGCTGTTGGAACATTGATTCACTTCTGAATAAGACTGAACTTTAAAGTTATTGTAAAAAGAATTAAACAAATGCTGGGAAGATAAATAAGCAATCGACACAAAACTCAAAAGAAGTTTGAGTGACACAAGTCAAGAAAGGATATTTTGAAATAGAAATTTACATTTTTCCAACTCTGAAACCAATTTAATCTTTTTTTTCTGGCAACTAATTGACCAGGTTGTCTAATTAGAGTGTTATTTGTATTTGGACAATTGAAAGCACACAGTAATAAGAATGTGAGGTTAGAGTTGACTTTGTTGGGGAAAATGTGGAAAATTACCTCGTTCTGGCTTCTGAAATGAAAACCTCTGTTCCGTCTGTTAATGACCACTTCTTTGAGGTAAAAGAAGAAGAAGAATGTTGAAATATTTGCTAAAGTTTGTCATTGAAAACCAAGCTGTGGCTCGGTTGGTAGAGCAGGTTATCTTTCAATCACAACGTTGTCGGTTCAATTTCCCGTTTTGCCCTGTTCATCTGTCGAAGTCTCTTTGGGCAAGACCCTCAGGCACCTTTTTAAACGACCTTTTAAAAACTTTCGTTTGTGTTTTGGAGTTTGTTTGCTCTGTGCTCGGAACCACTGCAAGTGCAACTTTTTGAAAATGTACACCACAGCCATCGTAAATAGTTCTCCTGCACATGCTCAGTAGATGACTGTAACCACAAGGTTTTCTCCAGAGTGTCATGACTCTCAGTCCATATTCTCCTTGGACTTAGTTTTATTTTGACCGTCATCGTGATAACAATCCAACTTGGTGGTTTGTCCATTAGAATGTCCGTGTTCTCCCAGTGCCAATGCTTATGGTGTAATGTTCACGGCGCTCATGTGTCTGATTTCATTACATAAACAAACGGCACCAACACGTTGTCTAACCTGCTGAATGTCGATTTTAGTGTTTTTGCTGTTGACACGTAAGCGTGAAACATTTCTGAAATGAAATCACAAAACTATCTTTTCACTTGAAGCATTGTTGTGTAAACGTGGCCACAATGCTCCTGATTTGTAAACAACATGCATGGAAACTGTCGCCATTGGTGCTTCGATGAGAGAATGTATGTCATATTGCGTAGCTTTCAGACAGCTGAAGTAGTCTGTTTTGTTGAGCTGGTATGATATTGGTTAACAGCCGGAGTCTGTGAGTCACAAGTTCAACCAAGTTTATAAAGTGCTTTGTGACTTTGCTTGTCTGAGCATGTCCAGTGAGTGTGGTGACTTCGTTAGAATGAATGCATTGAGGTGTGAAGTGTCGCTGTCTCTGAAGGACACTTCAAATGGAACCACTAAATGTTGCATGAGGCAAACGTGCACCCTCTCCTTAGGAAGCCGGTGTCTCTGGACATTAATTTAAATAGTTTTTAGCTCCCCGTTTCCCCTTTTCAACTTGCTGGTGAGGGGTTGTCAGGTGGGTCCAAAAGTAAAAAAAAAAAAAAAAGACTTCCCGATGACCGTAATTGAGGAAGTGGGTCAGGGCGATGAGGCTGAAAAGTTTGCAAAGTGATTGCTCGAGTGCACATCACTTCAACGAGGCACGTTTTTAAGTGCTGACTCTAGTGAGATGGAACAGAGCTGCTGAATCTTGAGTTAAACTTTCAGAAGTGGTTTTTTTTTTTTTCAAAATATTATCAAATATGCATCAGGTTCAGTATTTATTCCACCTCACCTCTCAAGACTCAACTGGATGGAATTAAAGTAACAACCACATGCAAGCACCTGAAACCGGTAATAAGATCCATTAAGTGAAAAAAGGTCCATGTTTAGTGTAAATTAATGTATTTTTAGGTGGTTGTAGTTATTCCACTTTTAATCCAAACAACTCCTCTTCATCAACTCATTTTTGTGTTTTCGTTTTAGAAAAGTTTCACCTTTTCTCAGCAAAGGCAGAAATGCTGAAAATGATGTCGTTTTCATGTTGGGCAACTCGTGGGTGCTATTGTTTGTTTTTGTAATGAAACCCCACATACATGCGCACAGAGAATACGCTGTAACTATTATCACTGGCGTGTACACAGAAATTTGAATGGACATGTGTGCTAGAAATGTTTTCGTTGTCTACTAAAGCATCGTGTCCATGGAGTGTTTTCGAAAAATTCACCTTGGGGGCCGTTTTCAGAAAGTTTCATTTTCAGAGCACATTTGTCATGTAAACATCCCGAATCACTTGAAAACGTCGTGGAAACTGACCACCAGTTCTTCTTCATAAACGTGACAACTCCAAAATCTGATTAAAACAAACAGCAGCACCATCTACTGTCCTTCGCTGTCAGTTTTCAGTTTTGCTGATGTCTGTAAAGTGAGCGAGGGGGAGGGGGGAGGGGGGGGGGGGGCGGGCGGACGGGGGGATAGATGGAGTGGGGATGTCCGTCAGGCAAGATGGCAGATTGAGGACAAGATGAGAACTCAACCTATTTGGATGTAGGGTGAAGGACTGAGCAGTAAATTTACCAATAAGGGGACAAGTTTAAGGAGATTTTCTGTGATAAATCTGATACTTATTTTTGAACAAGTCTGCTTCCAGGCCACAGAGAATGGGACGCATAATATTCTCAGTCTATTGCAACTCAAACAAATCACACATTTCTCACAAAAATCCTCAGTGTAACACGTATGCCTTATATTTTTATCTCACACTTAGTTTAACTCATGCTGTTTAGGACTCATCAAAAGTGAGATGATTTACATGAGATCAAATTGTTTACAAATAATCTGGATGATTTGGGCTGGGTTCACTGCTCTTATTAATGGCTGGAGTGTCATTATACTGTGAGCCCTTCTGGGTTGACGTTAACCGTGACCGTCGCTCCCTGATGTCGGCTGTGGCGTTTTCCTCCGGGACCATAAGGACAGTCAGCCGGAAGAGATTTCGGGATTAGTGATGGAAAAGCAAAGTGAACTGAACGAGCAAATCCCTCGCTGAGAGGAAGATCATACGCACGTTTGGAAAGGAAGATTTTCTGCAGCTGGCAGAGAAAGCTGTGAGAAAAGTGCAAAGGGGGAGGTGTGGAGGAAAAGGAGGCGAGTGAGAAAGCAACAAAGACATGCTTGGCTGAGGAGGTATAATTGTTTTGGCTCTGTTAGCAGCAGGCTGTTGGGAAGGAGGTTTAGGTGAAGCTGTAGGGAACGCCACTTCAAATATCCCACCTGATCTTTTTAATTAAAGCATTACTGAAGCTTTTGCTACTGTGATTTTCTAGTTGTTGAATCATCATAATCCTATAACTGTAAGTGTTGGGCTGCTTAGACTATCTTAATATTAAAACTGACAAGTAGAGCTGTTTGGAAGATGCAGATCTTCAACAAAGCAAATTTAAATATCAAGTCTTCCATTATGAACAGAAACTGCTTTGAAAGCCGGACAGAAACACTGAGGAGCCAATGCTGTCAGATATTTTGTTATGTAATACATAACGACATTAAGTTTAGGGAATGACTCATTAAACTATTTTCTCACCCCCATCGACTGTCTTTCAGGCTTTCAGTCTCCTCTAACTATTCTCATTCTCCTCCCTGCTTTCTGTTCATACTGAAATGTGCCCAGCAGTCAGTGCAGTTGCACCACAGAGGGATGGCAATGATGGATGGACTGAAATGAATGAATTGATTGAAGGATGGAGGTGTGTGTGTGTGTGTGTGTGTGTGTGTGTGTGTGTGTGTGTGTGTGTGTGTGTGTGTGTGTGTGTGTGTGTGTGTGTGTGTGTGTGTGTGTGTGTGTGTGTGTGTGTGTGTGTGTGTGTGTGTGTGTGTGTGTGTGTGTGTGTGTGTGTGTGTGTGTGTGTGTGTGTGTGTGTGTGTGTGTGTGTGTGTGTGTGTGTGTGTGTGTGTGTGTGTGTGTGTGTGTGTGTGTGTGTGTGTGTGTGTGTGTGTGTGTGTGTGTGGTCAACGCGTCTCGGGAGCCGATCTGACAGAAGATTGTGGTTCGTTTCATTTTGTACTTTGACAGCGCCTGAATAATCAGTGTGGGTGTGTTTTGCACTTTATTAAATAGGGAGTTAGAGAAACACACACACATTGAGAAGTTGGTCATAGTGTTGTTGGCAGCATATGGGGGGGGAGAAAAAGTTGTCATGAATAAAAAATGAAACTTCAAAGAGAGTTCAGGCCTTTATATTTGCACATTTCCACCGAGCTGCACAGTCATGGTTTCCATGGACTGTGAACTGTTGGACTTAAAGGAAGTTGTTTTTTTTCAAGGAACTCATAAGTGTGTGTGCGCTTTTTGTGACCTTAAATTGCAAAATCATTGCAAGATCTGTCCTGGCCCATGAATATGCATTCAGACTTCCCAGTAACAAAGAAAAAAAATCAGAGGTTTTTGCCTTAAAATTAAGACAAGGGTCAGAAAATGTCTAACAAATAAAGTAATTTACTGATAACAAAATGAACATCTTGACTCATAACACTCATCTTCTATTTAATTACATATTCAAGCAATCAACACGATATCTGTTTACAGATTAAGTAAATGGCTTTGAGTGGTTTGTTGAGAGCCAATGTGCCACATGGAATTACCCAAACAGACGTGAAACAAACTGAGCCAGGTTACAGCTACTGTATTCAAATCCCAATGAGGGCAGGTAGGTTCACCTGCATACCCAGCGCAGTAATAGAACTGTCAACATAAAAAACATACCATAGATGTGACTGATCAAAGTACAGCCAAGGTACAAAAAAAAGCTCCTCATAATTTTGAGTCATTTCGGGATCATTGGAAGATGTGAAACACCGGCTCGTTATGGTTACAAGTTTAAATCCAGACAAGCTCAAACTGTCTGTGCTGAAAGATTAACTTGGCTGTTTGCAGTCTTCTCGCCTGACCAGAGTTTTAACGTTGGTTTTACAGCTTTTCCCCCTTTATTGTTCGTCTTACACTCAGAAAAACCGTGTCAGAGCTGCTTTACTGGATTTTCACATTTGTAACACTCGTTAACAACAAGACCTTACATTAATGTACCAACAGCCAACACTCAGTGCCTTTAACATTTTCGAAGAATGACCACTTACTCTAAATTCACTGAATCAGGCAGGAAATCCCTAGAAATTATAGGCTCATAAGTACAGTGTGTCTTTTCTCTTTTCGGTAATTCGGCAGAAATATTCTGAGCATCTCATGAAACAACATTCCCTATTTAGAGCCAGTATCACGATGGATGTTTTTTCTGTCAAACAGATTTTAGTTCAGGGATCACATTCAGCCCAATTTCATCTTCAGTAAAACAGAGCCAGAATAACATTTAGATTCACACTGTAAAGTTTTTCTTCATTGTGGTTCAGAGTATATGGGATGAAATTATCTAGATTTTCCTAAAACTAATCAATTACTACTGAAAAGGACTACAATCTCAACTTAAAGCCAATTTTAATGAAACCTTCTTGTGCAAAATACAGTGACATGTCCAAGAAACGTGTCCTATAGCTGTTGCATTTTGCATTTTTGTTTTCTAACAAACTCACCCTGGCAGCATGGCATTTTTTATTTATTTTTTAATATTCTTTAAAATCTTTACTATTTGCTTGGTTGTTTGGAACGATTGGAGCTTCTGCAGGCCGGTTTTGTCCCACGGGCCTTATGTTCGACACCCCTGGTCTAGAAAGTCACATAACTGTGGCAGTCCCACGTTGAAGGCTTGATGTATCTGGGTTAATTTGCCTCTAAACAAGCGTGTGGTGGACATCACAGGCTGAGGCCTCCTCTCTGAAGCCGACGTCCTCCATGGCTCATTCAGGCCTGTTACGTATCTGGGTCAGTCGGAGTTGGTTGATCCCTCCCTCTTGATAAACAGCAACATGGAATTGAGATTTGCTGGAGTTATCTGGGCACACAAAAACAAAAAGGATGTCATGCTAATCAAGTTTGCATAACACTCTGCCCTCATGTCTAATAGACACTACTGTCTCAGACTGGGACGTATATATACAGAAAATAACAAAAGATATAAAATCACATGTTCGGGAAAGAAATTCAAATCAGGTCACTGTGAAAATCTGGTTTGTATCTTAGATTAATGAGTTATCTGATTATTCTTGAAATAAACTCTCTGACTTATTGTGACAATCAAGAAATGTTTAAATCTTTTCTCCCATGAATGAAGGACAAACACATTCGTAGAAACGTGTCTGATGGGAGCCAATGGCTGACAAAAGATTCTAAAGTCTGAGCATGTCGTGTTGGCTGCTTCAGAGATGAAGTGAAGGTCAACGCAAGCCTTTTATGATCTAAAGGCTCATTTCTCCTGAATGTCTTTCCTACGGCAGCCCTGGCGGATGATGACTCCTGTTCACTGTCCTCCCCTCTGCCTCGCCACTCTTCCTCCTCATGTGGTTTGACCGATAAAAGGCTCTGAAGGCCGTTACAGGAATGTCATTCAGCTACAATGAACCACTTTCTTTGCCTTGGAGTGCTGCTACCATTGCAGGGCAGTTTAGTCAGTACATTCATTTTGAATATTAAATGCTAAAGTACACATCGAACAAGTCTGAACAAAATGCTCCGTTTTGGTGTCGACTGAGGAAACACTGCAGGTCATCACACCACAGCTGTAGTGACTAGTAGTTGTGCACATGCTCAGTAGAGCCAATGTTTCCTTTGTGGTATGAGTCCACATATTGAAAGTTTGTCGTGTAAATGGGATTTAAGTTGATACCAGCCTTAGTAAGAGTGTGCGAACCCTGGTGTTATTGCTGCTTCACTGCCGTCCATATGGACCATTTCCATGTCAAACTAGCTTGAGAAGTAGGTCTCTTAGGCGTGGAACGTACTCTTGTGGCTCAATTAAAGTCAGATTGAAGTCTGAATGCCGCACAGATCAAACGCAGATCGTGACTTACTTTAGCAGCTCCTTCCTCTGCAGTTTATAGTAATTGATCTACATCATGGAGGAATTCTGCTGTTTTACACTCGTATATCTTCATGCAGCATTAATAAATGTTTTCCAAAGAGTCTGATGGAAAGCTGTTGCCTGGTTTGACTTTGCGAGAATACCATTGTGACAATCCTCCGCTGTGAGCGTCGGTCTTCTTCCAAGGTTTTCTTTCAACGTTTCAACAAGGCACGTGTTAGTTTAAGGATCTGTTGAATAATTAAACTGCCTGTCGAGCCAAATCGCCTCCTATCATACAGAGGATAACGGGGAATAGCAGATCAGTTTCATAAGTTCTGCATTACTTCCACGTAGTCTTTCCTCAGGAGGCCGGGCTCTGAAAATTTCATAGGCTTGTGTGCAGAGTGATTAAAATATGAAGTACAAGAGCAAATAAGGGGAAGTATGAGGTAGAATTGAGAGGAGAGGCTGAGGTCTGTTCGGGGAAGGATTATGGTTGAAACGGAAAGATAGAGATGTAAATAGAAGCAACGTCGGGCGTAGAAAAAGAGAGATTAAGTGGAATATAGGAAGTGACAGACAGAGAGATGATGAGATGCTGGTAGATGGTAGCAAGTGTTTGATTGATACAAGGAGACATGTGGGTGAACACGGATCAACATAACACGAGGAGGAAGAGTGGAAATGACAGGGTGATGAGGAGAAATGGTGGAGGACGGAAAAGTAGAACCACGATGAAAAGAGAGTATGAAACAGACATTAAAGGAAGCAAGCTGAAAACTGAAATCGCAAAAATAGAGAAGTGACACTAAAAGGTATGTACTTTATTCTCGGTCATGCTCCATCATGTAGTGTTACACGCTGTTCAAAAGCAGAAGTGAGCCGCTGGTACCTTTCTACACTGAATTCAGACGGACAGGAAGTAGCAGCAGCACTCGATGTGGTTCTCTGAAGAAAGGCGGTATTTGACCCGTCCGGCCAACTCCAGATGAAATTGAGCTGCATGTCAACTCAAATGACTTTCACAGTCTTGCTGTAGAATATAGCCTGCTTGAGGAGGCGGCACGGTGGTGTAGTGGTTTACTCGCCCTTCTCATGGTTGAGTCTGTTTGGGATTGGAGCCGTTCTACATGAAGTTTCCATATGTACAGCTGTTTGGAAGTTTTTTTCATCATTTGTGGGTTACAAGACCAAAAAAAGAAAATCTATTAATTCAATTGAATTTTGCTTTCTTATTTTTTATTTAGCACGTGTGGTTAAAGCTTGACTGGTTAAATAAGACAGACCTGAGTTTGAGTCCCATTTGGTGCGGGAAGGACATCCAACGTCAAAACTGGTGATTCCTATGAAGGGAAGCAGGAAATTAGATGCTTCCCATTGATTTTATCCGTCAATGTCATGAGGGTCTAATGTTTTCAACATGGGTGTGGACTCCAGTGGAAGAGAAGAAATACCCCATTGTACAAGAAATACCCGTTATTTTTTGTGTGCAATGTTTGGCTTCTTTTTAAAAAAAGAAAAAGAAATGAAGGAAGCTGTAACACAATGTCACAGCTGACAAAAAGACTATGCCATTGGTTTTAGGGTGCAGGTTTTGCTCCAGTTACAATCCATGAAAGTATTGAGTAAAGTGTGTACACAGATGTGGTGCTTTTGTTTCGTCCATTTTTCTAACTTTGTGCATTAATGCTTCACTTTCATGCAACTGGCATGCCGACCCTGAAAATACAAGCTGGAAACAAAGAAGAATGAAAGCGGGGGAGAGAAAATATGCCACTTTTTTCTTGTTTTGGGTCACAATCCAAAACACCAGATACACTTTGACTCAACTGCTGTGAAGAACATGAATCTAATCGAGGCCAACATGTTGACAAAAACAATCATTTTTTATTAGACAATTTGTCCAATAAGATATCTTAAATCCCTCACTGAGCATTTCATCCTGATTCACTCTTCTCCACCTCTTTAGCTGGTGTGTGACGCCTGTGCTGACAGACTGAGGAAGGCTGGGGGGGGCAGGAGAGGCAGCCTGCACGAGGATGATGGCAGGAGGAGGAGGAGGAGGAGGAGGAGGAGCAGGTAGAGGAGGAAAACAAGTTAAAACTGTCACAGAAGAAGGGCTGTGAGGCAGTAATCTCCAGGGGTTTAACAGATGGGGAGACAAATTTAGCATCTTTGGGTTCTTTAGCACGACTGGGCCATGAAAATGCATCATTTGACTCGAGGGTGGCTCCAGAAGACCAGGGACACTTTTAAGGGAACAAGCAGATGGACTCATTGTTTGCCGGAGCAGCATCTTCCTGATGGAATAAAAAGCAAGACCTTACCAATTCAAGATGTAGCTGAAGGTCATTCCCGGCTTTCTTTAGAATTCAGGCCACGTGAGAAACGAAGGCGGCCACGTGACGCAGACAACGCTGAGGTTGTTTGGATCTCGCTGCGTCGGCATGTTGATGACCGTCCATAACGAAATTACTGCAGTGATGTCAGTGAGTCTGCGGACGAGAGTTTGACCGGGATGGACATGTGATACAGGCGACACATTCCTAGAAATATTTTGCATGTGACTGCGTCGGGGTAATGTAAACAGCCAACAACCACACAGAGAGACGGGGAAACACAACGGACACGTCGTGGCCTTGGCACATAACTCACCGCATCTTTAACCTCAGCTATAATGATATAATGTCTGTGTGGAATTATTAAGCCAGTTACAACTTGAAGTGGAAGAAGTGAATGTGCTTTAACAATAATGATCTTGAAAAAAGCAAAATAGAGTCGAGAGTCGGCAAACGTGATGCTTATTTAATGAAAATTGATTTTTACCCTGAAACCTCAATTTATTAACCAATAACTGAACCTCGACTCCAATAACCTCCACAAGCTGGATCCAATCATACATCCGCATCGTTCTGGAGGAATTCTGGACTTTATTGTTCCAAAGCTGCTTCTGCTCAGCCAAATCTTCTTCTCTGAGTTTGAAATGTGCCAACAGCTTCGTTCTGTGAAGCAGAAGTTAACGCTCCTCGAGAAAGAGATTTCTGCCTCCTCAGATGCTCCCACTCCTTTTCTGTGCCACTAAAATGCGACAGTATGTCGGGAGCTGGCTCTTGTTCATGGCAGTGGAACTGATCTGCACCAATCTGCTCCCGTTTCACCAAACATCCTCCGTCTTTCTCCGTTTTGTTACTGGAGCAAACAGACTTTTCTTTCCTGGAGTTTTGGCAGTTGGCCGTTGGCAGTCGGCCGGCGTCCTCTGGTTTACCTTTTCATTTGCCGTTTGACTTCTGGTCCCGGTTAGACTCTGTTTACCTGCAGGAGCATCAACTTTCAGTCCCATTACCTGATGTTTACATGGACTTTTAAAATAGTGTTTCAGAGCTCGCAGGTCATGACTTCACAACACTGGGTAAACATGCAAATATACACGATGATGTTGAGAATCCCGATCTTGATCTTACCACAAACGAACACTGAAGTGTCTGATGTTGTCTCGCTGCAGAGCATGAAGGCTTGAGATTTATTGCCGTTAGATTAGGGCTGGGCAATTTGGCCTTTTAAAAAATTAATGAAATAAAATAAACTGCACTTATAAATGACTGCAGACATCAGATATACTGTCAAAAGTACAACTTTCTTGCTGTGATTGTCCTCAGAGCTAAAATGCATGTAAACAATCCCAAAATAAAAAGTAAGTGAGGCTCAGTCATTCAACAAATTCAAGCTTTAACCAGGTTTCATCAAAAGTGCAACAGAAACTACGGAAACCCTCCAGGACTGGTAGAACGGAACGCCCAAAAACTATGGGGAGAAAAAAACTTTGCAAAACCAAACTCTCTTTAGCTACAAATTCTATTAATCGATTAAATTGATTTCTTTGCCCAGCCCGACATTGAATTAATTATTTGAAAATACTTTTTGTATTTTAAGTGTTTAATTGTTGCACGTCTATTGTACAGGTCCGTCTAAAAAATAAAAAAAGACTAATTGTATATATTCCCATTGTTAATGTTTAGATTGTTCTTCTTGTGTGTGTGTGAGTGTGTGTGGGTGTGTGGTTTCATTACAAAAACAAATGGCACCAACTAGTGGCCTGCGCTGCTCACTACATCATTTGCTGTGTGAACGCAAAACTTTTCTGAAACGAAAATGCAAAAAAGATGTTTTCACCTCATACGCTAAATTTGACTTTTTCTCGTTGAGACAATTTAAAATAATTACAAACTCCGAACTTAATGAATACGCACATTTTCAGAGGATTTTAAACGGTGATGAGTTGAACAAAAGAAATCCCCCTTTTCCATTGTATTGATTTAGTTTTCTATGAATTAAAGATGATCCAGCCTGCGCTGGAGGTGTGTGAGGTGTTCTTCACATTCCGAGTGTTTGTGCCTCGCAGGTTTTCTTGCCTCTGGTATCTCTCATCGTGCATATGGAACCGACGGCTTCGAATGTTTTGTTTGGTCTAAACAAAGTTGCGCTGAAGGTGTTTGGGTTTGTACAGTAACTCTGCTCATGTTAACTGGGTCAGTAGAATTTCATATTCAGCAAACGGCTCTGTGTCGCTCTGTGCAGTTTTACTTCCCTCGCTTCTTTTTTCTCTTCATAACCTTAGAAAACTGGAGAAGTGCTTCAGGGGAAAGGCGCTTCATCTTCCTCGCTCTGAGAAGGAGATGAGCTCGGATTTACTGCAGCACATCACTGATTCATTATATTCATGTTATGTAAAGCATGCACATTCCTCGCAGAGCTTTTTCTTTTTTTTGAAAGTACCTTATCAATCAAATTGTCCTGTTGTGGCTTAAAGTGGGTGCAGAGAGCTGGAGCTCATGTGAAGAGGACCTGCCGTCCAAGTTATTGGTTTTTTTTTTTTAGTCTTTTTGAGGATTCGGTTGTTGAAGCTGCGGCCTGAGTGGAACCGTGAGAGGACGGTGCTCTGCAGAGCGTTCGTTCCATCACCAGAAGTAAAATATAAAAGAGAATAAAGCCACATTTTCAGGAAAAATGAATCAAACTATAATCAGTCTGAAGTCAAGAGAGATGAACTGGAAACCCGAGTTACACAACGACATCTCAAGTGAAAATGGTTTTTGTGTTTTCGTTTCAGAAAAGTTTTGTGTTTATGCAGCAACATTCTGCAAAAAGATTTCAGTTTCCACGGAAACGGCAAACTCAAAAAAAATAATAATGTAGTTTTGTTGTCATGTAGGGCCACTAGTGGGCGCTCCACCAGTGTTTCCAGGAGTTCATCTCTTTTGACTTTCGATTGATTTGAGTTATTTTTGACTGATTTGAACATAAAATTACACAATTTTCTAAATGTCTTGAATACTGCAGGATACTGGATGACTCTCAGTTATAAATTAATTTCAGTTTCCAGGTTTTAAATTTACTATAAAATTGTTGAAAAACCTCTGTAGGACTTGAAGAAAGGAAGCAGTTAATCACTGGAGAAAATAATAAAAACAAAAACTCCTTTCATTATCATGCAGCTGTGGATTACACCTTCATATCGTGACAAGTTTAACTGAAATATTGTCGGAGCTCACCATCAGGGAAATGGTTCATCGGACCTCTGACCTGACCTTTTGTTTTGCCCTCAGGCTCAGCTGGAGGCCCAGAAGGCCACGCAGGACTTCCAGAGAGCCACCGAGGTTCTGCGGGCGGCCAAAGAAACGATCTCACTGGCCGAGCAGAGACTCCTGGAGGAGGACAACCGGCAGTTTGACTCCGCCTGGCAGGAGATGCTGAACCACGCTACTCAGAGGGTGAGGAGGGTTGAGTTACTGCACGTTACATACTCACTCAACTCCTCTCAACTTTATGACTTTAAAAAAGCAAATAGTTATTCCTCTCACATTTTAGTTCAGAGTCCAGTTCAGTTTCATCTTGACTGAATCGGACTAGTCAAATAGAGCCTCACGGTGACCAGCTGCTGTGAGTGGAGAAACATGTTTTATAATCGCTTTATCTGTTATAATAAATCATTTTCATATTGAGAACTACTGAGATTTTCTTTTCGCCTTAAAATTCAGTAAAATTTTAAATTTTTAGAAATAATTTCTTGGTTTGATTCTACCAGGTAAGTTCTACCTGCTTTAATTTGCAGAGCCTTTAGTTGTTTGTTTTTTTACACATTTTGACGAGTTAATGCAGATTTTTAGCTCGACTGGACGAGTCCCTGCTGCTCTGATGGTGCGCTCTGCTTCCCCGACTCAGGTGATGGAGGCGGAGCAGACGAAGACGAGAAGCGAACTGGTGCACAAGGAGACGGCGGCCAAATACACGGCAGCCATCGGCCGCATGAAGCAGCTGGAGAAGAAACTCAAACGCACCATCAACAAGTCCAAGTAAGAGCCAACGGGCGGGAACCTCAAACTCTACAAACTTAACTCGACGGGTAAACATTGGTAAACGAATCATTGGAGGTGAAACCAAATATTAATTTGCAGCAATTTAACAGTTTTTGCTCCTGTCCGGTTCTAAATCTAAACACCTCGAGCAGTTATGTGATAAATGAGAAAACAAACCACTCTAAAACAGTAGAAATGGTCCTTATTGCAGTGTGTATGTGTGCTCACAGCAGGGGGCTGCTCACCTCCAGGGCTCAACGTCAAACCCTTGAGTTCCAGGACTTTTTGTTTGCTAATAAAAACCACATCGTCACAGGTGATGGTTCCTCCTGCACATTGAAACTGACGGCTGTTCAAAGCTGCTTTATGTTTATGAAGTGACTTTAGCAGAAACACAGCTTAGTGTCACTTCTCTGTTCTCTTGAATTGTTTGTTCTGAGCCGTCAGGTGTCTGAAGGGGAAGTTCACCTCAGTCACGAGCTGCTTCTCGTCTCCACCGTCACATGATGACGAATACACACGTTATTATGGAATCTAATTATTAGACAATTAAAACACACACACAGACCCCCTAATCGATAGTGTCTTTACTTGACAACATATTTATCTCATGACTTTATATCTAGTCTTACATTTCAAACAAATCTCTGTATCGTTCGATCTAAAATAGCTGATGTGAGTGACGTTACCACACAGACGAGACCACTCAGGCCCGTTTCCATGGCAACAGTTTCAAGTGAACGCACTATCACTAACACTTTTGTTGGGTTTTGGGTGTCCGATTACACGACAGCGGTGCTCAGTTACTAAAACACATCTTTTTGAAAACGTTCCAACTCCATGTAGATGGCAGGAACGCTGGTCCTGGTCCTGGTCCTGGTCCTGGTCCTGGTCCTGGTCCTGGTGCTGGTGCTGGTGCTGGTGCTGGTCACCACGGCCATGGTTACTAGTCCTTCTGCACATGCTCAGTAGAGCCAATCAGAACAAAGTTTTCTCTGTGATGTCATGACTCCCTGTCCACATTCTCCTGGACTTGGTACTTTTATTTTGACGGTCACCGTAATAACAATCCAACTTGGTCTGTCCACTAGAATGTCAATGCCATTGTTCTCCGCTGCGTGTGTGTGTGTGTGTTTTCATTAAATAAAACAAACAACAACACCAACTAGTGGCTCAACACATAAAACTACTTAATTGTCAGTCTTTCTGCCGTTGCCATGGAAACGTAAACTGAAGACGTTGTGGTGTAAACTGGTATGAGTCATCGTCTGCAGCCTTGGCAGGGCGTTAATCCGCTCTGCATCCTGCAGCAGGTTGCCATGGTGACGATGTGGTACCTCTCGTTTTCTGGGTTAGTGTGTGTTCTCCCCTCTGATCTAATCTCTCTCCTCCTCCTCCTCCTCCTCCTCCTCAGGCCGTACTTCGAGATGAAGGCCAAGTACTACCTGCAGCTGGAGGTACGTGATGCTTCAATCCTTTCAGCCTGCAGAGGTTACCTCTTCACGTCGCTCTCTGACCTTCAGAATAATAAAGAGCTTTAACAGGAGCTGCAGTGACTTCTCCTGTTGTGTGAACAGAATGAATCGTCCTCCGGCTCAAACTGCAGCGTTTAACACGACACTGTAAAGAACACGACACTGTAAAGAACACTGACACTGTAAAGAACATGATACTGTAAAGAACACGATACCGTAAAGAACACGATACTGTAAAGAACATGATACTGTAAAGAACATGACACTGTAAAGAACATGATACTGTAAAGAACACGATACTGTAAAGAACATGACACTGTAAAGAACACGATACTGTAAAGAACATGATACTGTAAAGAACATGATACTGTAAAGAACACGATACTGTAAAGAACACGACACTGTAAAGAACACGATACTGTAAAGAACATGATACTGTAAAGAACACTGATACTGTAAAGAACATGACACTGTAAAGACCACGATACTGTAAAGAACATGATACTGTAAAGAACACTGATACTGTAAAGACCACGATACTGTAAAGACCACGATACTGTAAAGAACACGACACTGTAAAGAACATGATACTGTAAAGAACACTGACACTGTAAAGAACACTGACACTGTAAAGACCACGATACTGTAAAGAACATGACACTGTAAAGAACACTGACACTGTAAAGAACACTGACACTGTAAAGAACACGATACTGTAAAGAACATGATACTGTAAAGAACACAATACTGTAAAGAACCAAGCAGCTGTAGTGAAAAATCTTCTTCCATCTGAATCAATCCTCTTTCTAGAATCGTGGACGTGAGGAACCCAATTCTCAAATCTGTAAATAGTGAATAATGAAAATTGATACCAGAGAGAATTTACATAAAAAGGAATGTCGAGAAGTTGTGATATTTGCAGTATTACTACGTGAAACTAAGAATTAGATTTGTTACTTCAAATTGAGGCTCTTTCGGGCCACGATACTTTAAGTTACTATCAAACTGAAACAACTGAACAGAATCCCCTCACATGTTCTGCTCTTCAAAGTGAACGCAGAGAAAACCAAATTCCAGAAGTCGATTCTTCATATCAGCTCTTCCTCATTCTCATCCTCATCCTCTTCCTCTTCCTCATCAGAACCTGAAGAAGACGGTGGACGAGCGGCAGGCGAAGCTTTCCCAGGCCAAAGGAGAATACAAGTCTGCCCTCAGGAATCTGGAGATGATCTCCGACGAGATCCACGAGCGGCGGCGGAGCTCCGCCATGGGCCCCCGCGTCCGTGGCGTCGGCGCCGAGGGCGACGGCGTGACGGGAGACGAGCTCTCCAGCTTCAAGATGGAGTCTGATGGAATATCCAGTCAGTGGTGGTTTCTTTTTGTTTTTTTTTACCATTTTGAAAACGATGTCCTTTTCATGTCATGCCACTAGTGGGTGCTGTTGTTTTCCTCTTGAAATGGTTGCCATGGAAACGGTTCCCTAAATGTTTGAATGAGTCCAGCATGAATCTGCTGGTGAGGTGAAAGGTCAAAGCGTCCGGCTGGTTGTTTAGTTGTTTTGCTCTCAGAAGCTGTGATGAGCTTCTCGTTTCCTCACAACGAGACGAGCGGTCGCCCCCGCCGCCTCTCCGCCGCCTCGCCACCTCTCCGCCACCTCTCCGCCGCCTCGCCACCTCGCTATGTTCAGTAGACTGCTTTCCTCGCCGGCGTATCTCTCTGAGATCAGACACTCTAAACACCTGGAGCCTCAGAGTTTCCAAACGCCGGCGTCTGATTGGGAATTTGAGTCAATACCCATAATCCTCTGCAACCTCAAGATAAAATCAACCAATGAGGAAGCAGCTTCACCAGTTAACAGAGAGCTAATCTAGCTTTGGCATCATGTGTTGTCTATAGTTGTGTAGTGTGTCGTTTCCATGGTAACGGTGATCATGTATTAACAGGAAACTGACTTATGTGGGAAAAAGAAAACGTTCCTCAGTTCTATTTATAGCTGCTTACTATTTCTGTCTTTCTTTGTTCTCTCTCTCTCTCTCACACACACACACACACACACACACACACACACACACACACACACACACACACACACACACACACAGTGGCGTCGGTGTGTTTCGATGAAGACCCGTGTGGCGGCGGCAGCGTCATGTCGGAGGAGGACTCGGAGACCTGCAGCCTGGGTTCGTCTCCCAGCAGCCCCCAGGAGTTGATGTCTCCGTGCCCCTTCGCCAGCTCCTCCTCTTCCTCTGACTCTCCGTCCCCCACCCCGTCCTCCTCGCCCTCCTCCTCCCCCTCCTCCCCCTCCTCCCCCTCCTCCCCGGCTCCTCCGTCGCGGCCCTGCAGCCTGGACCTGCCCGGCACCGTGTCGCTGTCCGACTTCGGCCTCATCTCTCCGGTGCTCGGTCCTCGCAGCGAGTGCAGCGGCGCCTCGTCGCCCGAGTGCGACCTGGAGAGAGGTGCGTGATGGGAAACCAGTCTGCAGCCCGAGAGGGTTTGTCATGATCCAGGCTCCGTTTACACGGCGGCCATTTTGGGGTTTCAGTTTCAGCAATGTATCTTTTAAACTTCTTCTTAACGAAGCGTTACCGTGGTTACGGATTAAAAAAACATTCATGTCAGATCCAAACATGAACATTTATTACATTATATACTTTTAAAAATATTTTATAAATTTCCCTTGATGGATTTTAGATCTTTTTGGGGGTTAAAATATACAGACGTCATCATGTAAACAGGAAACCTTCCAGAAACCAAAACCCAGTGTGTCGTGGTGCCTCGGGTTATTCTGGAGGGGGGGGGGGGGGGACTTTAGCCGGACTTTACTTCTTGTTCTTATGGGGGCAGCAGGAGCCTTTAGACCAGGGGTCCCAAACTTTTTCCTTCTCTGATGGGGGCCCGGTCCGTTTGTAACGATCACAGGGGCGCCTAAACGTAAAGATGTACTGTTTTACAGAAAGCGACTCATAACCAAATAACCCTTTCTGGGTTCTTCACAGAAAAAAAGTCCAGTTGTGCTGTGCACAATCTTAACAGGTACGTGTCATGTGTCCTATTAGACCCCGAGACACGCCCACCGTACTAGGAGCCCCGTCAGTCGTCATGCTGGCCAGCTTTGACCAGTCCAGGTCCAACTCCTCCATGGTTTGGGACACTGTGCTGAAAATATCCTCCCCCGTCATCGTCCCATTGAGACTTCTGAGGGCTGCCGGCTCCTCCCACATCTCAGACTTTGCACTAATTCCACCAATAAGAACGAGCCGCTGCGCCGTGTCCCTGCTCTCATCCAGTGCTCATGAAATAAGTCCAATTCTTTCGTCTTCTGCTGCAGAAACATTCCCCCGAGTTCTTCAATGCGTCTGGTGATTGTACTCGCCAACAAACTCAGGGCATTAAAGACCTCTTTCTTCTCGGGACACACCTCCTCCGTTACAGCATTCATACGTTTCTTGGCCCTAAAATTTAGATATGTTTCAAACCCCACCTTGTTAGAAAGCAAAAACATGGAGGTGTCAAATATAACTGCAAAAAACAGATGGATTTTTATTTAGCTGCTCTAAAAAATCATTTACCCCATAAAAATGGGTGGTCCTATATTTCTGTCACGTGCTGTATAAGAAAAAAAAATCAGAATGCGTCTCTGGTGTTGTTCAGGGGGGCCGGGCCGGGCCGGGCCGTAGTTTGGGGACCGCTGCTTTAGACAAACACTCAGAGGGATGAAGCACTTTGTAGAGACTTCGGTCGCACTGGGAGGTCTTTGGATCATTTCTCATCTTTTCTTAGTGTCTCGGCTGTTTGGAGCCTCTAGGAGACGAGACGTCTCGGTTCCAGCTACAGACTAACTTCTGCTGTGTCCTGTGCTGCAGGAGACCGAGCTGAAGGAGCAGAGGTCCGTCTGGACAACGCTCCCGCCAACAGCAACCTGCTGACCTCCGGCGCCAAGCGGAGCTTCAGTCTGGAGTCTCGCTTCAGCTTCCTCAACCTGCGGCGCCAGCGGGCCGACAACGCCAAGAGCCAGAGGGCGGAGCCCGGCCACACCGTGGTGTTGCTCAAGGGAGTGTGAGGCGCCACCGGGTGGCCGCCGCCGCCGCCTCAGACTGAACGTGCTCCCTCCCTCGTCCTCGTCTCACATTGTGACTCCGCCCCCTCCAACCACTCTGCACCTTCTGGACTCGATCTCGAGAATTCAAGAGCACGCTCACGTCAAAAAGAAAAGGCTCAATTATTGTTCATGTTTTCTGTTTTTTCCGCTTCGAGCAGAAAAAGGTTGTTTGACTGTTTAATCCAACTTAGTGTGTAAAGTCAGCATGTTGTCAGTCGGAGACGATGCTGGAGTCTGATCTCTGCTGCCGTTTGATAGAAGTGTGTTCTCGGACGCGCGTGCGCGTGCGCGTGTGCGTGCGCGTGTGTGTGTGTGTGTGTGTGTGTGTGTGTGTGTGTGTGTGTGTGTGTGTGTGTGTGTGTGTGTGTGTGTGTGTGTGTGTGTGTGTGTGTGTGTGTGTGTGTGTGTGTGTGTGTGCGCGTGCGCGCGCGTGCGCGTGTGTGTGTGTGTGTGTGCGCGTGTGACGTGTTTGGAGTCGCAGCGTTTAAAAAAAAAAAAAAAAGGTTTATTTTCCACATGAAGTCTAAAGTACTGAAGATCCATTCAAGCTTTTTCATTCCTCTCACCATGATGATTGTGTGCTGTTAATATTTTATATACAAACCGTCTTTTAATGAAAGTAACAGTGACACTGCAGCTGAATAATAAAGAGTGAACTCAAAGCTCCACATGGTGTCGTTTTCCAGATGAGATTCCTCCACATTCCACTAGAGGGAGCTTGTGTAACAATCATCATGAGACAGTTTAATGTACTTTACGTTTGGTAAACATCCCAAAGTGCGACAGTAGAACCAGGTTTAAAACTAGATCATAACAGTATAACTGTCAACGTAGGTTCAAGATCACGAAGCACTCATTCAAGAGGACTAAGGACGAATTCAAGAAGACAAGACAAATTCAAGACGACTAAAGACGAATTCAAGATGACTAAAGACGAATTCAAGACGACGAAAGACGAATTCAAGATGACTAAAGACGAATTCAAAATAAATTCAAGATGACTAAAGACAAATTCAAGACGACGAAAGACGAATTCAACACAATGAAAGACGAATTCAAGATGACTAAAGACGAATTCAAAATAAATTCAAGATGACTAAAGACGAATTCAAAATAAAATCAAGATGACGAAAGACGAATTCAAGACGACTAAAGACGAATTCAAGACGACAAGTCAAATTCAAAACGACTAAAGACGAATTCAAAGCGACAAGTCGAATTCAAGATGACTAAAGACGAATTCAAGAGGACTAAAGACGAATTCAAAACATATTCAAGATGACTAAAGACGAAATCAAGATGATGAAAGATGAATTCAACACGACGAAAGACGAATTCAAGACCACTAAAGACGAATTCAAGACGCCGCCGTGTGCCGGAGAGGGAAGGAGACATTTTGGTGGAGACCAGCAGAGACCGATAAAGTTCAGTTTTATCCGTTTATTAAACTTATGAAAATTATTTGGATTATGAAAAGGCTCAGTGGACTTTGTGTTTTATCCTCAGTCGGTCTGGAGGAGGAGGAGGGTGGAGGAGGAGGGTGGAGGAGGTCTGCAGCAGCAGGACGTCCATCGATGGTCACCGCGCCGTTTATATGCTGACTGATTCTTACACACTTATTATCTATATCGTGAGAACTGATTATCAATTGTGACAATAAGTTCTCACTATATAAATAATAATCAGTTCTCACTATATGAATAATAATCAGTTCTCACTATATGAATAATAATCAGTTCTCACTATATAAATAATAATCTATCAGCGGTTTCGAGCTCTTAATCAATTGAAGATGAAAGTGTGACATTAGAACATCGTGCTGAAGGTTCTGTATTTCTTTAGATCACAAGCTTTGCCTGGGAAGTGTCGTACTCATACTTCAGGGTCGTTTTGTCCCTTAGCAACATTTATAATGAGGCCCAGAACATTTTATGTGTAGTTACCTCTTCTGGCCACTGATGTCGCTGTTGCGCACAGAGAAGGAAAGTTAAATTTTAAACATGAACGATATTTAAAATCTGTTCTGATCTGATAAATAACTGAACCAATACAAACACGCTCCAGCAGGGGGAGACTCGTCTTATTGTTCCACATTTATCAACAATTTCAGTGAGATTGATTTATTCATTTATTTATCTATAGAAAACTGACGTGAAGCGTATTTTCTGATAAAATGAATAAAAACTTGAATTATTGTAAAAGCAGAAATGAAAAGATCAGATCTCAGACAGACGGAGGTTTAACTTCCTGTATTCAACCTGTGAAACAACAGTCGAAGTAACATTTGGTGCAACTCGTGCAAACGGTCACATTTTCATTCATTCATTCATTCATGGCTGCAAGATTGTCCTGCTTTCTTTACATGAGTAACCTGATTACATGAGAACAATAACTTATGAACAGAAGTGCTCGGTGGAGGAGATCATTTTACCCAGTCACAGATTATTTACTCCCAGCGTCCAGACTTATTGATTTATACAACTTTCAAATCGCAAATCGTTAAAAGTTTGAGGATTATTGTGAGAAAACCAGAAGTACCTTCAGAAATCTAAAAGTTTCATAGAACCGGAGCCTCAAATACCCAAAACAAACCTGCTTGTGTGTTTTGTGTATTTGTTTTCTTGTGTAAATGAGAAGTTTGTGAATAAAACACGAAGGACGGTGATTCACCAACACCTGGTCGCCATGGAGACGCTTTAAAACGACCAGACGATGGAGGGTTTAGTCTCGTGTTGCGCTGCAGTAAAAACAAATATAATCCCATGATTTGAATTAACAAGAAAAACTGAATCACATAAAAAAATGATTGTTTATTACAAAAAAAAATAATTTTGGATTATCTAAATCAATAAATCACGAGATTTTTAAGTTTTCCTTATTTTTGCAAAAAAATAAACATTCTTTAAGTATGTGTAAATTTGTTTTTATTATATACAGTAAATATATATATATATATATATTTAAATTGAATCAGATTTTTCTGAATTCATAAAATAAATTGACATTTTGATGCAGCAAAAGCAAAAAAACATTTTCTGATATTTTGACACGATTTCCTAAATTATAAAGATAAATTTATATTCTTTCGTTTGAAATTTTTGGGCTCATCGTCATGAGAGAACAACAAAACTGTTTCAAATAAAACTATTATTTATTTTTAATCAACAAGAAAAATTTTAATTAAAAAGAAAATTCGATAGATTTTCTTCTTCTTTCTGATTAACGAGCTTCAGTTTGGCTTCTGGAATTATTCCAGATATTTGAATGTTGGTGGATCCAGGTGTGACTGACTCGCTGACAGACAGGTGTGACTGACTCGTTTGACAGACAGGTGTGACTGACTCGTTGGCAGACGGGTGTGACTGACTCGTTGGCAGACGGGTGTGACTGACTCGTTGGCAGACAGGTGTGACTGACTCGTTGGCAGACGGGTGTGACTGACTCGTTGACAGACAGGTGTGACTGACTCGTTTGACAGACAGGTGTGACTGACTCGTTGGCAGACGGGTGTGACTGACTCGTTGGCAGACGGGTGTGACTGACTCGTTGACAGACAGGTGTGACTGACTCGTTGACAGACAGGTGTGAGTGACTCGTTTGACAGACAGGTGTGACTGACTCGTTGACAGACAGATGTGACTGACTCGTTTACAGACGGGTGTGACTGACTCGTTGGCAGACGGGTGTGACTGACTCGTTGACAGACAGGTGTGACTGACTCGTTGACAGACAGGTGTGAGTGACGTGCTCACTGGGTTTGAACCTGCCGCTCTGGTGGTGCGTTCAGGTGCTTCTGCAAAATGTCCGTGAATCACAATTTCATTTGTTTGCGTGGAGAAAGTGCAGAACGAGAAAGAAAATAAAGACAATATGAATACTTGGCATTAAAACTGAGAAGCATTTACACGCACGCACACACACACATTCAGCTGCTGCTGCGCTGGACTCCCTGCTGCGCTGGACTCCCTGCTGCGCTGGACTCCCTGCTGCGCTGGACTCCCTGCTGCGCTGGACTCCCTGCTGCGCTGGACTCCTGAGAAGAAACTAAACGACCTCAAACTGTCCCTTTGCAGCTTTTTTTCCATGAACTCTGATCAACTTTCAGTATTTAGGATTTTCTGCGACTGTAAACGTTGCGTGTATTTTTGTGGCTTAAACGATCGAATGTCGTCTCCTCATTGGTGGAGTTTTGCAGTAATGAGGATCTGTGATCTATATTTAATATAAACAGACTGATTGGTCCCTCCAGAATGAGCGAGGTCATTCTGGAGGGACCAATCAGCTCTGAGCTTTTCATGACCTGGAAAACTATTTCAATCTTCACTGGATTCAATAAACCAGTTCTCCAGCATCGTGCTTCAATATCAGGACAAATTAAATAAAGATTGTAAAACAAACCAAAATCTAACAGAGTCCACCTTTTACAGATGAAAAAAATTTAATCAATTTAACTTTTTAAGAAATGCAATGAATTCCGTCTTAAAAGTTTTTATGGAACTGAACAATCCGAGCTGAAGCGTGAAAAAGTCTCAGTATTTAAATGTTTTTCGAAGCTCATTGTTAGAGAAGTCTTGGTGTTCGGAGGAAGAAGCTGCAGCTTCAGGATCTGAGGAGCAGTACTGGGTTTCCATGGGAAGAACTTTCATTTTATCTTTTGATTTTTGTTTTGTTTTGTTTGTCTCTGATCTGAATGGTGAGAAAACGGTGAAATATTAAAATAAACAGACGCCTTGGCGCTGGTTTTAAGGTCAGGTTGGTCCGTCCACGCCTGCCGGCAGCAGGTGGAGTTCAGACCTCCATAGATCATCATGGCAGACTGACGGAACCCATTTAAGATCCGTTCAAAGTGGATTTGGTTCTAATGAACAGACATTTGGTGTGATTGACATGAGCTGAGGTTCCAGAGGTTTGAGCTCTCCCTCCCTCCCTCCCTCCCTCCCTCCCTCCCTCACTGGAGCTGCGACAGTTTGAGGGTGGTGGTGCTGAAGAAGTCGAGGAAGAAGGGTCCTTCCTGTTTGGGCAGGAAGGTGGTGGGGATGATGTTGTAGACGCCGGCTGGAACGTGTTCGGCCTCCATGTAGCAGAAGCCGCATCTGGAAAAACCAGACGGGAGGATTCTCATGCCAACGGAGTCTTTTGGATTCAACCGTTATGACGTCAGACGGAAAACGACTATTAAAGTTCAGTCTTGTCGTGAGAAAAGCATCGAGTCGGAAACGCCTGTTGGCGTCTTGTCACCTGTAATCTCCACTGCTCCTCTTCTGGGCGGCGGCCGGGCCGGGATCTCCCACCGTGGACACCGTGACCACCTCGAAGCCCACGCTGTACTGCCTACACACACACACACACACACACACACACACACACACACACACAGAGAAAATAAAAACATAAATATCTTGTGATATCTTCATCGGCTGAATCGTCTCTTCGTCTTTGAGATTCAAGATTTCAACGTCAATAAAACGTTTTTTTAAAAACAGTGTGACCTGGATCCTCGCAGCTCGATGAGCAGCGGTCCGGACCGCTCCAGGTTCATCTGATAGATGGGGTTGTGTTTGTACGAGTCCTTGTAGTTCCCACAGCCACCAGCGGTGGCGCCCTTCCACTGGCCGTTGATCTGAACACACAGGCAGCATCACAAACTGAACCAGCAGTTTCTCATCCAGTAGCAGGAAAATCAACTACGCCTCTTTGGTATTGTGTCTGAATATCCGTGACTCACCGAGGTAATTAGAAGAAACCATATTGGATTTTAAAAAAAATTTAAATCAACAAAAAGGGGGAGATTTGTGGGAAATTCTGTCACTTTATGTATTTTTTGTTATAAATAAAAAAAATTAGAGCACAAGGAGAAGTTATCAAACTAACCAGCTCCAAGCTGAGTCGAGCTTGTAATACCACATTTCACCACAAGGTGGTGTCATCAGTCATTAAATTCTTTTTTTCTAAATCCAGTCGAAGAGAAGCGGCAAATTCTGCCTCTGAATTCTCTAAAAGGAGAAACTTTGACGAGCACCGAAACGATCAAACGTTCATGGTTTTACCCGTTTGGTCTGAGTGAAGGGATTCAGGATCTTAGAGAAGGAGAACTTGCATCCAGAGTAGACCTAGAAAAAAAAAACAAAAAAAACAAGTTTCAGAAAGCTTCACTTGTTCAGACTCAAGTCTCCTGAAAACGTTTCTGAGTGAAGGGAAAGCATGAATGTTTAAAGTTTTGATTAAAATGCGAGGCGTGAACAGACCCTGGGAGAACGGCCGTGGAACAAGTGGAAATCTAAACGTCAACATTTTTCTATTTCAGAGAAAACACAGATTTTCTAACAAACGTCTGAAGCGCAGCGACACAAACACTCTGAGACGCTGCAATGAAAGATAGCTAATTAGCATTAGCCTCATCAAAAATGGTTGATTGCTGTTCAAAGTGTTTAATTTTGATCCCCACAGCGTTTAAATAAAGTTTATTATTTCCCCAGTCTGACCCGCTCAGGACGAAACGTCGTCGCTGAAACTAAACGAGTTGGACGCCCTGATAGAGAAGATCTATTGAAAAACTTGGAAATATAAAATTTGGAACGTAAAGATGTCATTGCAGCTTATTTCAAAACCTTTTTTTTTTTTACTTTTTGTCACTATTTGAAGACTAAAAACAAACATTATTTAACGTATTTGATCTCAATCATACAAACCAAAACCGATATACAGCTTCAGCTTCCACAGTACTGCGCTGTACTTTGAGTAACGTGTGTGAGTGAAGACGTCTCACCCGCAGTGTGTAGTTGATGGTGTTTTGTTTCTCGTACTGCGACACCACCAGGGTGAAGGTGTGCGTTCCGGCGCTGGTCAGCCTCATCTTGGTCAGATAGTGCGGACTGTTGATCCGGATGCCGTCGATATAAGGAGGGGGGTCGGCTGTGGGGGGAGGGGGGGGGGGGGACCGGGGATTTATTAGTACTGCTGAGCTTTTCCTTGACAGTGAGGTAACTTTTACTTCCTTGCTGTGATTTCTGAAACTCTTTGTGGAGCTGCAGACAGAACTCAGAGTTTTTTTAAATTTTTCTTAAATCAGAAAATACACTTCATGTCACTCTTAAATAAATAAATAAATAAATAAATAAATCTCACTTAAAATGGTGATAAATGTGTTAAAATAACGTGTTTCCCCCCCCTGCAGTGTGTTTGTATTCATTCAGTTATTGATCAACAGATTTTAAATATCTTTCGTGTTTAAAAGTGAAAATTCCTCCTCTGGGTGCAATAGCGACATCTGTGGCCAGACGAGGTAACTGCACATGAAATGTTCCGGGGATTGCTGAGGCACAAAACGGTCCTGAAAGATGCGTACGCCACTTCCCAGGCAAAGGTTGTGGTCTAAGATGGACGGACAGAACCGCGATCGCCCCGGTGACACTGCTGGACAATCTTAAACGGACCTTTTAACTGGTTTTTTTTCTCGTGTAAAAATAAGAAAAGTTTGTGCAAAATGAGTGAGTGATGCTCCTAAATATAAACGTACGACTCTCTGTACTAAAATAAATTAATACAATAAAAAGGAGCTAAAGCGTTTCTATAATTTCAATATGTGAAGAAGACTTTTATAAACCAGATGTTGCATCTGGAAATGAGTGATCGTGAAAGTGCGAGGACTTGTGATCGACCTTACCTGGATAATAAACCTTCTTTCCTTCCGTTTTGTAAACTACCAGAGTGATGAACTCTCTGTTCTGAGCAAAGTCATCCTGAATTTAAAAAAACAAAACAAAAGCCATGGATGAAATCCAGGTCAGGTTTCATCCCAGTGCAGCTCCGACTGTGTGACTCCACCTTGTCTGTGATGTGTCTGGTGAGTAACACCCACACGGCAGCGCCCCCTGTTGGACACTGCACCTCCAGCTTGTACTGCGGGTTGTTGGCGAGGCTGTAAACATCCTTCACCGGGCCTTGCTTCCCATCCCAGCTACTGCAGACGAGAAAAGCACAACACACACGAGAGACCGAGTTCGTCCAAAGACCCAAACAACCGTAAAGCAAGTCACGTTTCTCAAATCAAAGATGGAGGCTTGGTTCTGATCCCAGGAAGAAGTAGAACGGTAGAACTCACCTGTGGATACAGGAGGAGTCTTTGAAGAGGGCAGGGTTCCAGCTCAGATAAATGACATCGTAGTACTGACAAAGATCCTCCCAACAGATCCAGAAAACACCTGGGGGGGGGGGGGGGGGTCCTTTATTCTCAAACACTCCCACACTGAACATGATCCGAACAAACAGAAGTCAAACTGTTTCCTTTGAGGAAGCAGATTTCACAGTGGCGCTGCTGCGTCGGGACCTCGGGCTTCTCTTTTCTTTCCCGTCATTCGTGTTTCTAGATTCAAACTCCTGCAGCTCAGTTCGATCTTATCTGGCTCATGTTTGTTGTTCAGGTTGTATTTGTTGTGATTAAAGCAGGATATTGTAGAACTTTAAATCCCAATCCTGCCTCAGCTGAAAGTATTTCACACGCTCACTTCTCATAACCACGAGTCCCAGGTCGTGAATCAAACATAGAGAAAGAAGAGAGACTGATGCTCGGTGAACTTATCTTGGAAAAATAAAAAAGAGGGAAAAAGCTGCAAGAATGAGTCATTTTATCAACGTCTCGAGCCCTTTTCTCTCAGAATATTTTGAACATGAAGTGGGATTACCGTTATCAAACTTCTGTGCCGTCTTGGGGTCAAAGTTGAGGTACTTGAGGAGCTCGGGTGTCCAGTTCTTCTCGTCTCTCTCGCTGTATCGTCCCTTCCACCTCAGATGACTCCAGGGATTCTTCAGCTGCAGGAAACGCATTCCCTGCCACACACACACACACACACACACACACACACACACACACACACACACACACACACACACACACACACACACACACACACACACACACACACACACACACACACACACACACACACACACACACACACACACACACACACACACACACACACACACAGTCTTAAAGAAGACAGGACAGGACCTGACGCGACGCCAAAAGCTCACTCTGCTAATGCTATGCTAATGCTACGCTAACCTTGTGATCCCTGATGTCCAGGACGGCGTAGGCGTGTGTCGGCACCAGGCCCCACCTCTCCCCTTCCTCCTCCGTCATCACGCCCGTTGCCGTGGTGATGAGGACGTCGCCCCGGTGGAACCTGGACGGGGGAAGATGTTAAAGTTCTGGATGTGGGAAGGAGCGTCTGTGTGGGGGAGGTGGGCTCACCTTTGGAAGAGCATGCGGAAGGTGTCGTCCTTGCTGAAGGACTGATTGTCAGAGTGCATCGCGATGCGTTCAGGGACCCAGCCAGTGAGCGCGTGAAGATCGATGTTCTGGAGGAGCAGAACACAAGTCACATTTTACCACTTCGTAACTTTACAAACCTCAGGTTGGCCTTTTTAAAAGTAATCATAATAATATTAATAAGAAACAGAAGAAGAAGAAGAAGAAGAAGAAGAAGAAGAAGAAGAGGAGAAAGGGAAAAATCAGTCTTGGTGTTTTCATGAATCACTTGTGCAGTTTGAACCCGGCAGGGTGACGGAGGAGAGAGCAGGAGAGAGGAGGGGAGGGGAGGAGAGAGGAGAGAGGAGGAGGGAGGAGGAGAGAGAGAGGAGGAGAGAGAGAGGAGAGAGAGAGGAGGAGGGAGGAGGGGAGAGGAGGAAGGAGGAGAGAGGAGGAGAGGTGAGGAGAGAGGAGGAGGGAGGAGGAGAGAGAAGGAGGGAGGGGGGGAGAGGAGAGAGAGAGGAGAGAGAGAGGAGGAGGGAGGAGGAAAGAGGAGGAGAGAGGAGGAGAGAGAGGAGAGAGGAGGAGAGAGGAGGAGAGGTGAGGAGAGAGGAGGAGGGAGGAGGAGAGAGGAGGAGAGAGAGAGGAGGAGGGAGGAGGGGAGAGGAGGAGAGAGGAGGAGAGAGGAGGAGGGAGGAGAGAGAGAGGAGAGAGAGAGGAGAGAGAGAGGAGGAGGGAGGAGGAAAGAGGAGGAGAGAGAGGAGAGAGGAGGAGAGAGGAGGAGAGTTGAGGAGAGAGGAGGAGGGAGGAGGAGAGAGGAGGAGAGAGAGAGGAGGAGGGAGGAGGGGAGAGGAGGAGAGAGGAGGAGAGAGAGGAGAGAGGAGGAGAGAGAGGAGGGAGGAGGGGAGAGAGGAGGAGAGAGGAGGAGGGAGGAGGAGGGAGGAGGAAAGAGGAGGAGAGAGAGGAGAGAGGAGGAGAGAGGAGGAGAGGTGAGGAGAGAGGAGGAGGGAGGAGGAGAGAGAGAGGAGGAGAGGTGAGGAGAGAGGAGGAGGGAGGAGGAGAGAGGAGGAGGGAGGAGGGGAGAGGAGAGAGAGGGGAGGAGGGAGGAGGAAAGAGGAGGAGAGAGAGGAGAGAGGAGGAGAGGTGAGGAGAGAGGAGGAGGGAGGAGGAGAGAGGAGGAGAGAGAGAGGAGGAGGGAGGAGGGGAGAGGAGGAGAGAGGAGGAGAGAGAGGAGAGAGGAGGAGAGAGAGGAGGGAGGAGGGGAGAGAGGAGAGAGAGGAGGAGAGGTGAGGAGAGAGGAGGAGGGAGGAGGAGAGAGGAGGAGGGAGGAGGGGAGAGGAGAGAGAGGAGGGAGGAGGGGAGAGGAGAGAGGAGGGAGGAGGAGAGAGGAGGAGAGAGAGGAGAGAGGAGGGAGGAGGAGAGAGGAGGAGAGAGAGGAGGGAGGAGGAGAGAGGAGGAGAGAGAGGAGAGAGGAGGAGAGAGAGGAGAGAGAAGGAGAGAGGAGGAGAGAGAGGAGAGAGGAGGAGAGAGGAGGAGAGAGGAGGAGAGAGGAGGAGAGAGGAGGAGAGAGAGGAGAGAGGAGGAGAGGTGAGGAGAGAGGAGAGAGGAGGAGGTAGGAGGAGAGAGGAGGGAGGAGGGGAGAGGAGGAGAGAGGAGGAGAGAGGAGGAGAGAGGAGGAGGGAGGAGGAGAGAGGAGGAGGGAGGAGGGAGGAGGGTGAACAGGGAGGAAGGACCAGGAGATGAGAAGAGAGACGGAGAACGTCGGTGGAACCTCAGAGGACGTGGAACCAGTGTCCAGGATTGTTCCAGAGGACGGAGGACGAGCTGCAGCTCAGACTAAAGACTCTCTGTGGATCAGCTCCTCAAACATCAATCTTCTCTGTTCTAAGGACTCGGTTGCAGGTTTCATTGATTCTTTCAACGCAGCAGGAGTTTTTAAATCTATTTGTTGATTTTGAATTTGAACTAAAAAGAAAATTCTGCTGCTTATTTTGGGATCATCTCTTGGGTTTAGTGAAATTTTGCCTGTTTTATTAAAACTAAAGAATTTACTTTGGTACCGACAAAACAAGAATGTGAGTCTGTCTGTCTGTCTGTCTGTCTGTCTGTCTGTCTGTCTGTCTGTCTGTCTGTCTGTCTGTCTGTCTGTCTGTCTGTCTGTCTGTCTGTCTGTCTGTCTGTCTGTCTGTCTGTCTGTCTGTCTGTCTGTCTGTCTGTCTGTCTGTCTGTCTGTCTGTCTGTCTGTCAACACCTGAAGCTGTGACGTCATACGATCCGGTGTCGGATAAAGAACCGGTCCAACGGCCTCACTCACCGAGTTGGATCCCGGGAAGTCGTATCCGCCCATCACCTTCATGTAGGCCTTCTCTATCAGCGACACCCACAGCTCGTTCCTGTTGCTGGAGTACGAGCAGAGCAGCTCCCCGTTACGGTCCACGGGCAGGTAGTCGTCTATGATCACCTGCACAAGGTCCAAGGAACGACAGTCGGATGAATCTGGACTCGGCTGTGCTGCTTTATCGCACTATTGTGTTTATTACAATTTATTCATTTGCACTGTGAGAGGAGCTGCGCTCAGATCTCACCGTGCATGTATAATGAGGCTGTTCTATTCTGTTCTGTTCTATTCTATTCTATTCTATTCTGTTCTATTCTATTCTATTCTGTTCTATTCTATTCTATTCTGTTCTATTCTATTCTATTCTATTCTATTCTATTCTATTCTGTTCTATTCTATTCTATTCTGTTCTATTCTATAAACACTCTCTGCAGTCGCAAAGCAAAAGCTTATACTTCTTGTTTTTTTAATAAATAACAAAGGAGATATTAATGACTGCCCACTTCAGTTTATATAGTAAGTATGTATATTATGGGATGTTAAGGTAGAACATCATGAATTCTTATGATTTTATTCTAAACCAACGTCTCTGCTGAAACATCCTGGTTTTATATATTAGCAGTAGAAAGGCGGCGCTGCTCCTGGATCGTCTGTGTTCATAACGTGTCTTCATAAGAGCCCCGATACAGTCGGACGTGACGTTAACTGTCCCGTGGCGCCGCCCCGGTGGTGGCGCCGCCCCGGTGGTGGCGCCGCCCCGGTGGTGGCGCCGCCCCGGTGGTGGCGCCGCCCTGGAGGTGGCTCCAGCAGTGCAGACCAACAGTCATTTTTCTCTTCACCTTCCTGGGGACGCCGTTGATGTGGAGCTTGACCATGTACTTCCCACAGGGGTTGTACTCCGGCTCCCCCCGTCTGTTCTGCGGGTAGATTATACTGCAGCACAGCAGAAAAACACACGGCAGGTTTCAGGTCGGACCTCACAGATTGAATCTTTTTTTAAATTCTTCAACATCCGCTCAGCTTTTCACTGGTTTTAACAAACGACGTCACAGAACCTGCTGAGGCGAGAGCGCCAAGCGCTGGTTAAGGCCAAACACTACAGTTTAGGTTAGATTCATCAGACCAACAGGCAATGTGTCTGCAAGCAGTAATCTGGCTGTTCAATGTGTCTGCAAGCAGTAATCTGGCTGTTCAATGTGTCTGTAAGCAGTAATCTGGCTGTTCAATGTGTCTGCTGGCTGTTCAATGTGTCTGTAAGCAGTAATCTGGCTGTTCAATGTGTCTGTAAACAGTAATCTGGCTGTTCAATGTGTCTGCAAGCAGTAATCTGGCTGTTCAATGTGTCTGTAAGCAGTAATCTGGCTGTTCAATGTGTCTGCTGGCTGTTCAATGTGTCTGCAAGCAGTAATCTGGCAGTTCAATGTGTCTGTAAACAGTAATCTGGCTGTTCAATGTGTCTGCAAGCAGTAATCTGGCTGTTCAATGTGTCTGTAAGCAGTAATCTGGCTGTTCAATGTGTCTGCTGGCTGTTCAATGTGTCTGTAAGCAGTAATCTGGCAGTTCAATGTGTCTGTAAACAGTAATCTGGCTGTTCAATGTGTCTGTAAGCAGTAATCTGGCTGTTCAATGTTTCTGTTGCAGTCATGCTTCTTCCTCCCTGGGGACTCTTTCAGCCCAGGTCGGTACAGCGATAGGTTCCCTCTGGATGAGCTCTTGTTCTGTGGTTGATTTTCCCGTTCTGGACCAGAACATTTGGTGTGACTCAGAACCCGTCTCCTCCTGGTGTTTATACTTGTTTATAATTAGTTGTACCCAAAGTGTGAACCAGACTTGTGGTACGCCACATTTCTCTTGGATGATTCGTTCAGATTTTCCCATGATGTCACATGAGGAAGCAGCGTGTTTGAGGCGTGCGATCCAACCCTAGGTGTGCCTCCAATGAACTCAGATGGTCCGTCAACCAATCAGAAGCTTCCAAAGCCATGAAATCATCATCTGGACTTTCCCACCTTGTTTAAGAACAATGTGATTTTTGTGTGTGTAAAACGTTTGACTGTAATAAACTATGATCTCTCATTACTTTTGCATTTAGCAAATAGAAATCATTTTGTCAATCCTGTCTGATTTAATTTTAGACGGTGAAAAAAAAAGGTTTATGTGTCTTTTTATACAGTTTATGTAAACTTGTGGTTTCAGCTGAAGGTGAACTACTATACATGATTCTTTATGTGGTTTCCACTCATGTTTGCCTCATTTAAAATCTTAGAAGATGTGAAGGGCTGATGTGAAAACATGTGTCTGATGTTCTGCAGAATCCAGGCAGTACCTGGTGATGAGTTTCTTGTTGTAGCGCCTCTCATAAGCTGCACTGATGGCGAGCGATGCCACAAACGAACAGTCGGACACCACCGTCTGGACAACGGGACAAAGCATGAGGGACAAAATCAAGTTCCAGTGGCTGCAAGAAGAGCAGAAGTCTCCAGTAACACGAACTGATCAAACTACTCCTGACATCTTGGGTAAATTCTTCAGACGCTCTCTTTGTTTTAGTGTCATGGTGCCATCTAGTGGACAAAGTGAAAAACTACACACATGCACAGCCTCGTTCAGTCTGAGTGTCGCTTCTTAAAAACACATTTTGAAATACTCAACATTATGAGTAACAAATATCTGATAACTCTTCTTTAAAGCAAAAGCAGAGAAACAACAAGACAAGAGTATTGTATTTCATTTTAGGTGTGAATCATTCTTCTATGTTTATACTCGTCACCAATTTGTCATGAATATATCTAGTTTTAATATTATTTAATGTTTATCCCTTGTATTGACATTTTAACTTTTATTATACTAATCTGTGTTTTCTATTCTGTTTGGAGTAACGCTGCAAATAATTTCCCCCAATATGTATAGAATTATTCTATTCTATTCTGAGGACTTGCCAAATGTAATGGCAGTGCTCTTTACAAAATATGACTCGTTATTTTTTGGTTTGGAAATCTTCAGTATTTCCACGAAATGGAATTGAATGAATAGATAAAAAATAAAGATGATATTAATAGATAAAATCCCAATGAATGGATGTTGTGGGATCTTGTTAACGTAAGTAAAATGCTGCTCCTGCTTCGCTGACCTGCTTGATGCTGAAGCTGGACACAGACAGGATCATCGTGGGATTATTGCAGATGTCGTCTGGCCGAATCCAGCGGGAGAAGATGGCTTTCTGTTTGGGAGAGAGCGCCAGTTTGCCCATTTTGTCTCTGGTGAGAAGAAAGGAAACAACAAGTCTGTCGCAGAGATTATTCCAAGTATCTTATGGCGTTCAGACACCAAAGTGAACTCACGAGAAAGGAACAGGAAAGGCAAATCTTTCCTTCAGGTCCACGCTCATGAAAGGCACGAAGGCTATTCCGTTGATCGTAGACGTATTCCTGACAATTAAAGACAAGTTGAGAGAATAAAGCAACTTTAACATCATGATTTAAGGTTTTAGTGAAAGAAAAAAAAAAAGTATTATTTTTCTGCATTAATGGTTTGGCCCTGAAAGAACCTTCCTCCTCTGTTGTGAAGAAAATCTGAGAAAACGCAAAACTGTCATAACACCCGCTCAGCATTATTGTCCAAGACAATAATGCTGAGCGTCACTGAAAATGCAACTTTCTGAAAATGGCTCGTAAGGTGGAACTTTTGGAAAACTGTGGCCTTGTAGACTTTCTGGAAACGCTCATGGCCCTGGCCCATGGCACTGGCCCATGGCCCTGGCCCATGCTCAGTAGAGCCAATCAGGACAAAGTTTCATCCATGTTGTCATGACTCCAAGTCAAGATTCTCCTTGGTACTTTTATTTTGACAGTCACCATTATAACAATCCCACTTGGTGATCTGTCCACTAGAATGTCCAGCCAACAGCACCGACTAGTGGCCCAAAGTGAAACGACATCATTTTCAGTGTTTCGTTTTCAGAATGTTACCGTGGAAACGGGGACATTTTCTGTAACAAAAATGTAAAAAAAGGACGAGTCTGCAGTTGTTGTGGAGTAAAGGGAGCAGAAGGAGCTGGGCTGTACGAGGTCTTCCTCACCTGAGCACCTCGATCTCCTCAGACGTGTATCGCTGCCCCTGAGGCTCGCTGGACTGCACGGCCCGGACAGGCTGCGCCTGCGCTCGCTCATTCAGGCTGAAGTCCGGCCCGAGCGGGAAGAACTGGCGGACGGGTCCCCCAGAACCAGCACCAGCACCAGCACCGCTGCCGGGCCGGGCTCCAGGAGGCCGGGCTCGGTCCTGAGAGGGCCCGCACGGGGATTTGGTGTCTTTCAGACCTTCAGCCCTGAGAAGCAAAGAGAGACGTGGGAAAGAATGACTGAACAGGTGAAAAACAAACAAGGAATAAAAAACTAAAAACTAAAAACTAAAACGATTCAGGATTTAAAATGAATGTAAAAGTGCTTAAATTTTTTTTGTTTGAAACATTAATATATATATAAAGAAAGTAGAGTCTATTTGATCAACATTAGTATGCATTCTGATTACCTGTTGGTTTCTGTAAAACTTTTTCACTGTTAATTTTTGCTTTTTACTCCGAGGATAAAAGTTTGTTTGTTTCTATAATTTATTATTCACACAATGATCCACACTATCTTCTATCTGCTACTAGAGGCCTTGGAAATTCACTGCAAATCAAAGAGCGGCAAAAATTTTATTGCAATAAAAATTAAATCTATAAACCAAGTTGAGTAAAATTAGATGAAGACTCAAGCTGTAAATGAAACACCACAACAAATCCAGGGACTGCAGCAGACAGGCTCTTCTGATGGACGGATTTGCTTCCCAACAGGAAGTTAGTGTCCCAGCAGGAAGTTGGTGTCCCAACAGGAAGTGGTGTCCCAACAGGAAGTTAGTGTCCCAGGAGGAAGTTAGTGTCCCAGGAGGAAGTTAGTGTCCCAGCAGGAAGTTGGTGTCCCAGGAGGAAGTTGGTGTCCCAGCAGGAAGTTAGTGTCCCAGGAGGAAGTTAGTGTCCCAGCAGGAAGTTAGTGTCCCAGCAGGAAGTTGGTGTCCCAGGAGGAAGTTGGTGTCCCAGCAGGAAGTTGGTGTCCCAGGAGGAAGTTGGTGTCCCAGCAGGAAGTTAGTGTCCCAGGAGGAAGTTAGTGTCCCAGCAGGAAGTTGGTGTCCCAGGAGGAAGTTGGTGTCCCAGCAGGAAGTTAGTGTCCCAGCAGGAAGTTGGTGTCCCAACAGGAAGTTGGTGTCCCAGCAGAAAGTTGGTGTCCCAACAGGAAGTTGGTGTCCCAGCAGAAAGTTGGTGTCCCAACAGGAAGTTGGTGTCCCAGCAGGAAGTAAGTGTCCCAGGAGGAAGTTGGTGTCCCAGCAGGAAGTTGGTGTCCCAACAGGAAGTTGGTGTCCCAACAGAAAGTTGGTGTCCCAACAGGAAGTTGGTGTCCCAGCAGGAAGTTAGTGTCAAAACAGGAAGTCGTTTTTAACATTTACCTGTCCAAAGCTTGACGTGCCAGCTGCTTCAGCTTGGTCTGCAGCGCCTGGTCCGACGTCTCATTGGACTGTTGGAAGAAACGACAGTGAGTTTAATTCACTGTGAAAACTACAGTGAAGAGGCAGACGAAGGAAAAAGAAGAAGAAGATAAAGAAGTGACGAGTGAGAGAGATGCCCACAGTTTTAATGCACAGCTCCACCGCCTGAGTGTACAACTCAATGGCTTCGTCGTCGTTCCCCTTCTCGTCTTCCTCGAAGGCCTGAGTGACCAGGAAGTGGGCGCGCTCCAGATCCACGTGCTGCCGGGACTTCAGCGGGTCACTTGTCTGCGCCTGGACTGGGGTCAAAGGTCAGAGGGAGTGACGGTCACTACATGCATCCTATGTAAAATCATTAAAGCAAATCCCTGGAAATGGATCCAGGAGCAGAGAAAGAGACACTACCGAGAATGTCCAAATGGCCAGTAAGAAATGTGAGCATTGTAGATGTAATAAAGACGATAATAACAGTCATTTTCATGGAATTCATGACTTTCCAGTGACACCGTGAGGACCGGTCAAGCAGAGCGAAAGAACAACATGTCTGTCTCTGTGTCAGGAAACTCTACCCTGATGGACGTGAATGGACGCAGTTGACGAGGTGTCTACTCTTATACGTCTATGTTTGGTGCCGCCGTGCATCAGCATGATCAATATATCAGGAACTTGTGAGATTAAACGTTTTTGTTGACAAATTATTTTTCCAGCCATTAATCAAATCAAATGAATTAATACTGAAGAGCCCACCCTAGTTTTGTTTGTTTATTTATTTATTTATTTAAATTCTATTTAGGTCGTACTGTAGTGTAACTGTGTTTGAGCCCGCTGGTGATGACGGCACATTCACCGACGGGCCATTTTAAAAAAGGGTTTCGGCCTTTGACAGAAACAAAATGTTTCACTCATTTCAACATTTTCCAGTCAGATTAAAGGACACAAGGAACATTTACTTTTCCATTATATACCTATCTGTTTGAAGATGTTGTCTTTTATTGAAGCTTCAGTCTTCATTGTGACGCTAAGAATCGGTTTCACATGCAGGTGAGAAGTGTTGATTCTAATCTAGATTATTTTTCCTTCAGAGGAAACAGCAGGAACATAAGAGCAACAAACACTGGTAGTTTAATGGCACTCCTGCAACACACACACACACACACACACACACACACACACACACACACACACACACACACACACACACACACACACACACACACACACACACACACACACACACACACACACACACACACACACACACACACACACACACACACACACACACACACACACACACACACCTTGAGGAGTGGCAGTCAGACACTAAGTGAGAAAGTATGTCCTCGGGGCGCAGCAGTCATCATGAACTCTTTCTTATTATCAATAGACTGTAAGAGTTCATAACAAATTATTACCTAATCCCCGCCGACACTGAGCTATATCCACGATGGGGGGGTGCCAACATGCAAACTCCACACAAAGTACAACTGATCCGAATCCGTCTTCATGTGGAATAACAGTGCCAACCACTGAAGCAACACACTGCCTCGGTGGGTTCAACCATTAGGACCTTTTAATTCACGTGGAAAAGCATCAGTGACAGGATGAAAAGCAGATCCATTGGCAGGTGAACCTACCAGCGTTGTGGAGAGCCTGGACTCGATCCAGGTATTCATTCACTTTGTCCTGGATTCCCTCCAGTTTGGACCCGGCCATGCCGGCATAGATGAGCGCCTGGGCTGCCTCCTGTCACACAGGAAAGAAACAGAACCCACCAGCCACTACATCAGGTACACTAGTACAGGCCAACATCACTCAAAACATTGACCTCCATCTATAACTCATATTACCTGACCCTGGAAGGGAGCAGCCAGAATTCTCCCACTGGAGGAAAAGTAGGTGGTGGGATTGATATGTTTGTTGTTCACTGTCCCTGTGCTTCATCATTTTTGTTTTTACGATTCAATCAAGCCTCCACACTTTGAGTCTGGTTCTTAAACTTTATGTAAGATTGTTGGAGTTTCTCTTTAGAAATGACATTTCTACGTTGTAATTGGATTCATATCAATTTAATAAAAATAAAAAAAAGTAACACTGAGTTAATCTTCAGACACACCTCTTGTATCTCGTCCTGCACAGTTCAATGAAGCTGCAATCCACAACCTCAGCACCAAATACATGGTCAGATTAAAATCCATCGACAATAAGAGGCAAAACATTGACTATAAACTTTAAAAAGCTGAATGTCATGTTAGATTGTCGATTTTTACCCAAGAAGGTGGGGTATGAATTAGATATATTTGACTGTGTGAGCGACATTTCCAATAATACTGATGTTTATTTACACTCCAAACTGTTATTGATCACAGTCAAACATACTTCAGGAGATTAATTCTCCCAATTTTCAAAGAGCAGAAAACACTCATGTAACCAGGGGAGACATAGTCGTGTGAATAGGCTTCAAACGAAAGTAAAACGTGTGTATACTTGTGAATTTAAATCAGGGACGTTTACTGATTTTTATTGACTTTTTTCCAATAGAAGAAGAGACTTTTCTCACGACTGAAGTCAGTAAACACGTTTCCTCCGTGTTGGTCGTGTCGCGTGAGCTGACATGTGGAAGGACCCGGCTGTTGACCCTTCAGTCCAGCCGCACCGTGGGAACACCTACCTTGTAATAAAAGGTGGCCTCGTTATATTTCCCAATCTGGTCGCAGGTCACAGCAGCTTTGGCGAATTTGACGGCGTCGAGCTCCAGAGCCGAGCAGTCCATCTTCAGCTCGGCGAGCTCCGCGTTAGCTCCCGGAACCAGCCCAAATCAGCACAATGTCGGCTTTTTACTGGCGGCTACGCTCATTTCATGGACCTGGACGAAGCGAGGCCACGATATTCCTGCCCGGCGTCTGAGTCCACTCACAGAACAAGGCCGGTTCAGAGTTGTTCACCATCTGAGAGATGACAACAACACCAAAACAACCATCTCCACTTCCGGGAGACGCAACTCACGCGTGATGACGCAACCGTGACGACACTGTGGTGTGGCGTTCAAGTGTAGTGGGAAACGTTGTTCTTCTTTCTGTTTCTCCTTTCTTCTTCTTCTTCTTCTTCTTCTTCTTCTTCTTCTTCTTCTTCTTCTTCTTCTTCTTCTTCTTCTTCTTCTTCTTCTTCTTCTTCTTCTTCTTCTTCTTCTTCTTCTTCTTCTTCTTCTTTTTAAATAACTCAACATGTGTCTTATAATATTTTATCAAGTTCTCAGACATTCTGAGCGGCAGCAAGTCAAGTAGAAAAGGGCCCATGTTCACTTTTAAAAACATCATGATACACAAAGAAGTGCAATTGTGTGTATTGCGATAACAATACACGCCTGCACTAAATTCAGTTCAAGTCTGCTTATTTGTTTATGTCCAAGTTGGAACCATGAGGTACTTACTGGTCTCGATGAGAGTGAGCCACATGAGAACAACTGTGGAGGTATAATTTCTGCTCAACAGGAATTCATCTTCTACTGCTTAACCCTGTGCAGGGTCACAGGTCACTGGCGCCGCTGGGCGAGGGCGGGATGCACCCTGGACGGGTCACCAGTCCATCGTAGGACAAATACTCTGCGAGTCCTCAACTTCAGTAAAAGTAGCAATGATTTATTATTTCATTCAAAGAGCAATCAATGGAACACATTCATTTACCTCAACAGGAAATACAATCTGATTTCAGACACAAAGGAAGTTCAACAGCAGGATTTAACGAACATAATGCACCAATGGAAAAATAAAACAGTGAACAGTTTAAGAAGGATTGCAGCGTCCTCTGGTGGACAAACAGCTTAACATAAAAACACACACAAAAGCTCTAATAGTATTAATGGAACTAAAGGGATTGAATTAAAAGTTATTATCTTTGGTTCTGGTAGGTGTGAGTATGTGATGTCTGTACTCGGTCCAGCGTTTAAACAGATAAACCCTTCTTTTCACAGATCCATTGCATCCTTCGGTCACAGCTCACTGATTCCCATCTCATGGTTTGAACAGAAATGGCACATCGACCTTCCACAGGTTCTTGATTCCAGGAACTGAGAATAAAAAGAAAAGCAAGTGAAACTGAGCAGCTCTGGAACCTTATCACACTTTATTAATCGTAGCCGACACATAGTCCTCAGTTATGATGTGTTATCTACAACACAGCTCAAGTGGAAGGATAGTGATTCTCAAATAATCTCCAAGTTTTACCGCTCAGTCGTCCCATCGACCCACTTCCAAGTCCCATTCATGACCCTCAGACCAATCCAGTATCCTTTGTCTGTCAAACTGTCCCAGCTGAGGTCACTGACCTGCAACTGGAGAGAGAGAGAGAGAGAGAGAGAGAGAGAGAGAGAGGAGAGAGAGAGAGAGAGAGGGAGGGAGGGAGGGAGGGAGGGAGGGAGGGAGGGAGAGGGAGAGGGAGAGAGAGAGAGAGAGAGAGAGAGAGGGAGAGAGAGAGAGGGAGGGAGAGAGAGAGAGAGAGAGAGGGAGAGAGAGAGGGAGGGAGGGAGGGAGGGAGGGAGGGAGGGAGGGAGGGAGAGGGAGAGGGAGAGAGAGAGAGAGAGAGAGAGAGAGGGAGAGAGAGAGAGGGAGGGAGAGAGAGAGAGAGAGAGAGGGAGGGAGGGAGGGAGGGGAGGGAGGGAGGGAGGGAGGGAGGGAGGGAGGGAGAGAGAGAGAGAGAGAGAGAGAGAGAGAGGGAGAGAGAGAGAGAGGGAGGGAGGGAGAGAGAGAGAGAGAGAGAGGACATGTTCAAATCTGCAGAAAAGGTTATTTTATTTCTCAGATGGATAAACAGGTTTTGGAGGAAGTCATATAATTTACTGAAGTTTAAGTTTTACCTTCTCTTCATCGTTATTTATAACCACCAAATCTGAAATTTTCCCTCTGCAGTCTTCTCGAGCTTCTTCCCAAGTTTGACGTTTAGCTTCAGAAGGATTGTTACTTGCATAGCAATGGGATTGAAAGAGTTTCCAACCCTCCTGACAAGACTGACAACGTTGTCCTGAAAGTACAGAGACCAGCTGATAAACACAAACTGCAACTATCAAATGAAGTCAGTTCTTTCTCCAGTCAGGACATCTGGACATACCTCCTCTACCACAGTACTCATCAATGGACCACTGAGCTCTGCTGATGTTCAGTCTGCGCCCCCCTTCCTCCACCTCTTGTAGTTTTCCCGTGAGGTTCTTCTTCTCGGCCTCCAGCTCCATGTTTCGTTCGGTGAGGGTGTGGACCTCAGCAGTCAGGTTTGTGACGCTGCGCTCTAAGACAGCAGAGGCCTGTGTCAGGTTGGCCGTCAGGACAGTCATGGCGTCCTTGTCTCTCCTCAGGTTCTGGTTTTCTGACCCGAGGCTGTGCTGCAGCGCTGTCAGGTTTTCATTCTCAGCCCGGAGATACATTTGGTCTGCTTGCATTTTGTCATATTGCTCTCTTAGTGAAGAAACTGCAAGATGAAAAGTTGACTTCTTCAACACACTTTTTAATCAATTTCACTGGTCATATATTTATACATATAAATAAAGGGATATCTTATCTTATATGCAAGGCGCAATTTCTGAGGAAGCCAGAAGAGGAAGTGGTTTCAACAGGCCTACCTTGTCCTCATTGCCTCACAACATATGAACATATGATCTTTGGAATCCTTCACAACAAGTAAAAATGACAAAGAAGTCAACTGGTAGTATGTGCTATTCTCAAGCTGTCCACCAGGGGCACTTTAGTTAGAAATTGTTCTCCTAACAGCACGACGCCTTTCCTGTAGCCTCCGTACTCAAACCTCAATATCCTCATTCAACATTAGTATCAACAACAAAACTCCACAACCAATTTTTGTTTTTGTCCCAGAAAAGTTTTGTGTTTACTTTTGCAACATTTTGAAAATGATGTAGTTTGCATGTCGAGCCACTAGTTGGCATTTGCTGTTAGTTTTAGTACTGAAAACACACACACACACACACACACACACACACACACACACACACACACACGCACACACACACACACACACACACACACACACACACAGCTCTAAACATTAACAGAAGAACACGAACATTCTAGTGGACAGACCACCAAGTTGGATTGTTAATACGGTGACTGTCAAAATAAGAGTACCAAGTCCAGGAGAATATGGACTGGGAGTCATGACACTCTGGACACTTTGTTCTGATTGGCTCTCAGTGTTTTACTGGAGCAGCTTTTAGTGTCCCAGATGGTATGTACCGGTATAATTTGAGATATTTATGTAAGTTGCTTCTTTGTGTAAGTTGCATAATCAGCCAAACAACTGAATAAACAAAGCTCGATATTCTGGAAAGTTTGATACACATCAGGAAAGCTAAAGTATTAGCTGTGGAGCTCAACTGGTTTTAATGAGAATCGTCATTCAAGCAAGAGTGAGAGAGTGAGTTTAATGTTAAATATATGAGGCTCAGTCTGAAAAACTGGCAGCTCGAACTGGATAACGTTTGTTTTCTCCTTCTTGAATCAAGTCATCCTTCAAAATAAAAGACGTCATATACGGAGCAGAAGTGGAGCGAATCATCTCCAGTCATCCCTCAAACTGCACTCTGGGTTTCTCTGACATCTGAAGCTCATTTATAACATGGAGACGCTCCTTTACGAAACACAACTGAATCCACTGAATCACACAGAAAACACAAACATCTGAAACGTCTTGAAAACATCTGGAAGGTTTGAGTGAGTCGAACTTAAAGAGGAAAACAGTTGTACACTCGTTCACAACAGGAGGACCTGCATCGGCTCGATAATACAGTCACTTTCTTCCTGCTGTCGTTGAACCGACGTAGATTGAGAAATCACTACTGACGCATTTCTGTTTCACAAAGGGATTTTTAACCTGCGGAACTGAAGCGTTGCTTAAACACGAGGTCGGATGTTTGCAAAGCCGTTCGGGCCAAAACTGAGATTCTAACTGTAATTCGAATTAAACAGATTAGAAACTTAAACTCATGCCTGAAGGTTTTTTTTACAACTGAAAAAAAAAGCGATATCAAATCATCGTTGTGAAATATTTAATACAACATGATTCTACATGTTCAACCAAAGATGGAGGCTATTTTCTATTAACTCATATATAGTAAAAAAAGGAATAATTAAGGATATACTCACTGTACACAACGATTCCGATTATGACCAAAAGTAAAATGGCACAAAGGTTTCCTAAACAACAGGCCAGAATCCGAAATCTGTGACGTAGTTCGTCTTCTTGTTTGTCTGAGGATGAAGAACAAAGACGAGTTCAGGACTTTAACAACCGAGTGGAGAAATAATGAGTCCAAAGTTATTTCCTAAATCTTTTTCATTCATTTCATTAATTAATAATATCGATAATACCTTTATGTTTCTGATGTTTGGATTTAAAGTTCTCCTGTCCTCCTCCTCCTGTTCTCCTCCTCCTCCTCCTCCTGTTCTCCTCCTCCTCCTGTTCACCTCCTCCTGTTCTCCTCCTCCTGTTCACCTTCTCCTCCTGTTCTCCTCCTCCTCCTCCTCCTGTTCTCCTCCTCCTCCTGTTCCTCCTGTTCACCTTCTCCTCCTGTTCTCCTCCTCCTCCTGTTCCTCCTGTTCACCTCTTCCTGTTCCTCCACCTCCTCCTGTTCACCTCCTCCTGTTCTCCTCCTCCTGTTCTCCTCCTCCTCCTGTTCTCTTCCTCCTCTTCACCTCCTCCTCCTGTTCTCCTACTCATCCTCCTCCTCCTGTTCACCTCCTCCTCCTCCTCCTGTTCTCCTCCTCCTCCTCCTCCTCCTCCTCCTCCTCCTCCTCCTCTTCACCTCCTCCTCCTCCTGTTCTCCTCCTCCTCCTGGTCTGGTCGGTCCAGAAACCTTCAGTATTCTAAGTTTCTAGCTCCTCCTTGATTTTCCTCATTTGAATATTGGATCATAGGAGCTACATTCAGAATCTGCTGTGTCTGTGTGAGCTGGACTGGCTCCGCCCACACATGCCCATCTTGGGAAGAGGAGGAAGTACTTCCTCTCGTGGTGCCATGTGCCAGAGCAGAGCTGCCTCATTGTGGGAGCAGTCAAAGGGAGGGCCTACCTTGATTGGGATTGGCTAAACCCCCGATGACACTATATAGGGTTTGATCTCTGATTGGCTGCTTGGAGCAACACACTTTTTAAAACCTGGAACAAGCCAGGGACAGAGAGGACAGACTGTCTTCACTTCTGGGACGTCAGTCCAGGTATGGAGACGATTAGAAAGTGAATTTTGCATAATATGAGCCCATTAAACCAAACACAGAAAATACTTCAGTGACCTGTAGTTCCAGATCACCAAGATGAACCTGATGGTTTTGTTTTATACGTTTCCATAAAAAAATATTGAATTTAATGTGAAATATGACATTTCCCAGAATATTGAGACAGTCGGGTTGAAGGTTACTTGGCAATAGATCAGTAACATGACTAAGTAAACAAAAAGGGCATTTCAGAGAGGAAGAGGTAAAGAACCACACACACACACGCACGCACACACACACACACACACACACACACACACACACACACACACACACACGCACTTGTTAATAAAGTTGCTCTCCCATTAACTGCAGTGAAACCGAACGACTCACCTTGACTGTCAGACGTGTGTGTGCTGGGTTGGTTTTGCACCTTCACTTCATCAGACACAGTTTCCACGGTTCTCTGGTTGTTGTTCCTGAAGACGACCGTAGCGTAGTTCACCTCCTCCTCACGCATCTCGTCTCTCTGCAGAACTCAACGCCGCCGGGCCACGAGACTCGTCTCTCTTATTGTGGAGTCATAATAAGAGAAGTGGTAGTTTCCTCTGCTGGGTTTGGTTTTCCAGTCACCAACTTCTGCTTTCCACTGGGAATGTTGTTTGCATTCAGAACGGGGCTCACGTGAACTCATTTTAATACAGGTTGCCTTCTTTTCTTACGACCTTACATATATCTCCTCGTAAAACGTGTATTGTGTCATTGGGAAGTTTTTCTCGAGACATTAAAACCACAAGGCGACGTTTTGAAATTGTGTCTGGTTTTAAAACTCGTATGAATCATGATAGTTGACCTGCTGTCAACTACTACCTACTAAACACTCCACAGGTTGGAAATTTACTAACCATGATTTTATTCTGCTTTAATCCATCTTCACAGCTGCACTTATGTTCATCGAGTAAATTGCAGTTTTGTGAGTCTCTTGTACGCCACAATCTGAGGGCTCGTTTCCACGACAACGGTCCTCCAAGCCTCTGAAAACACAACATTTTGAAAAACAGCTCCCAAGGTGGAACCTTTCGAAAACGCTTCATCTCCGTGTAGACGGGTGAAAGCGACGCTTAGTGGAAACGCTCAGGCTCCGCCTCTTTGTTGACAGCGACGTGTTGGTACTGCGTGTGCACATCATGACTGTAGTAAACAGTAGTTCTGCACATGCTCAGTAGAGCCAATCAGAACAAAGTTTCCTCCAGAGTGTCATGACTCGCAGATCATATTCTCCTGGGACTTGGTACTTTTATTTGACAGTCACCGTAATAACAATCCAACTTGGTAGTTTTATTTTGACAGTCACCGTAATAACAATCCAACTTGGTTGGCCGGCTCCCGGGGGTGCGGCGGGCCTCGTGCCGAGGTTGGGGGGGCTCTCGGCCCGCTCGGCCCGGGGGCCCTGCTCCGGCCTTTTCTCGGCTTGGCGGCTTGGGTCGGGGCCTGGGGCCCTGTGCCCTTTATCCTTCTCTTGTGGGCTCCTCTTGCCTGGGGGGGATTCCTCTCTGCATTCTCCATCTGGTGCTTTCTGGGCGGGGGCGTGGCTCTCTGGGGTGGTTCGCTGGGGTCTCCCCCAATGTAATAACAGGCCAATACTGTAACAAGACACTGAGCCCAAAAGGTAAACACTTTTTAATATTACATTATGGAGCAAATATATTTTCCCCCTTATTTTGAAATCATTTTATCACTTCATAAAGTGAGACGATGATTTCATTGATTGGACTTGAACTGCTTCGACTTGAATCAAACTGAAATCATGACTTCTAAAGGTTTGGACTATTTGTTTATACGTATATCTACATATAGATACGCTGTTGACCAACATTTATAGCCTTCTGTATAATCTGGAATTTATTTCTCCAATCATCAGTACAAATAATGTTTGAGCAATAAACACATTAAGATCATATTTAAATTCTTCTTAAATCTTTTTACATTATTGACCAGTTATTACGTTTTGGGTTTTATTGCATTATCTTTCATAACAATTTGGGTTGTTGTTATATATCGGGCTCTAACAAACCTAAAAACAGCCGTTAGATATTAGCGGTTTTGCATCCTGGTTTTCTAATTTCATTCATGCAACAATTCAGGCTTAATCCGATGTGAGTTGATCAGCAGCATCCGGACTGTTTCCTGGAGAAAGTGGCAGCAGTGAAAGAGTTAACCTTGGAAATGACATCACTGAATCCAGCTGCCCTTTCTCATCTATTCCAGCCCTGCACTCCTCCCCTCCCCTCCCCTCCACCTCATCTAATCTCATCTCTTGTTCAACATTGTGTCCTTCACTCTCTCTCTATCCCCTCCTTCCTCTCTCGTCCATCCCTCCTCCTCTCCTCTCCATCCCTCCTCCCCTCCTCTCCATCCCTCCTCCCCTCCTCTCCTCTCCATCCCTCCTCCCCTCCTCTCCATCCCTCCTCCCCTCCTCTCCATGTGTCCGGCCCCTTCATTAGGACTCCCTCCCTCAGCCTCTCTGGAGCCTCACACACACTCCGACTCAGGCCTGGACAGGAGATCCCACCGTCTGCCAGCCCTGACCCAACATGGAGTTTCCCGGTGAGCACAGAGCCGTCCGCCGGGAGCACCTGGGAGGAACCGAGGAGAAACAGCAGATGCTCCACCTGAACCGACGCCTTGAGGCCTACTTGAACCGGGTCAAACTCCTGGAGGAGGAGAACGCCCTGCTGGCAAAGGAAATCCAGGCGGTGAGACGCAGCAGCCAGGGAGCCGGGACGCTCCGGAGGAGCCTGGAGGAGGAGCTGCAGCGAGCGAGGCTGGAGGTGGAGGCGGCGTGGAGGGACAGGCTCGTCACAGAGCTGGAGGTCGGCGAGATGGCCGAGGAGCTTCAGGCTCTGGACCTGCGGCAGCAGTGGGAGGCTCAGGCCAAGGTGACGGCCAAGGCGAAGCTGGAGCAGAGCCGCAAGGAGCTGGAAGAAGAGCAGAGGGCTCAGGTGTGGCTGAGAGAGCGGGCGGCTCACCTTGAGCACCAGATGAGGCTCCTGGTTCAAACCCACCAGGACGACGTGGCTCGACTGGAGGCCGAACTGACCGGCGCCAGAGTCACACCGCCTCACACTCCGGCCCAGAGAGCAGAGCAGACCCCCAACCTGCTCCAGCTGGGGCAGGAGTTCTCACGCCGGGCAGCCAGAGCCTGGCAGGAGGCAGCAGAGGCCCATCAGGGGCAGTTGGCTCGGCTGGAGGAGTCGCTCCACCAGGCCCGGGGCCGATTGACCCACGTGGGGCAGGAGAGGCACGAGAGCCAGCTGAAGCTCCAGGCCTTGGAGAAGGAGATCACATCTGCCCAGGAGGTCCGGCAACATCTGGAGAAAGCTGCAGCCCAGCAGAGCGGCGTACACCAGCAGGAGATCGGGCAGCTCCAGGTGAGTCCATGAATGGGAGGTGATCCTGTGAGGGCGCTCTGGTACTCTGGCAGCTAAACAAGCACTTGCATATATTTTCTTTACAGATTCAACGAGGTTTTATCACAAAGATCAACCTTGGAGAATTCTTCTCACTTCTTCTCATCTTGCCAGCTCAATCAGATCAATTTCTTTTGTGCATTTTGCATCAACTGCTGTAGCGTTAATATTGGACTATTTCTTTTAGTGCTCATTGATTAAATCCTCTAATTTGAATATCTCCTTTGTTAAAACTGAACATTTAGGCACCCGAGCCACTCTTGACTCACGAGGAAACCCTTCACTCCGTCAGCCACAGTTGCTCAGGGAGGGTGCAATCTGTCACAATAGTTGTTGTCTTTGTCATCGCTTAACTTTTCACAAGTAAGCTCGGTCTAAAAAAACGGCCTGACAAAGCTCAGAGGAATGTGAAAACCAGCAGCTGCATGACCAACTGAAGTGGAGACACATCTATGACTGGGCTCATTGGACTGGTCAAGTATCAAACAAGATCTCACACGTCTACTGAAGTGTATGTCTTCTGTTCTGCAGGATGCCTGTCTGGAATATTTAAGGGGCATTTGTGAGTTTTTCCCTCGGGCTTTGCTGCTTTAGTGCGCTCATTCAATATCCCGATGGAATGAAAGCATTTGGGTGTGAAAGGGACTGGGTGCTCCATATTTATAGGTTTGGGCTGTTGGGATTAGTTCAGGGTCACCCTGAGGGCTGAAGGGTGAAGCAGCCAAACCAAACACTTTACCGCGTCTCTTAGGTGCCGTTGACGCGGCGTTTCACGTGAAAACGCATCTTTTTTTATGTTTCTGTTTCAGAAAAGTTATGCTTTTGTACAACGACGTTTTAGTACTGAAAGCACACACACACACACACACACACACACACACACACACACACACACACACACACACACACACACACACACACACACACACACACACGATTATAAAACAACGATTTTGTCTCATTTTAACACCTGAATGAAAAACAGAGGATCCAGCAGTGGAACAATGACGGGCTATTTTTACCTAATATACCTCTTCTTCTTCTTCTTCCTCTTCTTCTTCTTCTTCTTCTTCTTCCTCTTCCTCTCCCTCTTCCTCTTCCTCTTCCTCTCTGGCAGGAGCACTTGGAGGGCCTGGAGGCGGAGAAAGAGCAGATTGGCCATCAGATCGATCGTCTCATCCTGGAGAACCGCGGCCTGCTGCAGAGGAAGACGTCTCTGGGTCTGGAAGTAGCAACATACAGGTATCATCGACAGGAAGTGGACTATTCTCTTCAAGAAATGTTCCTCCAGAGGCTCCTGGTACAAATTATGTGACATAATATCATATTAAAGGCAGATTATATGTGACAAAGAAGGTTTGGATGTTTAATTAAATAAAAGAAAAATGCAGTTACTGCGAACAGGTTTTACTTTTGTACCGGTGTGCACACATTAATACAATATGTTAATCCTAATTCCTTTAAAGTGTTGGATTTACTCACATAGTCCCTTGTCACCCAAACAGATCGTGATGCGAACAAATAACAGACTTTTATTATAGTTTTGGGAATTATCATTCATCATTACGCAGTTGTTTTACCAGGATAAGTTCTCAGTTTTGAGGAGTCAGCCATTGATTTTCCCACTTCTGACACTTTCACTGTCAGTCACACTGCCGTGGAAAAGAAGCTTTGCTTTATGTTGTTATTGTAAAATAAAGCAACAGAGAAGAAGATGATCCGAGGAACAGATGATGATTGAATTCAGCATTTCAGCTGACTTCTTTAAAAAAAAAAAAAAAAGCATATGTGACAATTCTTCCTGGTTCATTGGTCCTTTTTACTATTTCCCATATTTTTAAGAATACACTGTTTTATTCACTGAATTTTATTCCTACTCTAAAGTTTAACCTGGGGACTGCTGCGCCATGAAAACTGCATCATCTGTCAGCTAAAGTGTCGTTTACTTGAATGACTGCATTTATTTCAAGGTTCAATTCAACATGTTTATTTGCCATATATACAGATAAAAAAGACCTTCACATTGCACAATGAGAAGCTTACTTTGTTAATTCATAATTAACTAAAAGGTAAAGCAAGAACTAAACTATATATACACAACGTTTTTTTAAAACCTTAACCAGAATGTGATTTAATGCAATAATTGTAGTTTCAATAATATATTTCTTAAGGACTCTTTCATTAGATTGGATTGAACAGTTTCTGAAAATACTGACTTTATAGATTAATAGTAAAATCAGTTGTCTTATTGATAAATTGAACCCACATTAACTTGACGAGTTACTTGGTGTAACTCCATATGCAACCAGCCGTACCATGATTACCATGACGTAGGTGATTAGTCTGACTGAACGAGGCGACGTAACGGAGCAGATAAAACTGACCCCCATCATTGCCAGACGGACTAGTGGAGGCCTGTCTGCAGTCGGAGCAGGAGTCTGAACTAAAAGGTCAATTCATTGAAGCGGTTGTAACCTATCCTTTCTCAAGCTCTATAGCGGCGTCTCCTTCCTCCGTCTCTTCTCCTCCTCAAAATATTGACCCTGGCCCCGTAGCGAGAGGCAACCAGGGTCTGAGTGGTCAGAGTCTAGAGTGACGGCGCTGTGGAGCAGGAGGGGGTCGGGCTCAACCATAGCGCACTTTTCAATGTCATTCCCCACAAACCAGGATGGAATGCATTTTGAGAACGCTGCTTAAAGTTCTCTGTCTGTTGAAACATGCAGCTAATCATCTCACGGTGTTTTGGGACGGAGGCTGCTGGGCTCCACATGCTTGAATGGAAACAGTGGCATTAGTGCTGCATGGGCTGCTTGTAATATCTGCTGTCGTGTGTGTGTGTGTGTGTGTGTGTGTGTGTGTGTGTGTGTGTGTGTGTGTGTGTGTGTGTGTGTGTGTGTGTGTGTGTGTGTGTGTGTGTGTGTGTGTGTGTGTGTGTGTGTGTGTGTGTGTGTGTGTGTGTGTGTGTGTGTGTGTGTGTTCACTGCAGATGGCTCCTCAATGGCCAGACATTTTACTCATTACCATAACAACAGCCTTCGCTCGGTTCCTGCAACTCAAGAGCAGCAAAAGTCTCCGTCCCCTCGTCTCCACGCCTGCAATCCGTCCATCGGGGCTTCTGAAGTACACCACGTCAATGTTCCAATTAGATAAAGACATCTTCTCCTGTTTGTCTCTGCAGAGCCTTGTTGGATGGCGAAGGATTCGGGGGGGCCGTCCGTAGGTTAAACCAACCAAAGATCACTTCCACTGCAGGTGATTAAACAAGTTACTACCTCGACACTGCATCCACTTCACAATATGTCATATAAAATCACTGGGTTGCTGCTTTAATAGTCCTCCTTTCTACAGGCAAGGCTTCACTGAGACTAAGTAAAAGGCCCTAAGAGTGGGGGACATTTTTAATAGAATTAGCAATTACATTAGTCTGACTGGCAGTGATGGGGGTGGGGGTGGGATGGGGGGGGGGGGTTGAGGGGGCTGAGGTAGGCACTTAGGATCCTGTAATGTAACCCAGCTGAGAGTCCCAAAAGGTTATGGAGTCATATGGCTTTTCTTTCCAGTATATTAGACAGCAGTGAAAGGAAGAAAAACGATCAATATCTTACTATTAGTGTCCAAACGCCATTCAGAAGACACGCAGTAAGCTTCGCTGATTAGGGTTCTCCCTGTTTTTCCTCACACACCAATCAATGTCTTGTTTGGTGTAAATAAATACCTGAAGATATAGAATATTGTAAGAGATTATCTCAGTGATTAAGGCCACGTGTTTAGGCGGCATCAGTACAAATAATCATTATTTCAGGATAGCTCAGTTCATTGTATATTTATGAGCTCTGCTCTTCTTCTTCTCCACAGATGCAGTTTTCAGCCCTCGAGGGGTTAAAATGAACCACCAGATACTGTCTGGTCGCCACAAGACAACTCCCTTCCAATCTGCCATGACAAGTGTAGCACCGCTCTGCTGCAGGAAACCTGCAGTTCCAGTAGCAAAAACACGAGAAACCTCTTCTCCAAAAATACTGCAGGGCGGAGCGGTGGAAAGTTTCCGACCACAGGAGGTTCATGAGAAAGTCACACATGCTGAACCGCCGTCAGCCTCCGATGAGCAGGAGTCTCCAGCAGGTAGCAGAGAAGTGGAAGAGCTCCAGAACAAAGCTGGGCCTCCAGTGGAAACGCCAGTTGTTGAATCAGTCGTCAGTCATCAGGTCGAGTCTTTCCTCAGCAGTGAGCCGTCTTTTAATGATGATTATCTTCAGTTTACTCCCAGTATCACGCCATCGCATGTCGGAGCTACAGACGACCACTGTGGCGTCTTAGGCAAATCTAAGAAAGTGTATTTTCAGGCGGCGGCTGAAGAGGAAGATGCGCTTCGGATAAATGCTTCAGTGGACACGTGGGCGAACAAACCCAGAGAGAACAAGCGAGACGATTACTCAGACTCTGAAACCGAGGCGATGCTCGAGCCGAAGAGCGAGTCCAAGACAAGCAGTCCAGAGTCTGAATGTGTGTCGGAGGAAATCGTGACAGAGTTTAACTTGGATGAAAAGGTGGCTGAGATCAGACCAATGTTAAGAAGTTCTACAGTGGGAAGAAGCCAAACGGATGCTGATGATAAGCTGTACCCTGATGGAGAAGAGATGGACACCTGGGACAGTGTGATCGAAAGAAAAGTCAACCTGAGGACTCGTGAGGGAATAAAAAGTGATGAGGGAGAAAGACAACACGCCGAACCAGAGGAAGATATATCAGAGCATAAAAAAGGAGAATTCAGGCAACGAATGGATGTGCACCAGGAAGACAGCATGGCTTCTTCACTGATGGTTTCAAGGCAAGTGGATGACGAACAGCAAACTGTGCTGGAGAGAGAGCGTCCTGATAGAGTGTCTGATGAAGATGAAGAAGATGAAGATGACTCTCAAAATGTCTCTGTGTCCTGGAGGACAGAGCTGGAAAGTGACAGCTACGCTCAGGACAACACTCTTGCCGACACTCGTCCTCTGATCCGATACAAGAGCGACGAGACCGACGCCAACACTCACATGGACGAGAGCGAGTCGAGCGAAGGCGAACAGGACCGGAGGGCCAAAGAGGTGGGAATGGGAACGTGGACCGAAGACAAGGCAAAGAAATTTGGAACGATGGAAGATCTGTGTGAGGAGATTGAAGGGGAAATGATCGACGAGCCATATAGTCTTGCATACATCCAAACTGAAGAGATGGATGTTGGTCATGATTCAGCTGCAAGCGAGCACCTGAGACCTGCGGGTGATGCAGGAAATGCAGAACACAAGGCCAAAGAAAATGAGAAACACTCAGAAGGGGAAACTGAGACACTAATAAAGCCGATTAATATAGACCATGATGAGGAATTAGAAACAGATAGACAAGTAGAACAGGAACTAGCGTGTTTGACCACAGACAGTTACAGTGCTCACTTTGCAGAGAGGGAGGTCAGGGAGAAAACGCTGGATCTGATGGAGTCGAACGCTCAGGAAGTCACGAAGCCCGAAGAGGCCAAAGAAACAAAGACAGAGTGCAGGCACAGTGTGCAGAGTGAAGAGAGTGAAAATAAAGGCCTTGTACCGTACGAGGATTCAAAGTGTCTGTTGCCGATAGCAATGGATCAGAAAAAGAAGGCGGATGCGGCAGATCGCACTGAGGAGAAAGAGACAATTTTGACTGCAACCAAAGTCTCTCATGAAGATCTGGTTAAACGTCACCAGGAGATTTCTGACAAACTGCAACAGCCTCAACTAGACGATGTGGAAGAATCTCAAGAGTCTCAAGAAGAATCAGCTCAAGATGTTGAACATTACCAGGAGATTTATGGCAACCTGCAACAGGCTCAACCAGGCAACATTGCAGAAACATCCAAAGAGTCTCAAGTACCAGGCTCTCAGGAACTTTCCCACAAACTGCAACAGCCTCAACTTGATGATACGATGGAAGCCTCCAAAACGTGTCCAGATCAACCAGTTGAGGACGTTGCTGACATTCAGGAGCTTTCTAGCAACCTGCAACAATCTCCGCCCGATGGTTTACTAGAAGCATCCATTGACGCCCATGGAGAACAAGTTGAGGCTGTAAAAACAATTTCTGGCAACCTGCAGCAATCTCAACTTGAAATGTTGACAGAAGTCTCTAAGGAGACTCGAGAGCAACTGTGTGAGGCTGCAGATTGTCAGGAGGCTCCCGGCAACAGCTTGCAACTGACTCAACTGGATGAAGCAGCTCCAAAGAGTCAATGTGAGCCAGGCGACGATGCTGAGGATTGTCAGGAGCATTCGAGCATCCTGCAGAAATCTCCACCGTACGACCAATCAGAAGCGTCCGAAGAGTCTCAGGACCAGCTGGTTGAAGAAGCTGCAAGTGGTGAGAACCTGTTTGGTTTCCTGCAACAGTCTCCAGTAGACGACTTCATGGAAGCAGCATTACGAAGGTCTAAAGATCAGCCAGGAGAGGAAGCTCCAGAGCTCTCCAGCAGCTTTGACTCTCAGTCAGATCACTTACAGGACAAATCCAAGGAGGCTCAAGACAAACCACTTGAGGACGCTGCGGATTGTCCGGAGGACATTCTCATGGAGGCGTTCAAGAAGTCTGAAGAACATCAAACCGAGGATGTGGGAGACTTTGAGGATTTCCCTGAAGCTCCAGAAACAGAGGAATGGGAAGTCCTAGAGAACCCAACCAAAGACTGTGAAATCCAGGACCAGGAAATATCAGGTCAAAAACGTTACCTTGAGGCCAGATCATATGATGAGAGCACAGAGACACATCAAGACGAGCCTCTGGAGACTTCCCCTGGCCGCCTGCCAGGCCAACAGGACATTTTCGTGTTGAAAGATGCAACAGAGAGCAAACTGAGTGATTTCTTCCCCTCTGGTGTGAAGAGCGACTTCTGGGTGACCTCACTGGAAGGCGCAGCTACATTTCAACCAGAAGACAACACAGCTGCTAAACTCACGAACCAGAATACAGGATTTGCCGGCAACATGATCTGGGGAAGTTCTGAGAACCAGAATGTGGTTAATGGAAACTCCGAAGCTGAGACAGATTTGCCTGAACCACAGGCGGCTACAAGGGATGAGAAAGAGACAACCGCAGAAGTGAAACAGGTGCTGTGTAGAAATGTTGTAGAGGGGGAACCGGTTCACTCCGAGGAGTCTGAGGTCGACGGTGAATCGTGGTCATCCGAGGAGTAGTGGCACACAGCGTAGTGAAAGGATAGCTCAGTTTTTAGATATGAAGTAATTAGAGCATTTTCTGTATTCCACTATGAAACCAAAGCTGTGCCTTGACGCACTCCTCAGTCACCAACCACCAACGTGCCAACGTCCTCCACGAAGCTCCTCCTGTTTCTTTAAACCAGCGGCGTCAAACTCATTAAATTTCAGGAGCCACATTCCGCCCGATTTCCTCTCGAGTGAAATAGTTCCATAACAACGAGCGACATCTCGTCTCGTTTTCACAAAGTTTCACGTTTACACAGAAACATTCTGAAAAACATCCGTCTACACAGCAACGGCAGAAACGATGAAAGTGATGTAGTTTTCCTGTTGGGACACTAGTTGGCACTGTTGTTAGTTTTAGTAATGAAAGCACACACACACACACACACACACACACACACACACACACACACACACACACACACACACACACACACACACACACACACACACACACACACACACACACAGTAAACATTTACAACGGTAGAACACGGACATTCTAGTGGACAGACCACCAATTTGCATTCTTATTATGAAGACTGTCAAAATAAAACTACTAAGTTGAGCCCCCAAACTTTAATATTTTTCTTTGTTGTTGCGTGTCGATTTTCACAAAATCAAACACTTACTATGCAAAATTACTAAAATCCCAACATTAAGCCAATTTTAATGAAACCTTCTGGTCATATATTCCCTGAAATGTCCAAAAAGCTTCTCCTATAGCTGTTGCATTATTCATATTTTTACAAACTGCGCCTGACAGCGCGGCTTTGAGGCTAATGCTAGTTAGCTATCTTTCATGGCGGCGTCACAGAGATCTCAGCTCAGATCTCCAGGAAAAACAAAAGAAATCATAGTTTTCTTTGAAAGTTTTACAATCTGCTCTGCGGTCTGGTTGGATTGGACGACGGGCCTCATGTTTGACCCCCCTGGTTTAAACCAACATGTTTGATTATATATATATATATATATATATATATATATATATATATATATATACAGTATATATGGACACACGGGTGTATATATAGATACTTTTTTTCTTTTCTTCTTTTCCAAGTCTCTCAGCGTGCATGCTATGGAAGAGTGCTATGGAAGAGTGCTATGGAAGAGTGCTATGGAAGAGGATTCAGCGTTAATGCATGAGGGAATAGCATGAAGACAGAACAAAGAATGTCATTTGAAAGTCAAAGCGTTTATTGATCATTGCCTAATCAGATTTTACTGACTGATAGAAATCAATCAGTCGACAAGGGTAGAACTCCTCCGGCCTGCTGAATCAGTCCAGCATCAAACAAACTGCTTGTGTTTCCACCGCCGAGGTTTTTAATCCAACAAAACAACAAGCGACCCGTCTCTGCATGTCTTCTCATTATTGATGGTTTGTTGTACAAGGTTTATGTCTAACGTGTTGTGGATGAATATAAATGTTCTGTTTGGTTCATCTCCAAGAGCATCTGTTGAAATCCTGTAACTTCCACCTTTAAAGTCTGATAACAGTAGGACACACTCACAGTTAATAATATTAAAAAACTGTAGATTCATGATAAAGTCTGGGTCTGGGTCTTTTTTTTAAATGAGGCTCTTATATGCCTGCAATGAGAATTTATGTATAATAAATTTATATTATAGGACATAAATGAACACACAAAGGCTTCATTTCCTGTTTATTGTCTTTTTTTTGTGTCTTGTGACATTCTTGTTTTAAATATATTAACACTGACTTTATTGAGGACAAAGGTAGCTTTAATACTTGATTTAGCATTTCGTGCTTTCATAGAACTCTCATGAGTTATTAGTTATTGATTTGCACTCTTTGCACACTTGAAGTGATTATCAGTCAGCCGAGTAAGTAAACTAAAAAAATGCGAATCTTAAAGAACACATCCAATTAAGAGTCAGGTTGACAAAGACATAGATGAAAAAAAAAAAAGATCATTGTCAGGATCATGACAAGAATCATGTCAGTTATTCTCCAAACTTACACCAACTTCAAAGTTTCTAACCTTTCTTACATTTTGATTGTAATAATCATGGCCGATCTTATCCAATTTTCTAAAATATAACTGAGAAACTGCAGTTTTAAACTAACAGATACCAGATTGAATATCCTCAAATAAACAATCGTTCATCTTTAAACGGTGAAAGTTCCACAAACTGCGACACTAACATGAGAACAAATATACCAATTTACGATGACTGATGAGGAAGAAGCATCTTTCAGAGCCGGTGTGTGTGTGTGTGTGTGTGTGTGTGTGTGTGTGTGTGTGTGTGTGTGTGTGTGTGTGTGTGTGTGTGTGTGTGTGTTTGTGTGTGTGTAATGTCTCCTTCCAATAATCTACACTCAGTATTGGGTTTATTGGATTATTTTAGTTTTCAGCTTGACTTCTTAGATTTCCACCAATTTTAGAAAAAGTATCAAGAAAAATTGATCTGGAAGGTAGGTGATTGAAGTGATCAGTTTATTATAACACGAGGACCAAATGATATGTGAAAGTGCTCCATGGAGCCAAAACCGATTTGCTCTGCACAGAAAAGGACGCAGTATAAGACATATCTGTCCTGGAGCAGTCTGCATTGATTTCTTGTTGATTTGTTGGCAGCAGGAAAACATACCGAAACGATTAGTGCAGTAAAAATCATTTACTACAACAAGATTAGTTAAGGTCTATTTAAAGCTGCTTCTGGAGGGGAATTATTCAAACCTAAAAAGTTACTCGGCTTTCAGATATGAAGAAATTTGGCACAAACCCTTCATTGTTCTTAAGTGTCTCTTTTATCATTTTCATAAATGATTCTATTCGTTGGCAGTTTAACCCAGTGGAACCGTGTTGAGAGTTTAACAGCAGGAGTCTGCTGCAAGCCAAGTTTCCACGAACAAAATCCGACTCTGTCGCCGAGTAAACAGGCAATGACGACATTGGCATGTAAACACCAAAACAATGATTGTCATCTTGAAGCGTTGTTGTGTAAAGGGACCCCGGTGTTCAGATGCAGTCTCATCTATTAAAAAGGTCAAATCTGTAAATCTCTGTTACTCTTCGCCTCGTGAGGAAAGAAGCTTCCTGGTTAAAAACACTGGAGTCTGAACGTGAGCCTGACCGCATCACTGATGGAGCCTCCGTCACTCGGCGGCGTTAAAATAGAAGCAGAAGTTGCACGGCGGCGGGCAATCTGCTAACGACAGCTGCTGGAGGCTTAATTCTTCCAGGAGGAGTGACTCATGAAGGAAGAATACAAAGTGATCCTCCAGCAAAACAGAGCTGCTCACAGTCACGACCTGATGTTTCACTGAGTCCAGCTCTCTGCTGTGACATCATCCATCCATCCGCCATGATACTTTCTCCACTTTAGGTAGTGAGGCGCTGCAGCCAATCACAGCCCGGTGTGAGTGACACCCAGAGAGGTCAGAGGTCACACACACACGCACACACACACACACACACACACACACACACACACACACACACACACACACACACACACACACACACACACACACACACACACACACACACACACACACACACACACACACACACACACACACACACACACACAGAGTACCTGTTACCATGACAACATCATAACATGCAGATTCACTTTGAAGATCAAAGCCTTTGATGTTGAAAGCATGAGGTCATGATATCAAAGTGATGAACATCAAAGCTAACACGTTATGAAATCACAGAAGAGAGGCTATGTATAAAACAAACTGTGTCCAGTTACGACACAGTCAACATTGCCGTGAAGAGGAGCTGAACGATTTAAAAGATATCGTAGTATTTTACTTGAAATGGAGCGCACAGACCAAACCAGAATGGCGTGTACTTGTGACAAAATCAAGCAATTGCAAAGTGAATTGATGTTTTACAGAACTGTTAGCAATGACAAGGTTGAGGAATGCGCTGAGCTCTGGCGTCGTTTAAGGATAGTGGAAGAAGACAGAAAAAAACTGATGAGCGAAAAGTATGATTTGCTCAGAGTTCCGTTGGGGTCTGAAGGTGGCCTGGAGAGTGAAATGGTCACTCAGCCAGAGGAGAGAGTTGAAGATGGATCTGCCCTGTATTCCCAGAGCAAACACCATCTCAGCCAGCTCACTTCAGTAGTCACCAGTTTGAAGGAAGACAATGAGAAACTGCTGAACGAGAAGGAAGCTTTAAGTAACCGAGTCAGAGCTTTGGAGTCCAACCAAGGACAGTTGGACTCTGAGCTCCATGACAGGGACCAACAGCTGAGAGACAAGGAGGAGGAGGTTCAAGCCTTGGAAAAGAGTCTTCTGTCAGAACGTGATGAAACTGAGAGAAAGTTTCAGCAGAGCGAAGACCTGATCAATGCCTTTCGTAATGAGGCAGAAAAGTACCGTGAGCACATGGGCGACTGCGAGAACAACACTCAGGAACTTCAATTTGAAGTGTATGACCTCAAAAGTGCCTTAGACCGTAAGGAGACCGAGTGTGGCAATCTCGAAAATAAACTGCAGAAAATGAATGACGACGTAAAAACCATCAGGAGCAATCTGGAGAGGATGATTGCCACTAAGCTGGAGGAGGCAGCTGAAGACAAATCTGCCCTGCAGTCTGCATATGAGCAGAAAATCAGTCAGCTTTCTTCAGTCATCAGCAATTTGGGAAAAGACAATAAGAATGAGGTGAATGTAAAAGAGGTTTTGACCAACCGGGTCAGAGAGCTGGAGTCCAAACAAGAACAGTTGGACTCGGAGCTCCATGACAAGGAGGAGGAGGTTCAGGCCTTGGAAAAGAGTCTTCTGTCAGAAAGTGAAGAGACTGAGAGGAAGTTTCAGCAGAAAGAAGACCTGATCGATGAGCTGTCACATGCCTTTCTTAATGAGGCAGAAAAGAACCGTGAGCACATGGATAACTGCGAGAACAACACTCAGGAACTTCTGATTGAAGTGTATGACCTCAGAAGTGCCTTGGACAGTCTCCAAAAGGAATTGGAAGAAAAGAATGATCATTTAGCAACCGTCAGGACCAACCTGGAGAAGATGATGGCCACTAAGCTGGAGGAGGCAGCTGAAGACAAATCTGCCCTGCAGTCTGCATATGAGCAGAAAATCAGCCAGCTTTCTTCAGTAGTCACCAGTTTGAAGGAAGACAATGAGAATGAGGTGAAAGAAAAAGAGGTTTTGACCAACCGGGTCAGAGAGCTGGAGTCCAAACAAGAACAGTTGGACTCGGAGCTCCATGACAAGGAGGAGGTTCAGGCCTTGGAAAAGAGTCTTCTGTCAGAACGTGAAGAGACTGAGAGGAAGTTTCAGCAGAAAGAAGACGATGAGCTGTTACATGCCTTACGTATTCATGAAAAAAAGTACCGTGAGCACATGGGCTACTGCGAGAACAACACTCGGGAACTTCTGATTGAAGTGTATGACCTCAAAAGTGCCTTAGACCGTAAGGAGACCGAGTGTGGCAATCTCGAAAATAAACTGCAGAAAATGAATGACTATGTAAAAACCATCAGGAGCAATCCGGAGAGGATGATGGCCACTAAGCTGGAGGAGGCCGCTGAAGAGGAATCTGCCCTGCAGTCTGCATATGAGCAGAAAATCAGCCAGCTTTCTTCAGTCATCAGCAATTTGGGAAAAGACAATAAGAATGAGGTGAATGTAAAAGAGGTTTTGACCAACTGGGTCAGAGAGCTGGAGTCCAAACAAGAACAGTTGGACTCAGAGCTCCATGACAAGGAGGAGGAGGTTCAGGCCTTGGAAAAGAGTCTTCTGTCAGAAAGTGAAGAGACTGAGAGGAAGTTTCAGCAGAAAGAAGACCTGATCGATGAGCTGTTACATGCCTTTCATAATGAGGCAGAAAAGTACCATGAGCACATGGATAACTACGAGAACAACACTCAGGAACTTCTGATTGAAGTGTATGACCTCAGAAGTGCCTTGGACAGTCTCCAAAAGGAATTGGAAGAAAAGAATGATCATTTAGCAACCGTCAGGACCAACCTGGAGAAGATGATGGCCACTAAGCTGGAGGAGGCAGCTGAAGACAAATCTGCCCTGCAGTCTGCATATGAGCAGAAAATCAGCCAGCTTTCTTCAGTAGTCACCAGTTTGAAGGAAGACAATGAGAATGAGGTGAAAGAAAAAGAGGTTTTGACCAACCGGGTCAGAGAGCTGGAGTCCAAACAAGAACAGTTGGACTCGGAGCTCCGTGACAAGGAGGAGGAGGTTCAGGCCTTGGAAAAGAGTCTTCTGTCAGAAAGTGAAGAGACTGAGAGGAAGTTTCAGCAGAAAGAAGACGATGAGCTGTTACATGCCTTACGTATTCATGAAAAAAAGTACCGTGAGCACATGGGCTACTGCGAGAACAACACTCGGGAACTTCTGATTGAAGTGTATGACCTCAAAAGTGCCTTGGACCATAAGGAGACCGAGTGTGGCAATCTCGAAAATAAACTGCAGAAAATGAATGACGATGTAAAAACCATCAGGAGCAATCCGGAGAGGATGATGGCCACTAAGCTGGAGGAGGCCGCTGAAGAGGAATCTGCCCTGCAGTCTGCATATGAGCAGAAAATCAGCCAGCTTTCTTCAGTCATCAGCAATTTGGGAAAAGACAATAAGAATGAGGTGAATGTAAAAGAGGTTTTGACCAACTGGGTCAGAGAGCTGGAGTCCAAACAAGAACAGTTGGACTTGGAGCTCCATGACAAGGAGGAGGAGGTTCAGACCTTGGAAAAGAGTCTTCTGTCAGAAAGTGAAGAGACTGAGAGGAAGTTTCAGCAGAAAGAAGACGATGAGCTGTTACATGCCTTTCTTAATGAGGCAGAAAAGTACCATGAGCACATGGATAACTGCGAGAACAACACTCAGGAACTTCTGATTGAAGTGTATGACCTCAGAAGTGCCTTGGACAGTCTCCAAAAGGAATTGGAAGAAAAGAATGATAATTTAGCAACCGTCAGGACCAACCTGGAGAAGATGATGGCCACTAAGCTGGAGGAGGCAGCTGAAGACAAATCTGCCCTGCAGTCTGCATATGAGCAGAAAATCAGCCAGCTTTCTTCAGTAGTCACCAGTTTGAAGGAAGACAATGAGAATGAGGTGAAAGAAAAAGAGGTTTTGACCAACCGGGTCAGAGAGCTGGAGTCCAAACAAGAACAGTTGGACTCGGAGCTCCATGACAAGGAGGAGGAGGTTCAGGCCTTGGAAAAGAGTCTTCTGTCAGAACGTGAAGAGGCTGAGAGGAAGTTTCAGCAGAAAGAAGACGATGAGCTGTTACATGCCTTTCCTAACGAGGCAGAAAAGTACCATGAGCACATGGATAACTGCGAGAACAACACTCAGGAACTTCTGATTGAAGTGTATGACCTCAGAAGTGCCTTGGACAGTCTCCAAAAGGAATTGGAAGAAAAGAATGATAATTTAGCAACCGTCAGGACCAACCTGGAGAAGATGATGGCCACTAAGCTGGAGGAGGCAGCTGAAGACAAATCTGCCCTGCAGTCTGCATATGAGCAGAAAATCAGCCAGCTTTCTTCAGTAGTCACCAGTTTGAAGGAAGACAATGAGAATGAGGTGAAAGAAAAAGAGGTTTTGACCAACCGGGTCAGAGAGCTGGAGTCCAAACAAGAACAGTTGGACTCGGAGCTCCATGACAAGGAGGAGGAGGTTCAGGCCTTGGAAAAGAGTCTTCTGTCAGAACGTGAAGAGACTGAGAGGAAGTTTCAGCAGAGAGAAGACCTGATCAATGACCTGTTACATGCCTTTCGTAATGAGGCAGAAAAGAACCGTGAGCACATGGATAACTGCGAGAACAACACTCAGGAACTTCAATTCGCCGTGGCAGAACAGGCTGACGAAAGGACAGGCATTAAGCTGATGAAGGTGGTGTGTGGATCTTTTCACCAGGGGTACCAGGGCTTTAAGTATGGAGGAGTCCAGTGCATGGCGATAGCTGCTGTCAGCTTAGCCAAACACACGATGAACAGCGTGTTCTCGTGGGAGAGGTTTGATCTTGATCACGCTGTGGAGTTAGGTGATAAGATGTACACAGATTTGCGTGACAACCACATCTTTACTCATCCTTCATTCCTGCTGTCTGTCCCAGATTTGCCAGAGCAGCTGGATGTAGATCAGCAGGTGTTACAGTTTACTCCTGGTAGCACGTTGTTGGGCGATGTCGATGTGACTGAAGGAGAGTACGACGATGTGTGTGAGTTCATAAGTCTGCGAAACGGACTGGAGAGGATCTTCAGTCAGTACAGCACATGTCTTCTGACAATGTGTGGAAACACTTCAGCCATCATCTGTGAGGCTGGACGCTTCGCTGTAGTGGACAGTCACTCACGCAGCAACCTTGGCTTGGTACACGACAACGGTACCAGTGTTGTTCTGCAGTTTGCTTGTCTTGATGACCTGCATCAGTATATCCGTTGTTTGGCTGAGTGCTTCAGTGGAGAATCCAAGCTGTTTAAGCTCTGTGGCGTTCATATCAGTCGGGGTGCCTGTCTAGGGCTGTCTGGTATATCCTGTGGAGATTGAGATGACTTCCCCTCCACCACCTGAAGACAGGACACTGGTTGAGGTTTCTGCAGACAGTAGGTGCACTCTCCATCCTGCTGGGGCACTGGGTGTCCGCCAGAGGTCAGTTCTGGGTCCCCTCCTCCGTCACCAGGGAATACAATACATATTACATTACAATACATAAATTATAGAAAACTAAATAAAATTATATATAATATAATATAATATAATATAATATATGATATGATATGATATGATATGATATGATATGATATAATATAATATAATATAATATATGATATGATATGATATGATATGATATGATATAATATAATGTAATATGATATAATGTAATATATCATATCATATAATATAATATAATATAATATAATATAATATAATATAATATAATATAATATAATATTATATGATATAATATAATATAATATAATATAATATAATATAATATAATATAATATAATATAGCCCTTGTCCCAAGTGGAGGAGTTCAAGTATCTCGGGGTCTTGTTCACGAGTGGGGGGAAGATGGAGCGTGAGATCGACAGGCGGATCGGTGCAGCGTCTGCAGTTATGCGGTCGCTGTATCGGTCCGTCGTAGTGAAGAAGGAGCTAAGCCAAAAGGCGAGGCTCTCGATTTACCAGTTGATCTTCCTTCCTCCCCTCATCTATGGTCATGAGCTTTGGGTCATGACCGAAAGAACAAGATCCCGGATACAAGCGGCTGAAATGAGTTTCCTCCGTAGAGTGGCTGGGCGCACCCTTAGAGATAGGGTGAGGAGCTCAGTCACCAGGGAGGAGCTCGGAGTAGAGCCGCTGCTCCTCCACATCGAGAGGAGCCATCTGAGGAGGCTCGGGCATCTGTTTCGGATGCCCCATGGACGCCTCCCTCGGGAGGTGTTCCGGGCATGTCCCTCCGGTAGGAGGCCTCGGGGCAGACCTAGGACACGCTGGAGAGACTATGTCTTTCGGCTGGCCTGGGAACGCCTTGGGGTCCCACCGGTAGAGCTGGAGGACGTGTCTGGGGCGAGGGACGTCTGGGCTTCCTTGCTTAGACTGCTGCCCCCGCGACCCGGCCCTGGATAAGCGGAAGAAAATGGATGGATGGATGGATATAATATGATTAGATTAGATTAGATTAAATTAAATTAAAGTATTTAAAAAATATATATTTTTATTAAATGAAATTCAATTAAAGTATTTAAAAAAAATTTTTTTATTAAATTAAATTAAAGTATTTAAAAATATATATATTTTTTTTTTATTAAATTAAATTAAATTAAACTAATTGAAATTAAATTAAATTAAATTAAACTTTTCAACTGCACAGCTTGTTTTACTCTTCCAATTTTCTCCAGTCCAAGATCTCTGAATCTTTTCAGTAGAAAAAGAGAACGTTTTTGTCCGAGTCGCGATGTTGGCCTGGTTTTAACTCCAGGGGCTGACAGCTTTAAGTGATGCGTTCAGGTGCATCATGGAAGTCTGTCCTCTGCCGTGTTAATGAGCTGTGGGGCTCATACAGTAATGACGTTACAAGCTTAACATGATTAAAAAATTACTAATAGTCATCAGCGAGCAGGAACATGCAAGCACAGCACACGGCAGTGCGGCACTCTCACAGAGGCGCAGCAACGGGGTAGGCAACACAGGCAATTGCCTATGGCCCCGAGCTCAAGAGGGCCCAGAGGGACGGCTGACATTAGTCAATTTCAATGACAAAATAATGTAACTGCGACAGCGCATCGAAAATCCCCCGCACGGGGCCCTTTCCGAGTAGTCACTGGCTTGTTGCTAGTAGGGGGCCCCGACAGACGGAAGATATCAGCGACACAAATTAAAACCCCCTGGACACCTTACAATGACACATTGGGAACCTCCCTAATGGGGCCCCACTATGACCCTGCATCAACGTGGAGTCCTTGTTGTCAAACACACCAAAAAAAATGAAGCAGACATATACCTCCTCAGGGCACATGAAAAGAAAAGAAAAAACCTGATAGTGGCAAGTGAGAATGTGTGAGTGGTGTGTGTTACATTTTTAAAAAATTGAAGTCCCAGTCAGTCCCAGTCAGTCCCAGTCAGTCCCAGTCAGTCCCAGTTAGTCCCAGTTAGTCCCAGTTAGTCCCAGACACTTTGTCCTAAACTCCCAGTCATTCATCAAGCAGCAGAAAAGTTAACAGCACATTTAAATCCGTGTAAAGTGAATTCAGCCATTTTCTTCTAAACACATATATAAAGTGTGTATTTATGTATATATTCGTCATTTAAATTCGACAGTGTGGTTAACAACACACTTCTTTGGTATGACAAACACATATTTATTCTTACTTTACACCAATTCCAACAGTTTTATTTAAGAAGTAGTCCAGCATTGCTTGCACAGTTTGTCATAAGTCTTGTGTTCATACATTCATAACCACACAATAACTTAGTCCTTTGCTGCCAATGATATTTTCTCCCAGAATAAAGTATTTGTTATCAAATGCTAAAACTAATACAAGCATCAATGCTGCGGTCAGTTTAGTCTAGATTGTGGCTAATTTGTATTTAGAATTGAACAATAATATAGTAATATAGTAATATATCTATAAATCTTCTGCTGGAGCCTAAATGTTACCTAACTGTTAACATGAAGCGTTAAAGCTGTTACTGCAAATGAATGTTCATTAAGTATTCCATACATATCTCAAATGTAGAGTATTTGTGTTGTTTTTGGTGTTTTTTTCATATTTTAATTTTGCACATTTCAGTTGTTTGTTTTTCAGGTATTTATATATTGTGTGTAAAGTTTGCATTCAGTTTAGATAGTTATGTTATTACTTATCTATTTTATATGTTAATTATTTAATAAAGCATTTCTTTGCTGATCTGTCGTCCTGGGCTTCATTCATCATCATTCTGGGGCCGGGAGGCCCCATAGTCCTTCTTGCCTCGGGCCCCCAGGGGGTCTAGAAACGACCCTGCACCCACATAGTTTGGCACAGCCCAACCAATTTTCTTCTGCCAGAGGGAGCTGGACCAAGAAAATGACGCCATTTTATTCAGCCAGACCCTGGAGTGCCAAACGTTCTTCGGCCTTTAGTGTCTCTGGGTTTCACTCGCTGGACCGTAAATGCCTCAAACGTTTGACTCCGCCCACATTTCTAAAGGTTTGTTCTGCTCCACCCACAGACAAAGAGGAGAGTCTGATTATCATCATCACCATCATCATCTTCCTCCTCCTCCCTGACCCCGCTGTGTGTGTGTGTGTGTGTGTGTGTGTGTGTGTGTGTGTGTGTGTGTGTGTGTGTGTGTGTGTGTGTGTGTGTGTGTGTGTGTGTGTGTGTGTGTGTGTGTGTGTGTGTGTGTGTGTGTGTGTAATGTCTCCTTCCAATAATCTACACTCAGTATTGGGTTTATTGGATTATTTTAGTTTTCAGCTTGACTTCTTAGATTTCCACCAATTTTAGAAAAAGTATCAAGAAAAATTGATCTGGAAGGTAGGTGATTGAAGTGATCAGTTTATTATAACACGAGGACCAAATGATATGTGAAAGTGCTCCATGGAGCCAAAACCGATTTGCTCTGCACAGAAAAGGACGCAGTATAAGACATATCTGTCCTGGAGCAGTCTGCATTGATTTCTTGTTGATTTGTTGGCAGCAGGAAAACATACCGAAACGATTAGTGCAGTAAAAATCATTTACTACAACAAGATTAGTTAAGGTCTATTTAAAGCTGCTTCTGGAGGGGAATTATTCAAACCTAAAAAGTTACTCGGCTTTCAGATATGAAGAAATTTGGCACAAACCCTTCATTGTTCTTAAGTGTCTCTTTTATCATTTTCATAAATGATTCTATTCGTTGGCAGTTTAACCCAGTGGAACCGTGTTGAGAGTTTAACAGCAGGAGTCTGCTGCAAGCCAAGTTTCCACGAACAAAATCCGACTCTGTCGCCGAGTAAACAGGCAATGACGACATTGGCATGTAAACACCAAAACAATGATTGTCATCTTGAAGCGTTGTTGTGTAAAGGGACCCCGGTGTTCAGATGCAGTCTCATCTATTAAAAAGGTCAAATCTGTAAATCTCTGTTACTCTTCGCCTCGTGAGGAAAGAAGCTTCCTGGTTAAAAACACTGGAGTCTGAACGTGAGCCTGACCGCATCACTGATGGAGCCTCCGTCACTCGGCGGCGTTAAAATAGAAGCAGAAGTTGCACGGCGGCGGGCAATCTGCTAACGACAGCTGCTGGAGGCTTAATTCTTCCAGGAGGAGTGACTCATGAAGGAAGAATACAAAGTGATCCTCCAGCAAAACAGAGCTGCTCACAGTCACGACCTGATGTTTCACTGAGTCCAGCTCTCTGCTGTGACATCATCCATCCATCCGCCATGATACTTTCTCCACTTTAGGTAGTGAGGCGCTGCAGCCAATCACAGCCCGGTGTGAGTGACACCCAGAGAGGTCAGAGGTCACACACACACGCACACACACACACACACACACACACACACACACACACACACACACACACACACACACACACACACACACACACACACACACACACACACACACACACACACACACACACACACACACACACACACACACACACAGAGTACCTGTTACCATGACAACATCATAACATGCAGATTCACTTTGAAGATCAAAGCCTTTGATGTTGAAAGCATGAGGTCATGATATCAAAGTGATGAACATCAAAGCTAACACGTTATGAAATCACAGAAGAGAGGCTATGTATAAAACAAACTGTGTCCAGTTACGACACAGTCAACATTGCCGTGAAGAGGAGCTGAACGATTTAAAAGATATCGTAGTATTTTACTTGAAATGGAGCGCACAGACCAAACCAGAATGGCGTGTACTTGTGACAAAATCAAGCAATTGCAAAGTGAATTGATGTTTTACAGAACTGTTAGCAATGACAAGGTTGAGGAATGCGCTGAGCTCTGGCGTCGTTTAAGGATAGTGGAAGAAGACAGAAAAAAACTGATGAGCGAAAAGTATGATTTGCTCAGAGTTCCGTTGGGGTCTGAAGGTGGCCTGGAGAGTGAAATGGTCACTCAGCCAGAGGAGAGAGTTGAAGATGGATCTGCCCTGTATTCCCAGAGCAAACACCATCTCAGCCAGCTCACTTCAGTAGTCACCAGTTTGAAGGAAGACAATGAGAAACTGCTGAACGAGAAGGAAGCTTTAAGTAACCGAGTCAGAGCTTTGGAGTCCAACCAAGGACAGTTGGACTCTGAGCTCCATGACAGGGACCAACAGCTGAGAGACAAGGAGGAGGAGGTTCAAGCCTTGGAAAAGAGTCTTCTGTCAGAACGTGATGAAACTGAGAGAAAGTTTCAGCAGAGCGAAGACCTGATCAATGCCTTTCGTAATGAGGCAGAAAAGTACCGTGAGCACATGGGCGACTGCGAGAACAACACTCAGGAACTTCAATTTGAAGTGTATGACCTCAAAAGTGCCTTAGACCGTAAGGAGACCGAGTGTGGCAATCTCGAAAATAAACTGCAGAAAATGAATGACGACGTAAAAACCATCAGGAGCAATCTGGAGAGGATGATTGCCACTAAGCTGGAGGAGGCAGCTGAAGACAAATCTGCCCTGCAGTCTGCATATGAGCAGAAAATCAGTCAGCTTTCTTCAGTCATCAGCAATTTGGGAAAAGACAATAAGAATGAGGTGAATGTAAAAGAGGTTTTGACCAACCGGGTCAGAGAGCTGGAGTCCAAACAAGAACAGTTGGACTCGGAGCTCCATGACAAGGAGGAGGAGGTTCAGGCCTTGGAAAAGAGTCTTCTGTCAGAAAGTGAAGAGACTGAGAGGAAGTTTCAGCAGAAAGAAGACCTGATCGATGAGCTGTCACATGCCTTTCTTAATGAGGCAGAAAAGAACCGTGAGCACATGGATAACTGCGAGAACAACACTCAGGAACTTCTGATTGAAGTGTATGACCTCAGAAGTGCCTTGGACAGTCTCCAAAAGGAATTGGAAGAAAAGAATGATCATTTAGCAACCGTCAGGACCAACCTGGAGAAGATGATGGCCACTAAGCTGGAGGAGGCAGCTGAAGACAAATCTGCCCTGCAGTCTGCATATGAGCAGAAAATCAGCCAGCTTTCTTCAGTAGTCACCAGTTTGAAGGAAGACAATGAGAATGAGGTGAAAGAAAAAGAGGTTTTGACCAACCGGGTCAGAGAGCTGGAGTCCAAACAAGAACAGTTGGACTCGGAGCTCCATGACAAGGAGGAGGTTCAGGCCTTGGAAAAGAGTCTTCTGTCAGAACGTGAAGAGACTGAGAGGAAGTTTCAGCAGAAAGAAGACGATGAGCTGTTACATGCCTTACGTATTCATGAAAAAAAGTACCGTGAGCACATGGGCTACTGCGAGAACAACACTCGGGAACTTCTGATTGAAGTGTATGACCTCAAAAGTGCCTTAGACCGTAAGGAGACCGAGTGTGGCAATCTCGAAAATAAACTGCAGAAAATGAATGACTATGTAAAAACCATCAGGAGCAATCCGGAGAGGATGATGGCCACTAAGCTGGAGGAGGCCGCTGAAGAGGAATCTGCCCTGCAGTCTGCATATGAGCAGAAAATCAGCCAGCTTTCTTCAGTCATCAGCAATTTGGGAAAAGACAATAAGAATGAGGTGAATGTAAAAGAGGTTTTGACCAACTGGGTCAGAGAGCTGGAGTCCAAACAAGAACAGTTGGACTCAGAGCTCCATGACAAGGAGGAGGAGGTTCAGGCCTTGGAAAAGAGTCTTCTGTCAGAAAGTGAAGAGACTGAGAGGAAGTTTCAGCAGAAAGAAGACCTGATCGATGAGCTGTTACATGCCTTTCATAATGAGGCAGAAAAGTACCATGAGCACATGGATAACTACGAGAACAACACTCAGGAACTTCTGATTGAAGTGTATGACCTCAGAAGTGCCTTGGACAGTCTCCAAAAGGAATTGGAAGAAAAGAATGATCATTTAGCAACCGTCAGGACCAACCTGGAGAAGATGATGGCCACTAAGCTGGAGGAGGCAGCTGAAGACAAATCTGCCCTGCAGTCTGCATATGAGCAGAAAATCAGCCAGCTTTCTTCAGTAGTCACCAGTTTGAAGGAAGACAATGAGAATGAGGTGAAAGAAAAAGAGGTTTTGACCAACCGGGTCAGAGAGCTGGAGTCCAAACAAGAACAGTTGGACTCGGAGCTCCATGACAAGGAGGAGGAGGTTCAGGCCTTGGAAAAGAGTCTTCTGTCAGAACGTGAAGAGGCTGAGAGGAAGTTTCAGCAGAAAGAAGACGATGAGCTGTTACATGCCTTTCCTAACGAGGCAGAAAAGTACCATGAGCACATGGATAACTGCGAGAACAACACTCAGGAACTTCTGATTGAAGTGTATGACCTCAGAAGTGCCTTGGACAGTCTCCAAAAGGAATTGGAAGAAAAGAATGATAATTTAGCAACCGTCAGGACCAACCTGGAGAAGATGATGGCCACTAAGCTGGAGGAGGCAGCTGAAGACAAATCTGCCCTGCAGTCTGCATATGAGCAGAAAATCAGCCAGCTTTCTTCAGTAGTCACCAGTTTGAAGGAAGACAATGAGAATGAGGTGAAAGAAAAAGAGGTTTTGACCAACCGGGTCAGAGAGCTGGAGTCCAAACAAGAACAGTTGGACTCGGAGCTCCATGACAAGGAGGAGGAGGTTCAGGCCTTGGAAAAGAGTCTTCTGTCAGAACGTGAAGAGACTGAGAGGAAGTTTCAGCAGAGAGAAGACCTGATCAATGACCTGTTACATGCCTTTCGTAATGAGGCAGAAAAGAACCGTGAGCACATGGATAACTGCGAGAACAACACTCAGGAACTTCAATTCGCCGTGGCAGAACAGGCTGACGAAAGGACAGGCATTAAGCTGATGAAGGTGGTGTGTGGATCTTTTCACCAGGGGTACCAGGGCTTTAAGTATGGAGGAGTCCAGTGCATGGCGATAGCTGCTGTCAGCTTAGCCAAACACACGATGAACAGCGTGTTCTCGTGGGAGAGGTTTGATCTTGATCACGCTGTGGAGTTAGGTGATAAGATGTACACAGATTTGCGTGACAACCACATCTTTACTCATCCTTCATTCCTGCTGTCTGTCCCAGATTTGCCAGAGCAGCTGGATGTAGATCAGCAGGTGTTACAGTTTACTCCTGGTAGCACGTTGTTGGGCGATGTCGATGTGACTGAAGGAGAGTACGACGATGTGTGTGAGTTCATAAGTCTGCGAAACGGACTGGAGAGGATCTTCAGTCAGTACAGCACATGTCTTCTGACAATGTGTGGAAACACTTCAGCCATCATCTGTGAGGCTGGACGCTTCGCTGTAGTGGACAGTCACTCACGCAGCAACCTTGGCTTGGTACACGACAACGGTACCAGTGTTGTTCTGCAGTTTGCTTGTCTTGATGACCTGCATCAGTATATCCGTTGTTTGGCTGAGTGCTTCAGTGGAGAATCCAAGCTGTTTAAGCTCTGTGGCGTTCATATCAGTCGGGGTGCCTGTCTAGGGCTGTCTGGTATATCCTGTGGAGATTGAGATGACTTCCCCTCCACCACCTGAAGACAGGACACTGGTTGAGGTTTCTGCAGACAGTAGGTGCACTCTCCATCCTGCTGGGGCACTGGGTGTCCGCCAGAGGTCAGTTCTGGGTCCCCTCCTCCGTCACCAGGGAATACAATACATATTACATTACAATACATAAATTATAGAAAACTAAATAAAATTATATATAATATAATATAATATAATATAATATATGATATGATATGATATGATATGATATGATATGATATAATATAATATAATATAATATATGATATGATATGATATGATATGATATGATATAATATAATGTAATATGATATAATGTAATATATCATATCATATAATATAATATAATATAATATAATATAATATAATATAATATAATATAATATAATATTATATGATATAATATAATATAATATAATATAATATAATATAATATAATATAATATAATATAGCCCTTGTCCCAAGTGGAGGAGTTCAAGTATCTCGGGGTCTTGTTCACGAGTGGGGGGAAGATGGAGCGTGAGATCGACAGGCGGATCGGTGCAGCGTCTGCAGTTATGCGGTCGCTGTATCGGTCCGTCGTAGTGAAGAAGGAGCTAAGCCAAAAGGCGAGGCTCTCGATTTACCAGTTGATCTTCCTTCCTCCCCTCATCTATGGTCATGAGCTTTGGGTCATGACCGAAAGAACAAGATCCCGGATACAAGCGGCTGAAATGAGTTTCCTCCGTAGAGTGGCTGGGCGCACCCTTAGAGATAGGGTGAGGAGCTCAGTCACCAGGGAGGAGCTCGGAGTAGAGCCGCTGCTCCTCCACATCGAGAGGAGCCATCTGAGGAGGCTCGGGCATCTGTTTCGGATGCCCCATGGACGCCTCCCTCGGGAGGTGTTCCGGGCATGTCCCTCCGGTAGGAGGCCTCGGGGCAGACCTAGGACACGCTGGAGAGACTATGTCTTTCGGCTGGCCTGGGAACGCCTTGGGGTCCCACCGGTAGAGCTGGAGGACGTGTCTGGGGCGAGGGACGTCTGGGCTTCCTTGCTTAGACTGCTGCCCCCGCGACCCGGCCCTGGATAAGCGGAAGAAAATGGATGGATGGATGGATATAATATGATTAGATTAGATTAGATTAAATTAAATTAAAGTATTTAAAAAATATATATTTTTATTAAATGAAATTCAATTAAAGTATTTAAAAAAAATTTTTTTATTAAATTAAATTAAAGTATTTAAAAATATATATATTTTTTTTTTATTAAATTAAATTAAATTAAACTAATTGAAATTAAATTAAATTAAATTAAACTTTTCAACTGCACAGCTTGTTTTACTCTTCCAATTTTCTCCAGTCCAAGATCTCTGAATCTTTTCAGTAGAAAAAGAGAACGTTTTTGTCCGAGTCGCGATGTTGGCCTGGTTTTAACTCCAGGGGCTGACAGCTTTAAGTGATGCGTTCAGGTGCATCATGGAAGTCTGTCCTCTGCCGTGTTAATGAGCTGTGGGGCTCATACAGTAATGACGTTACAAGCTTAACATGATTAAAAAATTACTAATAGTCATCAGCGAGCAGGAACATGCAAGCACAGCACACGGCAGTGCGGCACTCTCACAGAGGCGCAGCAACGGGGTAGGCAACACAGGCAATTGCCTATGGCCCCGAGCTCAAGAGGGCCCAGAGGGACGGCTGACATTAGTCAATTTCAATGACAAAATAATGTAACTGCGACAGCGCATCGAAAATCCCCCGCACGGGGCCCTTTCCGAGTAGTCACTGGCTTGTTGCTAGTAGGGGGCCCCGACAGACGGAAGATATCAGCGACACAAATTAAAACCCCCTGGACACCTTACAATGACACATTGGGAACCTCCCTAATGGGGCCCCACTATGACCCTGCATCAACGTGGAGTCCTTGTTGTCAAACACACCAAAAAAAATGAAGCAGACATATACCTCCTCAGGGCACATGAAAAGAAAAGAAAAAACCTGATAGTGGCAAGTGAGAATGTGTGAGTGGTGTGTGTTACATTTTTAAAAAATTGAAGTCCCAGTCAGTCCCAGTCAGTCCCAGTCAGTCCCAGTCAGTCCCAGTTAGTCCCAGTTAGTCCCAGTTAGTCCCAGACACTTTGTCCTAAACTCCCAGTCATTCATCAAGCAGCAGAAAAGTTAACAGCACATTTAAATCCGTGTAAAGTGAATTCAGCCATTTTCTTCTAAACACATATATAAAGTGTGTATTTATGTATATATTCGTCATTTAAATTCGACAGTGTGGTTAACAACACACTTCTTTGGTATGACAAACACATATTTATTCTTACTTTACACCAATTCCAACAGTTTTATTTAAGAAGTAGTCCAGCATTGCTTGCACAGTTTGTCATAAGTCTTGTGTTCATACATTCATAACCACACAATAACTTAGTCCTTTGCTGCCAATGATATTTTCTCCCAGAATAAAGTATTTGTTATCAAATGCTAAAACTAATACAAGCATCAATGCTGCGGTCAGTTTAGTCTAGATTGTGGCTAATTTGTATTTAGAATTGAACAATAATATAGTAATATAGTAATATATCTATAAATCTTCTGCTGGAGCCTAAATGTTACCTAACTGTTAACATGAAGCGTTAAAGCTGTTACTGCAAATGAATGTTCATTAAGTATTCCATACATATCTCAAATGTAGAGTATTTGTGTTGTTTTTGGTGTTTTTTTCATATTTTAATTTTGCACATTTCAGTTGTTTGTTTTTCAGGTATTTATATATTGTGTGTAAAGTTTGCATTCAGTTTAGATAGTTATGTTATTACTTATCTATTTTATATGTTAATTATTTAATAAAGCATTTCTTTGCTGATCTGTCGTCCTGGGCTTCATTCATCATCATTCTGGGGCCGGGAGGCCCCATAGTCCTTCTTGCCTCGGGCCCCCAGGGGGTCTAGAAACGACCCTGCACCCACATAGTTTGGCACAGCCCAACCAATTTTCTTCTGCCAGAGGGAGCTGGACCAAGAAAATGACGCCATTTTATTCAGCCAGACCCTGGAGTGCCAAACGTTCTTCGGCCTTTAGTGTCTCTGGGTTTCACTCGCTGGACCGTAAATGCCTCAAACGTTTGACTCCGCCCACATTTCTAAAGGTTTGTTCTGCTCCACCCACAGACAAAGAGGAGAGTCTGATTATCATCATCACCATCATCATCTTCCTCCTCCTCCCTGACCCCGCTGTGTGTGTGTGTGTGTGTGTGTGTGTGTGTGTGTGTGTGTGTGTGTGTGTGTGTGTGTGTGTGTGTGTGTGTGTGTGTGTGTGTGTGTGTGTGTGTGTGTGTGTGTGTGTGTGTGTGTGTGTAATGTCTCCTTCCAATAATCTACACTCAGTATTGGGTTTATTGGATTATTTTAGTTTTCAGCTTGACTTCTTAGATTTCCACCAATTTTAGAAAAAGTATCAAGAAAAATTGATCTGGAAGGTAGGTGATTGAAGTGATCAGTTTATTATAACACGAGGACCAAATGATATGTGAAAGTGCTCCATGGAGCCAAAACCGATTTGCTCTGCACAGAAAAGGACGCAGTATAAGACATATCTGTCCTGGAGCAGTCTGCATTGATTTCTTGTTGATTTGTTGGCAGCAGGAAAACATACCGAAACGATTAGTGCAGTAAAAATCATTTACTACAACAAGATTAGTTAAGGTCTATTTAAAGCTGCTTCTGGAGGGGAATTATTCAAACCTAAAAAGTTACTCGGCTTTCAGATATGAAGAAATTTGGCACAAACCCTTCATTGTTCTTAAGTGTCTCTTTTATCATTTTCATAAATGATTCTATTCGTTGGCAGTTTAACCCAGTGGAACCGTGTTGAGAGTTTAACAGCAGGAGTCTGCTGCAAGCCAAGTTTCCACGAACAAAATCCGACTCTGTCGCCGAGTAAACAGGCAATGACGACATTGGCATGTAAACACCAAAACAATGATTGTCATCTTGAAGCGTTGTTGTGTAAAGGGACCCCGGTGTTCAGATGCAGTCTCATCTATTAAAAAGGTCAAATCTGTAAATCTCTGTTACTCTTCGCCTCGTGAGGAAAGAAGCTTCCTGGTTAAAAACACTGGAGTCTGAACGTGAGCCTGACCGCATCACTGATGGAGCCTCCGTCACTCGGCGGCGTTAAAATAGAAGCAGAAGTTGCACGGCGGCGGGCAATCTGCTAACGACAGCTGCTGGAGGCTTAATTCTTCCAGGAGGAGTGACTCATGAAGGAAGAATACAAAGTGATCCTCCAGCAAAACAGAGCTGCTCACAGTCACGACCTGATGTTTCACTGAGTCCAGCTCTCTGCTGTGACATCATCCATCCATCCGCCATGATACTTTCTCCACTTTAGGTAGTGAGGCGCTGCAGCCAATCACAGCCCGGTGTGAGTGACACCCAGAGAGGTCAGAGGTCACACACACACACACACACACACACACACACACACACACACACACACACACACACACACACACACACACACACACACACACACACACACACACACACACACACACACACACACACACACACACACACACACACACACAGAGTACCTGTTACCATGACAACATCATAACATGCAGATTCACTTTGAAGATCAAAGCCTTTGATGTTGAAAGCATGAGGTCATGATATCAAAGTGATGAACATCAAAGCTAACACGTTATGAAATCACAGAAGAGAGGCTATGTATAAAACAAACTGTGTCCAGTTACGACACAGTCAACATTGCCGTGAAGAGGAGCTGAACGATTTAAAAGATATCGTAGTATTTTACTTGAAATGGAGCGCACAGACCAAACCAGAATGGCGTGTACTTGTGACAAAATCAAGCAATTGCAAAGTGAATTGATGTTTTACAGAACTGTTAGCAATGACAAGGTTGAGGAATGCGCTGAGCTCTGGCGTCGTTTAAGGATAGTGGAAGAAGACAGAAAAAAACTGATGAGCGAAAAGTATGATTTGCTCAGAGTTCCGTTGGGGTCTGAAGGTGGCCTGGAGAGTGAAATGGTCACTCAGCCAGAGGAGAGAGTTGAAGATGGATCTGCCCTGTATTCCCAGAGCAAACACCATCTCAGCCAGCTCACTTCAGTAGTCACCAGTTTGAAGGAAGACAATGAGAAACTGCTGAACGAGAAGGAAGCTTTAAGTAACCGAGTCAGAGCTTTGGAGTCCAACCAAGGACAGTTGGACTCTGAGCTCCATGACAGGGACCAACAGCTGAGAGACAAGGAGGAGGAGGTTCAAGCCTTGGAAAAGAGTCTTCTGTCAGAACGTGATGAAACTGAGAGAAAGTTTCAGCAGAGCGAAGACCTGATCAATGCCTTTCGTAATGAGGCAGAAAAGTACCGTGAGCACATGGGCGACTGCGAGAACAACACTCAGGAACTTCAATTTGAAGTGTATGACCTCAAAAGTGCCTTAGACCGTAAGGAGACCGAGTGTGGCAATCTCGAAAATAAACTGCAGAAAATGAATGACGACGTAAAAACCATCAGGAGCAATCTGGAGAGGATGATTGCCACTAAGCTGGAGGAGGCAGCTGAAGACAAATCTGCCCTGCAGTCTGCATATGAGCAGAAAATCAGTCAGCTTTCTTCAGTCATCAGCAATTTGGGAAAAGACAATAAGAATGAGGTGAATGTAAAAGAGGTTTTGACCAACCGGGTCAGAGAGCTGGAGTCCAAACAAGAACAGTTGGACTCGGAGCTCCATGACAAGGAGGAGGAGGTTCAGGCCTTGGAAAAGAGTCTTCTGTCAGAAAGTGAAGAGACTGAGAGGAAGTTTCAGCAGAAAGAAGACCTGATCGATGAGCTGTCACATGCCTTTCTTAATGAGGCAGAAAAGAACCGTGAGCACATGGATAACTGCGAGAACAACACTCAGGAACTTCTGATTGAAGTGTATGACCTCAGAAGTGCCTTGGACAGTCTCCAAAAGGAATTGGAAGAAAAGAATGATCATTTAGCAACCGTCAGGACCAACCTGGAGAAGATGATGGCCACTAAGCTGGAGGAGGCAGCTGAAGACAAATCTGCCCTGCAGTCTGCATATGAGCAGAAAATCAGCCAGCTTTCTTCAGTAGTCACCAGTTTGAAGGAAGACAATGAGAATGAGGTGAAAGAAAAAGAGGTTTTGACCAACCGGGTCAGAGAGCTGGAGTCCAAACAAGAACAGTTGGACTCGGAGCTCCATGACAAGGAGGAGGAGGTTCAGGCCTTGGAAAAGAGTCTTCTGTCAGAAAGTGAAGAGACTGAGAGGAAGTTTCAGCAGAAAGAAGACCTGATCAATGAGCTGTCACATGCCTTTCTTAATGAGGCAGAAAAGTACCATGAGCACATGGATAACTGCGAGAACAACACTCAGGAACTTCTGATTGAAGTGTATGACCTCAGAAGTGCCTTGGACAGTCTCCAAAAGGAATTGGAAGAAAAGAATGATAATTTAGCAACCGTCAGGACCAACCTGGAGAAGATGATGGCCACTAAGCTGGAGGAGGCAGCTGAAGACAAATCTGCCCTGCAGTCTGCATATGAGCAGAAAATCAGCCAGCTTTCTTCAGTAGTCACCAGTTTGAAGGAAGACAATGAGAATGAGGTGAAAGAAAAAGAGGTTTTGACCAACCGGGTCAGAGAGCTGGAGTCCAAACAAGAACAGTTGGACTCGGAGCTCCATGACAAGGAGGAGGTTCAGGCCTTGGAAAAGAGTCTTCTGTCAGAACGTGAAGAGACTGAGAGGAAGTTTCAGCAGAAAGAAGACGATGAGCTGTTACATGCCTTACGTATTCATGAAAAAAAGTACCGTGAGCACATGGGCTACTGCGAGAACAACACTCGGGAACTTCTGATTGAAGTGTATGACCTCAAAAGTGCCTTGGACCGTAAGGAGACCGAGTGTGGCAATCTCGAAAATAAACTGCAGAAAATGAATGACGATGTAAAAACCATCAGGACCAATCTGGAGAGGATGATGGCCACTAAGCTGGAGGAGGCCGCTGAAGAGGAATCTGCCCTGCAGTCTGCATATGAGCAGAAAATCAGCCAGCTTTCTTCAGTCATCAGCAATTTGGGAAAAGACAATAAGAATGAGGTGAATGTAAAAGAGGTTTTGACCAACTGGGTCAGAGAGCTGGAGTCCAAACAAGAACAGTTGGACTCAGAGCTCCATGACAAGGAGGAGGAGGTTCAGGCCTTGGAAAAGAGTCTTCTGTCAGAAAGTGAAGAGACTGAGAGGAAGTTTCAGCAGAAAGAAGACCTGATCGATGAGCTGTTACATGCCTTTCATAATGAGGCAGAAAAGTACCATGAGCACATGGATAACTACGAGAACAACACTCAGGAACTTCTGATTGAAGTGTATGACCTCAGAAGTGCCTTGGACAGTCTCCAAAAGGAATTGGAAGAAAAGAATGATCATTTAGCAACCGTCAGGACCAACCTGGAGAAGATGATGGCCACTAAGCTGGAGGAGGCAGCTGAAGACAAATCTGCCCTGCAGTCTGCATATGAGCAGAAAATCAGCCAGCTTTTTTCAGTAGTCACCAGTTTGAAGGAAGACAATGAGAATGAGGTGAAAGAAAAAGAGGTTTTGACCAACCGGGTCAGAGAGCTGGAGTCCAAACAAGAACAGTTGGACTCGGAGCTCCGTGACAAGGAGGAGGTTCAGGCCTTGGAAAAGAGTCTTCTGTCAGAACGTGAAGAGACTGAGAGGAAGTTTCAGCAGAAAGAAGACGATGAGCTGTTACATGCCTTACGTATTCATGAAAAAAAGTACCGTGAGCACATGGGCTACTGCGAGAACAACACTCGGGAACTTCTGATTGAAGTGTATGACCTCAAAAGTGCCTTAGACCGTAAGGAGACCGAGTGTGGCAATCTCGAAAATAAACTGCAGAAAATGAATGACTATGTAAAAACCATCAGGAGCAATCCGGAGAGGATGATGGCCACTAAGCTGGAGGAGGCCGCTGAAGAGGAATCTGCCCTGCAGTCTGCATATGAGCAGAAAATCAGCCAGCTTTCTTCAGTCATCAGCAATTTGGGAAAAGACAATAAGAATGAGGTGAATGTAAAAGAGGTTTTGACCAACTGGGTCAGAGAGCTGGAGTCCAAACAAGAACAGTTGGACTCAGAGCTCCATGACAAGGAGGAGGAGGTTCAGGCCTTGGAAAAGAGTCTTCTGTCAGAAAGTGAAGAGACTGAGAGGAAGTTTCAGCAGAAAGAAGACCTGATCAATGAGCTGTCACATGCCTTTCTTAATGAGGCAGAAAAGTACCATGAGCACATGGATAACTGCGAGAACAACACTCAGGAACTTCTGATTGAAGTGTATGACCTCAGAAGTGCCTTGGACAGTCTCCAAAAGGAATTGGAAGAAAAGAATGATAATTTAGCAACCGTCAGGACCAACCTGGAGAAGATGATTGCCACTAAGCTGGAGGAGGCAGCTGAAGACAAATCTGCCCTGCAGTCTGCATATGAGCAGAAAATCAGCCAGCTTTCTTCAGTAGTCACCAGTTTGAAGGAAGACAATGAGAATGAGGTGAAAGAAAAAGAGGTTTTGACCAACCGGGTCAGAGAGCTGGAGTCCAAACAAGAACAGTTGGACTCGGAGCTCCATGACAAGGAGGAGGTTCAGGCCTTGGAAAAGAGTCTTCTGTCAGAACGTGAAGAGACTGAGAGGAAGTTTCAGCAGAAAGAAGACGATGAGCTGTTACATGCCTTACGTATTCATGAAAAAAAGTACCGTGAGCACATGGGCTACTGCGAGAACAACACTCGGGAACTTCTGATTGAAGTGTATGACCTCAAAAGTGCCTTGGACCATAAGGAGACCGAGTGTGGCAATCTCGAAAATAAACTGCAGAAAATGAATGACTATGTAAAAACCATCAGGAGCAATCCGGAGAGGATGATGGCCACTAAGCTGGAGGAGGCCGCTGAAGAGGAATCTGCCCTGCAGTCTGCATATGAGCAGAAAATCAGCCAGCTTTCTTCAGTCATCAGCAATTTGGGAAAAGACAATAAGAATGAGGTGAATGTAAAAGAGGTTTTGACCAACTGGGTCAGAGAGCTGGAGTCCAAACAAGAACAGTTGGACTTGGAGCTCCATGACAAGGAGGAGGTTCAGACCTTGGAAAAGAGTCTTCTGTCAGAAAGTGAAGAGACTGAGAGGAAGTTTCAGCAGAAAGAAGACCTGATCAATGAGCTGTTACATGCCTTTCATAATGAGGCAGAAAAGAACCGTGAGCACATGGATAACTGCGAGAACAACACTCAGGAACTTCTGATTGAAGTGTATGACCTCAGAAGTGCCTTGGACAGTCTCCAAAAGGAATTGGAAGAAAAGAATGATAATTTAGCAACCGTCAGGACCAACCTGGAGAAGATGATGGCCACTAAGCTGGAGGAGGCAGCTGAAGACAAATCTGCCCTGCAGTCTGCATATGAGCAGAAAATCAGCCAGCTTTCTTCAGTAGTCACCAGTTTGAAGGAAGACAATGAGAATGAGGTGAAAGAAAAAGAGGTTTTGACCAACCGGGTCAGAGAGCTGGAGTCCAAACAAGAACAGTTGGACTCGGAGCTCCATGACAAGGAGGAGGAGGTTCAGGCCTTGGAAAAGAGTCTTCTGTCAGAACGTGAAGAGGCTGAGAGGAAGTTTCAGCAGAGAGAAGACGATGAGCTGTTACATGCCTTTCCTAACGAGGCAGAAAAGTACCATGAGCACATGGATAACTGTGAGAACAACACTCAGGAACTTCTGATTGAAGTGTATGACCTCAGAAGTGCCTTGGACAGTCTCCAAAAGGAATTGGAAGAAAAGAATGATCATTTAGCAACCGTCAGGACCAACCTGGAGAAGATGATGGCCACTAAGCTGGAGGAGGCAGCTGAAGACAAATCTGCCCTGCAGTCTGCATATGAGCAGAAAATCAGCCAGCTTTCTTCAGTAGTCACCAGTTTGAAGGAAGACAATGAGAATGAGGTGAAAGAAAAAGAGGTTTTGACCAACCGGGTCAGAGAGCTGGAGTCCAAACAAGAACAGTTGGACTCGGAGCTCCATGACAAGGAGGAGGAGGTTCAGGCCTTGGAAAAGAGTCTTCTGTCAGAACGTGAAGAGACTGAGAGGAAGTTTCAGCAGAGAGAAGACCTGATCAATGACCTGTTACATGCCTTTCGTAATGAGGCAGGAAAGAACCGTGAGCACATGGATAACTGCGAGAACAACACTCAGGAACTTCAATTCGCCGTGGCAGAACAGGCTGACGAAAGGACAGGCATTAAGCTGATGAAGGTGGTGTGTGGATCTTTTCACCAGGGGTACCAGGGCTTTAAGTATGGAGGAGTCCAGTGCATGGCGATAGCTGCTGTCAGCTTAGCCAAACACACGATGAACAGCGTGTTCTCGTGGGAGAGGTTTGATCTTGATCACGCTGTGGAGTTAGGTGATAAGATGTACACAGATTTGCGTGACAACCACATCTTTACTCATCCTTCATTCCTGCTGTCTGTCCCAGATTTGCCAGAGCAGCTGGATGTAGATCAGCAGGTGTTACAGTTTACTCCTGGTAGCACGTTGTTGGGCGATGTCGATGTGACTGAAGGAGAGTACGACGATGTGTGTGAGTTCATAAGTCTGCGAAACGGACTGGAGAGGATCTTCAGTCAGTACAGCACATG